>NC_073692.1:294614324-294933757 GCF_029784155.1 Uranotaenia lowii
CCCAAATTTTGTAGAAATATCTGGGAAAACCTGGATTAAACCGGTCAATCTAGCAAGCTTAGTCAAGAATATTTTTTTGAAGACTCTTTTTTTAACCTTTTTAATGGTTTATTCATAGCAAAAAAAAATACTAATCACTGTTAAAACACTTGTTTTAGCTTTAGCTTTATTCCAACTCCATATGTCAATAACATGATCTAATAGGTAAACTCCCTGGCTACAACTTTGTCGAAGACATCAAAGTGAAAAAATTGAACAAAATGTTATTATTTCATTTGAAAATTTTATAAAACTTCTGATTACTGATTGTATCAAGACCAGAAATTGAATCCTGGCGACTTAGTTATAGATTGTAAAATGTTCAAATGTTCAGGATGGTTAATTCACATTTGAAAAAAAAATCATTTGTATACATTTGATCTGAATAATCTGAAGTAAAGAGTATTCGTGGGATTTTGATATGAAAAAAAACGTCTCCTTATTTTCTTCAAAATTTAGTTATTTATAATTTGAGGCAAGTGAGTGAGGGGACTTCCATGAACACTGGGACTGGAAATCGAACTGGACTTTCTACTTATATTTAAGGCAACATTTTAATTAATCCACCTGGATATAAAAAAAAACCTTTGTTGCAAATCCTCCATATTTTATTATGTTTTTTTCAGGTTTTCATACTTTTCACATTTAAAAAATAGTATGGAAGCCCTCCTCTTCCCTTCCTTTATTCCCAATCCTATCGACCTACTAGAAGAAAGGAATTGTTTTAATAAGAAATATTTCTCGTATTGAAATACCATCCGATGCCAAATTTTATTCCATTTGCTCGATCAGCTCTTCGGTTATTCCTAAAATTATAAGCGAGCAGCCCCCATCTCCTTTTTCATTCACCCCTTCGAGATATCAAATATTCAGCGAAGCATTTCTCTTCCATGTCAAATTTGATTACATTTGCTGGAATAATTCTCGAGCTATGTTTCTCCCCGCTGATAGAAGGGAGATGTCTCAAATAACCATAGAAACATTCCTCGTATACTATTACCCTTACACGCCAAATTTAGTTCTATTTGCTAGATAAGTTCTCGAGTTATATGAAAAATTGTAAGAGAGCCTCCCTCCTTCTTCCAATCTCCCCACTAATAAAAAGTAGGGTTTCAAAACCATCATAAAAAATTTTCTCGTACTGAAATACATTCCCATAAAAAAATTGTTCTATTCTCATGATCATCATGATAATCTCCATATATACTACTTTTTGAGAGATCCTTCCCCGGCCTCAGAAGCCTCCATCTGCCTAGCAAGGATGCCGAAATCATAGAAAAATCTGTAATTTCACTGAATTTTGAGCAAATGTTCATCACCGAATCTGTGTCACAGAACACAGAATTGTAATTTTATTGGCCAATATAAAATAAAGATTTTTTACTTTGAATTTGAAAGCAAGATAAGAATGGTCATGTTAATTGATTTTTCACAATTGAAGTGTAGAAAATACATAATTAATCATGAATTTTCAAAAGATTAAAAGGAAATAGCATCACAAAAAAACCCTCACAGAATTTTTGGGTCAATCTCCAAGTCAGAATTTTTTTTCTCAAAAACACAGAATTTTTTTTGCTGCCAAGTTTCACGTGAATCGGTTCAGTACCTAGTTTTGGAGTTTAAAAATAATTTATTTCGGAAATAAGTCAGAAAAGTTTCCAGTTTTTTGAAGCTTTTTAAAATAAATGATGGATATTGAAGGTTTAATTCGAAAGAAAAACTTTGGTGAACATTGTTCGAATATTAAAACATAAATGTAGAGGATTAAATAAGGGGTTCAAATCAGATTTATTTTTAACTCTTGGAAACTCGACACATTCAGATTAAAGTTCAAGTCTTTGTAGTTACCTACTTCAATTACCATACAAATAATGTAAAATACTAAACCAATCAAATGATTTTACAGCTGAATTTTCCCAAACCTGAAGATAAAACACAAATTTTTTTTCAACAAAAAATATCATTAGATAATAATTTATTGAATTTTCAAAAACCTGTGCTAAAAATTATTTAAAATTAAAATTTAGGCTTAAGAAAAAGCAATTTTGAAAATGAATTCAGATCTAGTTTTATAATAATGGTTTACACCTGTTTTGTGTTTTTTTGGGCATTTTTGACTTTGCAAAACTGAAAAAAAAATTTTGAATTCCTAATACGAAATCTAATTCTGAAATTGAATTCAAAACAAAAAATCTCAATAATTATGAACTGAAAATGGAATCCTTTAACAGAAATCTCTTAATTAAATTTTGATTTTCTATACAAATTCTTTCTTCAATTGTCTATTCGCAATTCAAATAGTGAATCTGAATGGAAATTGTAAATGATATAATACTGATGTTTAATTCTGGATAACCATTATCAAACTTTTTTAAACTCAATTGTGCATAAGTATTAAGAGTTAAAATTTCAAATCCAAATCTTTAAAATGGTTTATATTTTTTAAATATTTTCATTCAATATTCCGTTGTGATGTGTTTCGTTAATAGCAAATATATTTATTTTAGTTTCAAATGCAAAACCAAAATTCAAATCAGGATTTTGTGCCATTGATGAACGGACCTGAAAATCAAGAATAATAAACTGGATACAGATTTCAGAATCGGATCACAGCAAACAAATTAGGATTTTCTTAAAAAATTTGGACTTAGAACATCGGAAATGATTCAAAAACCTAAGCTGACCAGATGTTTTCGGCACTTATCCGAGCAGGGCAAATCCGTCTTTTTTTATCTTAGAACCTTGTAAAATTAGAAAAATTTTCACTTAAAATCGAGAAGAAAAAACTCGAAAAATTTATTTTCTTCGAAACACATTAGCCAGTTTATTTGAAAAAAAAAAAAATTGTTGAACCCAAATTACATAATTATGACTAAGCAATATGAATTTTTCTTTGATTTGTAAATAAAGTGAAAACATTTAGGCCAATTCCGAGTAACCTTAGTGAGTCTAATCTTATTGAAAATTCAATATTCGGGGCAAAGGACTGTACCCAAAATTCATGCACCAACTTCTTTCTTGAATAAGTTTTGATAGCATTTCTTTTAATATCTATCAACAAGTGAGACTTTTTTTGAGAAATTGTAATAGAATTTGGGACATGGGATTGGATTTTGAGGTTTAGGTCTTAAATTTGAGTCAAAATTGTTACTCTGATTCACTTAAGTCGTTCATCAAAATTTTATTAAAAATTTAAAATATTTAGTTTACAGATAAACATTTTTCTTGACATTTTTAGGCCCTCATGGGGGGAGGGAGTTAAACCAGCAACTCCTCCCCCCCTCTTCACCTTTTTTTGGCCATGAAGATAACGGGTTTTTGTCCTTCTAAAACCAGTTTATTAACGATATAGAGCAATTACTATGAAGTTATGAAGTTAGGCTTAAACAAACGTTTATATTTTACCATGATGTTTTAATTATGAACTGAACTCACTTGCCTATTAACAGTTTCATGTTATTTTTTCAAAAGAGTTTGGTTTTGCTAAAATGTACTACATATATTTCTTAAACATTTCAACTGCTTAAATCACATTGAAACCATACATTATCAATAACAGAGAAGTGATAAATATACTCGAAGGAAATTAGAAAAAAGTGATTTTTTTTAATTAATTTCACTTGCATTTGCGCTTTTATGAAAGCAATTTCATGTATCTTAAAGCTGGAACAAATGTCAAATGCTTCTTTTGTCACCCACCGTTAGTTTTTTTTTTTCAAAAATCTCAAAGGGGGAAATAATTACAATTACAGTTTATGGCTTATAATTTGGAATTTTGATGGAATGTTCGAAAATTCAAACAGTTGGTAGAGTGAAAATAAAACTGGGGAAGAATCTGCGAATCCTTTCATCTTTAGTATTCTAGATTTTATTAAGTTTTCGATCTTAGATAACTCGATTTCACAATTTTGTGACAATTTTAAAATTTTCTGCAATTTTCTTGTAAATAAGCTTTTGTTCTCAATTTAGTTTTATTTATTAAAAATATGAATTTCTCTTTACCTTCTCCCCTCCATGCCATTTGGAATACCGAAATAAAATGTTATTTATGTTATTTATAACTAACCAAACACGTTTAAAAAAAAATAGATTTTACAATATCGAGTTCGATGTATATTTCCGAATACATACCGTTGTATTGATTTCCGGTGGTTCAATCTGAAAGAAACAAGAAAAATAATGTTAACAGAAATAGAAATAGAAAATCAACTATCAAAGTATTGAATATATTTAAATTGCTTTAATTTTGTCGTAAAAATGATTTTTCAGAATGGATTTCCTCTTCCCTACACAATTTTAATTTTTCCCTATGGATACTTACGCTTTAAATAGCATACCGTCAGCTGGGGCAACATTGATCAGTTTTTTGATTCATTTTCGAATATTTTCGAAGGGGTTGCTTTTTTGTAGCACTAAAAAGTTTTAAAATACTTACTGATGTAAGGAGTATAAAGCATGATCATTGATAGCTGAATATTTAAACGACAAGTGGCTTTAACTAAATGTTTGTTACAATACCAGATTTCATGCTTCGGGGTACCGTAAAAAGGAGTAAGATTAATCTCATTTTTCAGTATTTTTCGATTATATTTTCTGTTTTTGGGAATGTCGCATGTTTCATATTTTTAAAAACCAGTACTTGACTCCAATGAACGTAAAACATGGTTGCAGAAATTTATTAGACTTCTTTAAATTTGATTTAAAAATCGATTTCGTCTTTTTTTAGAATTTGATGCTTTGAGGTAACATCAGTTTCTATTTTGACGGATTTAACGAGTATTCTTGACCATAAAGTTGTATCCTTCATCCTACACCTTTATAATATTTACAAATGCTAGTTTATCAATTGCTAAGGCTGTTCTGAACAAACTCTTATGAAATAAAATTAATCATGAATCTCTACAAAATTGAACACAACATTTTCGGTGGTTCAAAGATACTAAATTTTAAACGTTTTTTCCAGTGAATTCGTAGATATATAATGCTGAATTTTTGTGGTTCTTGGTTAAGATATCTTTGCGGTCCAAAAAAACAACATCGCGGTCCTTAATGTGTGAAAGTCAAACAACAATTAAAATCGAAAGATGGACAATGATGCTGCATAAATAAAGGGGCTAAATTTTAACCATTACATTTAACATAAAATTTTAACAATAAAAACAAATGAAATACACTGTTCCCCTTTAATTTTTTTCCTTCAAACTTTACCATTTGATAAGGTTTCTAGCCTTTCGTCCTAGACTGGCTTACTCTTGGAAAATGTCCCTATTTTTAGAATCAAATTTTTTCCTCAAAATAGAACAAAAACTACACCAAAACTATACATTTACTAAAGAAAAAAATTGAACTTTCACATAAATCAATCTGCTGCTTCTAAACACTTTGATTTAATAAGGAAGGATGTTTGTTTGCGAGCCTTCGGAAAAAATAGATTTTTCAAGAATTTTAAATTACATTTTTACTAATGTGTGAAATTTTCAAAAACAAACCAAGTTTTTCCCCATTTGATACTCAACTTATAGGTTTTTAAACGAAGGAAACAGTTTTGAGATATTTTAACTTTAGACTTAGTTATTGATGATTATGTGGAAAAATTTCATGTTCATCAAAGTTGCCCCGGTAATCAATGTTATCCTAAGGTTGCCAGATTGCCCGATTTTATTCGGGTTTGCCCGGATATTCAATACAAAATTCGGAAGTAGTACGGCCCGGCCCGGTTGCATGGATTTAATTGAAAAATGCTCCGATGTTGCCCCGATTTATTCACTTTATTTGGCAAATCAAACAGAAATAAAAACAACGAACGCCCCCAAAACGAATTTTTTTGAGCAAGTTATATAAAAATCATCATGAAAGGTTTTTTGAAGCCTAAAATTCGATTTAAAATCTGTCGATGAGTTTTGATGAAATTTTTTTTTCAATTTGTTTTCTTGATTTTTGTTGAGAAATTTCTGGGTTTTGAGAAAATTTGCCCGGATATTGCCCGGATTTATGGTCGTCACTTTGAAATCAAATGCACCAAGTGCATTTTAAGATGGGGAAATCGGAAAATGTTCGAGATAGAATTTGGAATTCGTTAAAGAGATTAACTGGAAAATGGAACTAGGAAAATGCTAGGACAAAAAGTTATGAGTAAACGTAGAAATCAATTTTAAGTTATTTTCAAATTTAGTTGAAAATTCTGATTTTTTTTTCAGTGTTTGAGAAGTTTATCTTTAATTTAATCAGGGTCAACCATTTCAAATTAATGAAAAATTTGCTTTAGGTTCATCATAACGTTGTCATTTTTTGAATAACATGTAATGATAATTTCAACTCAATTTTTTTGAACGATTCTCAAAAGTAAAAATGATTATCATAGAGAAAAAAAAATCAAGAAATTTTAAAACTCCTTCCAAACATTGCGCCAGGAGAAGCGTCAATATACCTTTAACTTGTTCCACCGACCTCGCACTCAAGTGGGCGGAAGTTTCTCTTTTGTGGCGGAAGCTCGAAACAACTTTCCACCCTCTCTGCACGGCGGAGGCGGAAGGATGAATAGTTGTGAGATAATTGTGGGGAAAATATCTAGCTAAGGTACGAAGAGTTTGCTGCTCGTTGACTCGTTGTTTGTTGGAAAAATGGAAGCAGGGCAACCGAGCAGGAAAGCTCTAGCGTTTGGTTCTCTTTTTTCGTTGCCCTAACCTAGAAAGAAGGTTTTGTTTCTTGTCATAATATAGTATACTGCAGCATAAGTGCTGTTCAGCTGTATGGTGGAACTCTGGTTTGCAAGATTCTTTAGAGAGTTTTAAAGTTTGTTGGGAAGAACTCCCTCAGGAAGCTGTTCTATAACATTATTAAATTGCTTCTAGCAGGATTCATGTTGCTTGTTCATTGATGAGAGATGAAACGGTTGAAACACTTAAGGTTCATAAAAGAGTGATAGGATCACAACACGAAAAAGTAGATTAGTCACTTCACATTGATCAATTTCTTTTTAGAATTGATAAAAAACTTATGAAACACGTGAAAAAAAGTTTTTATTTGTGTACTCAATATTTGTACACTTCAACTCATCTAAATTTTTAAGTAGCCTTGTTAATTTTGGAACCTTCTTACTTTCTATCGGAAACTTCCGTTTTTACTTTCATCGTTCAACTGACCAATCAACAGACGTCAACACCTCCATATTGCAAACAAAGTACCGATGAAAGCTTTTTTCCCTGGCAAAACGGATCCTTGGAATGATGATAGGCAAGTAAGGAAAACGTCAGGCTTCTCAAGACTAGACAGTGGGCGGAAAGTGGGCGGAAGTGTCAAACGGACGTCGTTGTTGACAGGTCTAATTTGGGTGACTCGACGCCGAAACAAAAGATAATGAAAGCCTGCCTGTCAGAAACTCCCCCCAACTCAAACTCAAAACACTCAAAATTGTCACCCCTGCTCTGCCTTTCGGTTGTCATTGTGCTGTGCTCTATGAAATACACCTACCAACAAAGTTGAGAAATTAATTTTTCGAAATTTTCGTTTTTTTACCAGTTTTTGCTTTGTTTTTTTCTTTTGGTCTGGGCCAGTTTCGGCCAGGGACTCAGCAGTTTTGAGTGGTTTCTTGATTGCGTTTGGTTCGATGCCGGGAGTTAGAGAGTGAGTTTCATGGTTTCAAATAATTAAATTTACTTCCGAATGATTAGAAAGGAAAGTTAATTTAAGGCGAGTTTGGCTGATGTGTTTGAGATGTATTATGAATTCCTGGGTCGAAAGAAAGCAACTTGCTGTTGAAAGTATAAAAAAATAAGAGCTTAGATCTTTAATACATGACCTTTCACATGGGTCTAGAAATATCATTCAAATTCGAATAACACAACTCAACAGGTTTGAAACTGTTATTTTGAGTCTAACGAAAGTTATTGTTCTTCAAAGTTGAAATGTATCATAAGGGAACAGCATTTTTGTTTCCTATGATTTTGGTGTCCTGAAATCGAATATTCATCGGATTTCGTCTATCACCTGTGGTTTTGTTGAAATGACGAGCGTCAATTTGAAAATTGATCAATATTGAGCAAAATTGATCTTTGATAAAAGATGAGCTAATAAATCTACATAAAAACTAAACAAAGATTTTGCCTGTCTATACATTATATTCCGGAGGAAAAAAGTGTATAAGCCGCGAAGAAATTCAATATCTTCCTTTCTACACGAACTAAATCTATGAAAATACACATTTCTAGAGTGTAAATGTCTGGAAAATTGATTGGACATAGTTTTAGATGCCACACGAGCTTATTAATGGAGAGCCTCATTAATCCCTGTTTCCCCTATATTTTGTATACACAGCAAAAATTATTTTCTGTAAAATTACGCAAATGTCCTGTAACAAAAAGGAGCAGGACATTCACCGTAATTTTACAGGTTGAAAACATGCTTACGTGACATTTAATTTTTAGTGTACAACTTTTTTACAGGACATTTGCTGTAATAATAAATGAATCTTCGTTAACTTTCAAGGAGAACAATTTAAAATTACAGGTTTTGTTGATTTGTTTTAAAGGTTGCAGTTTTCGGTGACACGTAATAGTCAAATTTTTTGTCTGTGTACAATCTAGAAAAAAAAACTGATTTCAACTAGAAAAGTAAAATAGACCTTCTTTTGTGATTTTTTTCCGACTAATTGACTGAAGGCTGTTTGAGCCACCACACGCCACGGAAAAGGAGTTATGGCTGATTCTACCCTCGATTCCCCTATATTTTTCAATTAAATATGAAAAAATTTCGGACTTGAAATATTGAAACCAAATAGAACCTATCTGGTGTGTTTTTTTCCGAGGAATCAAATGAAGGCTGTTTGAGCAACCGCATGCTTCAAAAAATGAATTTATCGCTGTTTTTACCCTCGATTCCCCTACATTTCTCAATTAATTCAGAAAAAAAACATACTAAGACTTGAATATTGTTAACCGAAGTGAGATTTTTTTTCCCAAGAAATCTTATGAAGACTATTTGAGTCGCCGCACGCATCGATTACTTGAGTAATCTCCGTTTAACCCTCAACTTCCTTACATTTTTTAAATAGTTCTGTAAAAGCTTGTTCGGACTGGAAAATTTTGGAGAAAATGAGACTTTTCTTATGTGTTTTTTCCAAGGAATCAAATGAAGGCTACATGAGTTGTATCCTCGAATTCCTTAATTAAATATTTCAGAAAAAGCATTTTCCTAACTGAAAGTTTTATACCAAATGAGACTTATCTAGTGTGATTTATGGTTGATTTTTTCTCTTGGTTCCCCTATATTTTTTTCAATTAATTATGAAAACACTAAATTCGAACTTGAGAATTTTGACCCAAATGAAATCACCTCACGCTTCGAAAAATGAAGTTGTAATTGTTTTTGATTTGATTTGAGAGGTTTGATTTATGGTTTAAGAAATTAAAATCATTTCAGGAGGGGAGAGTGGTGTAATGTGAGCCATGGGGAAATCTCAATCCAACTGTCATTGCTGTCGCTTTGCGTAAGCATTCATTTCTATATGTTGTTGACTTTGATACGCGTCATATGCTTCTTTCATTTTTCAAGCTTAAAAAAATCAAAAAATTAACTCATATTATTGAACAAACAACCGCAAAATTGCATCCGCGGGAGACCTAAAGTACATAACAAAAAAAAGCTCATACGCTTATGATCTTAGTTTTGTTATGTTCTTTCACGAGGAAGAGAAATTTTTGATGTAACACCAATAAGTCACACAAACGCAACCAATTTGTAAATCACAGCTTGTGGGGTATCTTGGGCCACCTATATTTTAATGTTTTTATAAACATTTAGAACTTAAAATACGTTTTTCGTTTTAGGTTTTAGGAATTATTAGATCATACGCAACTCTCTTTTTTATTTCCTCATCTGAAATAGCTTTAAAATTACTAAATGAATCATGAAATTACAGTTTTGGATCAACTCATAAACTTTGTTTGTTTGTTTCAATTTGATTCGCCACAATTTTTCAAAATAAAAAAAAATACTTTTTTTTTAAACAGACAGAATTAGGGGAAATTATTTTTTTTAAATATAAAAGCCTAAAGCTACCTTTAAAATGTAAAAATCCTTTCCAATTTTTTTTAATTCTTGAATCATTTACGGGCTATTTTGTCTTTATACCTGGCAAAATCCGGGCAAATTTTACAAAACCCAGATATTACTCAAAAATAATCAAGAAAAAAAAATGAAAAAAAAATCGACATCAACAGATTTTAAATCTTATTTAAGACTTAAAAACCTTCAACTAATTTTTTTTTATAAAACTGGCTCAAAAATATTCTATTTGGAGGTATAATTAAAAAAATATTTACTACACAATTTGTAATATTTTGTTAAATTTGCCAAATAAAGTGAATAAATCCGGTCAAAGTCCAATGAAATCCGGACAACCGGGCCCAAATTTTGTATTTCATATCCAGGCAAACTCGGGGAAAATCAGGCTATTTTGCAACCTTGAATTCTTCATTTGATTTTTTAATATTTCGTCGAAATTCCCGTTTTACAGAAACTTTTATGACTTTTTCCTCAGAACTATTCCCTTAAGTTCGGTAAAATGTTAATTTTGTTGCTTTTTTCAAGATTTGAAATTGTTTATTACAAATTCAAATTCTAATAAAAAACAATCAAAAATGATTGTTTTTAGGAAAACATGGAAATATAATATAAAAATATTAAGTTTCCGAAAACGCTTCTTAAAACTAAATTGACTTTTGATGTTGATTTTTTCCTTGAACTTAATTGTTTTAAATCAAATTTCGAGTTTTGATTATTTTTTTCTTTTTTGTAGCCAAATATGACTATTCATTTTGTTTTATTAATGGTTTTATAATAAGGTTGTCAGGTTTTTTTCAGCACGGAGCCGGCCCGGACAAATTCAGGCTATTTAAATCAATTAATCAAAAAGTTTTTTTTCATCAAGACTCATTAGAATATTAATTATCGAATTTTAGGCTTCCAAAAAACCTTTAAAGATTTTCAATAAAAAAAAAATACAACACAATTTGTTTTTTTTGTTTAATTTGGCAAATCAGGGGAATTATTCCAGGCAAATCTGGGTTTTTTCAATGAATTCCGAGCTACCGGGCTGGACTGGACTTTTACGAATTTTTTTATCGAATATCCAGGCAAACCCGGAAAAACCAGGTTATCTGGCAACCTAATTTTAAAATAAGTTTGCCTGGTTTTACCAGGACTTGTGTGGATATTTCAATAGTTTTTGATCATATTTTAGATTTTTCGGTCCAAAACGAACCTTTTTGAGAAAATTTTATCAAAATAAACACGATCCATTTCGCGAAAGCCAAAAACGATTAAGAATCTGCTGATGTTTTCAGATATAAAAATCAAGTGTTTTTTTTCCTTGATTTTCAATGAATAATTCTAAAAATTTCTCAAATGTTGAACGGTTTTTATGTTGAAAATTTTAAATCAAATGATCCGATTTTTCTAAGTTTAAGATAGCGTGCTGGTTCGTTCGATGTATTTTAATGTTTGGTCGAAAGTTTTCATTGGTCATCAACACTTGAATCTATGATAATCAGACCCTCCAAAGCTGTTCGGAATCGTTTCAATATGACCCGAAGCGCATATTCAAAGCATCTTAATCATCATTCCAATATCCCAGCAAACATAAAATCGCATTAAAAATGATAACTCAAGTCATTAAAAACGTTTTTGGTAATCGAAATTCCAACAAACGCAAGTAAAAGGTCGTAAAAATCGTTACTCTGAGTCGGATTGAATGGTTTAAATCAGAAATGATAAAAAGTCCGCCATGTTTGCAGATTTTGAAGACGATTTCGTTCCTTTTTTTTTTTTCTCCCGCGTGGGTTAATTGAGAGAACAGCTTTTTTGTTCTCTCTGCAACCATCAGTGCAACCAGATTGTTAAAAATCAGGTGGTGTATTTGCAAGAATTGCCAGATGACAAAGGCAGCAAATATTGTCGCTGGTAACGGTTTGCAGGCGTTGAGAGAAATACTCTTTTCAGTATGAATATGGTGTCGAATATCGTCCAAATCGTATACTATTGTCGCTTTAGCTAGAAGTTGAAATTATGTATGTATATTGCCTCCACTTTGGTAGGTAAATGATGTTTTCTCGAGTTTAATACGATTTTTCTATAACGTATATGAAACGTATAACAAAGTTGTTGAGATATATACCTAAGAAAATGTTTGCTGGGATACTGAATAACTGAGACTTTTTAGAGACTGTTCTATGAAAATGATAATCAAATCAACGACAAAAAAATTTAAATTGAGTTTAGAAAATCGGTTCATTTATACATGAGATACAGCGAAACAAAAACAAAATTGAATATCTTTGTTTTAAGTACGATTTTTTTTCTACCGAAAAATCCGGAATGGAGATCAAAATGTTCATCGGACCCCTACATACTTATACATCGTCGTATAGATGTATTCTTGACAATTCCAAAAATCGAAAAAACACTTAAATATTGAAAAGCTATCAGAAATTGTAAACAATTTAAAAATGGAATTGTTTTTTGTGACTTTTTTTGTGACTCATTGTTATTCTGTGACTAACTACAGACAACCTGGTTAAACAAATTAACGTAATTTTGAAATGTTTAGAAAGAAGAATAAATTACCTACACAATGAATGTAATTGGAAATATTATCAAAATCGGTCAACATTTTCGACCACGGAAACTACAACAAACTACAAGTCAAGTTTCCTCGAAACGGGTATTTTGCGAACAGCTTTGGAGGGTAAACTAAGCAAAATAACTAAGTAAGAGAGTTCTTGAAAATATTTTGATTCACTTTTCTTTTTTAGAATATTATTATTCTTTTTTATTATTTTTTTTGAGTCATCAAATTCACAGAGTTCAAACAAACTTAGAAAACTTTTTTTTTTTTTGTGTAAGCAGGGAAAAGCCCCTGGGAGTGTAGCACTCTTCAAGCCACTTCTCCCAAAGGCATAAAACCTCCTCATCACTTCTTTATTCGATTTTTTTAATTATTTTTTCAATGGTGTTGTTACAAAGTTTTTACAATTTTCACTTTCATTTTGATATGAAAAACACTGTTAGTAAATGGGTTTTCTGGCGTGGGTGACTGGTGGCGGTGGGTGGTGGCGGTGGGTGGAGGCGGTGGGTGGTGGCGGGCGGTGGGTGGAGGCGGTGGGTGGTGGCGAGAAGATAAAAAGATTTGCATGGGCATTAGTTTTATTGAATAACTAAATTCAGGCGATGAGGATTCAGAGACTTCATGCGTTCCCAGTGAGGGGATCCTCTTTTAAGGGAACGCTGAAACTTAGAGCTTCTATACATGTTTACCAAAGCTTGACTGGATAGAGGGCTTTCGGCTAATCATACATTGTTTTCGTAAAAACACCCTAAAACACTCTAAAGAAGGTCATATTTTCAAGTATCTCTATGAGGGTTCAAAAAAAAAACAGAATAAATTTTTATCATAAATTTGACGAAGAACTCAGATCTTTTCGAGGGTATAAAATTAAGCCTTCTAAATATTGAAGTGATTCCGTTTTCTTTTAAATTCACCAAGACAACAATTGAAACCTTCTAATCTGAAAAAAACCTAGGCATAGAACTCGCTCTGCAAGTTTCGTATGTCTTAATATACATATATGACGAAAGGTTGTAGTTCTAGTTAAATCTGAAATGGGAAACAGAGATGAAACAGCCAAAGGAGGAAAGTCTCTCGAAAGAAAGAAAAAAATGGATAAAGATAAAAAATATGCATTTGTACAGGAAATATTATAGGTTAAGTTACAAAATGAGTTCTAGACCCTCCGGTAAACTATAAAAATTTCAGTTTTACAACTGATGCTTTGAGAAAACGACTGTAAGTCAGTTATTAAGTGTTAGAAAAAAAAATCACTTAGTGCCTCAGCAAACTGAATTTTTGTCAAGCCTTGCACCGCCAATGAAATCACATTTCTTTTGCACATATTTAGTTTTATTGTTTGAACCTTGCGTTAACATATTCAAAATCCAGTGCAAAGTCGATTTTAGGTGTTAGATTAGTCTCAGAAAAATTAGATTTATCAAAATTTTTAAAAATACTTTAGTTTTGAATGGTCGCCGAAAATTCGGAAGAAATTCTAAAGATGCCAAATCGCACAAATTAAGTCAAATTTTCAATTCACTTTTAGATATGTGCTACTGTGACTGGGACAGCTTTGGAGGTCAATTCATTAAAAAATAGGGTTATACACAACTTTTGTACACTTTTTGTGGCCATGACCTTAAGAAATTTCAAAAAAATATTCCCAGATGTGCAACATACAGCTTCTAACTTCAGGTTTCTCAGGCACTAAGGGGCCGTTCAGATACCACGTGGACAGAAAAATGAGATTTTTGACCCCCTCCGTGGACAAGCGTGGACAATTGGCAAACCACTCCCCCCCTCCCCGGATGTCCACGTGGACAGATTTGAAAAAAAATTATTTTAAACACATCTATAATTTGACAGTTAGAAAACACCACTGCAATTTTGTTATAGAAATGGCTGATTTTGTAAAACCGAATAAGAATTTTCTGATATAAAATAAATTCGAAAAATTTTAAATTTCTTAATTATCATATTTACACAACAATACAACAATAAGTTGCTATTGTTTAAACTTATACTGGAAAGGTATGCCATTTTAAGATTTTGATTTTAACTTTCACTTTTCGAAAATATTTTGAAAGTAAGTATGTCCACGTGGACATAACCCAAACCCCTACCCCCCTCTCCGTGGACAAGCGTGGACATTTCGTTACCCCCCTCCCCCCCATTAGTTGTCCACGTGGTATGTGAACGGCCCCTAAGTGATTTTTATTAACTGACTTACAGCCTTTTGCCGACGCATGTTTCAAAAAAAATTCTTCGGGTTTGAATAACTTTGAAATAAGTGATTGAGTCACGTTACAAGCTTTCCAAAACTATAACTTGTGTAAAAAAATGGTTGAGAATCTGAGAAAACAAGAAAGTTGTAACGAAAAAAGTGTTAGGGGTCATCTGATCCCCGGCACTATAAATAGGTACCTATATAAGGCTATGATCATTTAGTATCCGGGCACTTTATTTTGATGATAGCTACGTTAATAGAGCTCAGATTTGCAAAACTTTAAGAGCGTTGTGTTGGTTATGAAAAGGACTATCTTGCCTATTTTTGATAGATTTTTAAGTTAACGTGTGTTTGAGATATTTACGATGCAAAAAGACATGGTAAAAATAATTTTGCACAAATTCGCTCCTTTTACGCATTTTACGCCTCGATAATTCTTCATTGTTGTCTGGAAAGCTCATGAACTGTTGATTTTTTCTGATTTTTTTTGCGGACCAAATGGTATAGAATTATAAGAAGCCACTCTTGGATCCACACGAAGTTCAAACCAACCATCTGAGTGCAACCCTTGATCTTAAATATGGTAAAAAATTTATGGTTATTGGGGATAACTGAATGCAGACTGCTTAAATAATGCAAAAAATCAATTTCCGGCAGGCAAAAAGTGTTGCCTAGTAGACACCAAGTAAATAACTAATAATGATCAGTTCCAAAGATCGCAATCTGTGCATCCGGTTTTTACGCAATATGACAGATGTGTTCTGATGCACAAAAAAAATATGTTAAAACCGGATTTAAGAGATCAAATTCTTCGAGATGCCTGCTCATGAAAAGGTTCCAACCAGATTCCAATTGATTTTTCCAGGTGAATTTGTGTAAAATATCATGATGCTGCGAAAGGTTTTGCTTCTGTGGTAAAAAAAATACATCGATACATGACTGAAAAAAAGATAAAAAAGAGATTTTATGAAAAAGTTAGAGTATTTCTTGAAATCATAGATAAATTTTTTTAAAAATATTTTTACACAAAATTAAATAATAACACTTTAATTTCCTCCATAGAAAGTTTTTCGATCAAATGAATAGTTTTTAAAATACACACGTTTGTAACTGCCCGGATTCTATATGATCATAGCCTTACTAAGTTTCAGTATGTTTAGTGTTAAATACTATTCCTACATAATTTAAATACTTCATTTCTAATTTGGTTTGCAAATGTTAAATTTTCAAGAAGAATTCATTCACGACAGATGACATTTCTTGTTTTTAAATAATTAATAATCAACTTTCAGTTGAACGATCTTGAAATTCAAAAATTCTATTTCCGTCTTATTTTGTATTCAACACATACGACATCATCCATGAGTAATTTTGTTCTTCCAATCTCTCCCATCCAGAGAACAGATAAGAAAATTAAATATTTCAACAAATTGAATCTAATAGGGCTGCTTGAACGAACGACAATCGTTCATGCCATTCAGATTTCACTTTCAAATAGATTTACATTTTTTGGCCATTTTTGGGAGCAGCATCCTCAACCGACAAAAAATTGTTCATGCAGATCAAACAAACTCTCATGAGTACGAATGGACCAGTAGGTATGAATGAATATTGTATGCGATGATGTGCCGAAGTAGATTCCACGACGATACGTGGAGGGATAGTGCTTATCTCATAGTAGAAGATGTTGTTGGTTGAGGAAGGCAAAGAAAGAAATGTAAAATTTAGATCATTTGCCAAAGACAAGAAACTGGCACTGGGAACTTCTTGGGACGTTTTCCACATGAATTTTTGCACGTTTTGTGTAAGTTTTTTCCTCTTAGATTTCTACTTCAACCGTATCGGTCTCGTCTGTGTCGAGAGAAAAAAAAGAGAGACACATGAAGCAAGTGTAAAAACTATTACATCGTAGATAAAGAATGATTTTTTCTCGTGTGCCAAGTTTCGCTCCAGTAGGCAACGGAAGACGTCAGAAGCTGGCTACGGGAAGATTCCAAAGAAATATTCAAAAAGTATGACGGTACTTCCAACCCTTTCTCTTCTGCCTTGATGTGGACACCTTTCGGGATTTCTCCTTGGCGGAGCGTCCTTCCGGCAGGGTTGGGTTTCGTGTTGGCAAACGGCCTTTCGGTTCCGCTTGGACGATCAAAGGAGAAATGGTGCGAAACTTGAAATTCCTGGGCACACCAGCCAGCCAGCAGAAGCACGTTCCTATGACGAGATGACGAAGCAAAGCATTCGAGAGCGAGATTCGAGGGCCCGGAGTGTCTGTAGGTACGTGTTTCGATGGAAATTCTGCGATTGTGGGAGCTTATTCAACTGTCGAGTATTTACATTTCAATTTACCTACTTCTACATCTTGCTACTTTTTTCACCCTTTCGTTTCCAACCCTCTGCGATCCACATTTTAATGATGTTAGACAGCTCTCGATATGGCCACGTAGATGATTGTTGCAGTTTTCTTGAAGGGCTTTAAGACCTTGTTGAAAACGGCGAGTTCTTTTCTCTACCGCATACGAGCCCATACACTCAAACAATCTTAATACATCAAAAATTGAAAAAAAAACTAGTCTCCTTTCTTCAAACACTGAAGAAACTGGGCCGGACTGGAATTTTCCCAAATTTTGTATTAAATATCAGCAAACCCGAATAAAACAGGTAATCTGGCAAGCTTAGGTAAAGCTTAACTATATGAATTTTGTAAGTTGTAATGCATAAATTAGAACTGAAAAATGATCGTGCAAGCAATCAACTGCTATGGATGTATATCAACATTGAAGATTGTAAATAGAAATCATAAAAGTATGTGATCGAAGGTTTCCTTAGGGATCGAAATAAATGTTCCGGTCTGTTTCGATTTGGATCTCACAGTTGATACAAGTGTATTAGATAAATTTGAGAAAGCCAAGCAATTTACAGTGGCGAACGAGAAGAAGTCGGTAAGTTCCTAAGTGATCCAAGTTGGATTGAACAGCTGAAGAGAACTTAAATTTTAAGAAGTGTTGGTTTGATTGTAAGTTTGAGCGAAAACGATTTTTTTGCTTTTGGTTGGGTACATAAGTTAACCAATTAAAATTTGATCTAGAAGTTTTGACTAGTGACTAACAAGTTTATTTTATTTGATTATTTCTTTGGCAGAGTACACTCTGGGGCAGTTTCATACAATGAGGTGGCAAAATGTGTTATTTGGAGTTTGGACTCTTTTGTAAATATTGAAATTTTTGTATGAGAATTACTATTTTAACTTATTTTAGATGAATTAATACACAAAGTGTTTAAAAAACTTACAAAGTAGGATGATTGGTGTCATATTCGACTCTTCTTTTAATTTTTTTTTCAAAATATTTCATTAAACTTAAGAAAAAAAAGTTAAATGATTGATCAATTATAAGAAAAGATTCTTTTGACAAATCAGCAAACACCTTTGTTGAATTTATACTCATGAATGGGTAAAAATTACTCATTTGCGTGATATTTTCAGCTTCATTTTGACTATGAAGGTGCTTTAGGGTGCCTGGAAACCCTTTCATTTTACTATTAGGACCTTAAACTAGGCTTGCCAGATACTTTCAGAAAAAAGCGGGACATTTCACACAAAAAAAGCGGGACACAGCCGAAAAAAGCGGGACATTTAAGAAACTCTTAAAAAATCTTAATTGTGCATCCAAACTTAAACGTACACCATCAGTCAAAGTTGTTCATAGAAAGTACACACAGTTATTGTTACGCGGATTGATTTTGCACAGTTTTCCTAACATGACTTCTATTTAGACGGTTTTTTGCCATACGCTCCGTTATTTTTAACGGTTCTCGCGAATTAACACGATATTTGAGAGAAAATATTTCGAGTCGTACATGCAAACGGCGGCTTTGATATCGGGTAAAAAACCTTCGTGTAACATGTATAAAAATAAGTTTGTTTGGTAATTTGTTCAAAAATTTGAAAACTCAAGAAAACTTCCACATTCATATACATTGGACAATTGAGTCGAAAAAAGTGGTGTAAAATTAAAGCAATCCAATTAAGATTCTGGCGAAAAAAAATCTCCATAATGACTTTAATTTTATCTGGAAGCAACTTAAACAATATTATCTTCATATATTAGTTGAACGTGCTCCGAAAACACTTAACGGAATCGGAATCTTACTTCAATGCTAAAAACATTAGATTGTTGTCTTATATAAGCTACGAAAAGTGCTGCTTGTTTTGAAAAAGGACGTATTTGAAAGATTTTCTGTTAATCACAAATTTCAGTGTTAGTCAGTTAACTTTGTAGGATTCCGAAAAAAGCGGGACATTTTGAGGAAAAAGCGGGACAGCGGGACATTCAACAAAAAAGCGGGACATGTCCCGCTTTTGCGGGACGGATGGCAACCCTACCTTAAACTATTGATATTGAAAGTGAAAAGAGTGTGGGGACATGCGGGGCTTTTTATTTACAAAACTTTAAAGTTTTTGACATTTTAAAAAAATGTTTATTTACTCATTTTTATAATAAAACAATTAGGCGTGTAAAATTTTTTTACGGTTCAAATGAAAGCACTAATAAACGGTTCAAATGAAAGCTTTCATTATATGGTGTTTTTGAATTTAAGATAAATGTTTTCCATAAAAATGTATGTAATTCATTTTTTTTTCATCATACATTTTTTTTCAAATTTTCAAAGTCTGATGTCTGTGGTGCGTTTAGTATCCAAGATAATGATTTGAAAAACTGGGGATATCTATGTCAAATATTAAGTTATTAACTAGTAAAAGTAAAAAAGCGATCCTATAAAGTTCAGTTTTTAACTTTTTGTCGCCTCAAACTCCATAATGGAGTAGTCGGTCGAATTTGGACGCTAACAGCAACCTTTGGTTTCTAAGGTGCCATTGGAGACGCCGTCCATCACCGCCAAGACGCCGGCATTGTTACCTAATTGTTTGTTTTGAAGGTTTGGCATTTTCGGTGCTGTTTTAACTGCGTTGGATTTGGTGTTGTAAGAGCACCTGTATCCGTGGTCCAAACAGCCGGTTTAGACCCAAGTTCCGACTCAAGCAACCGCATCCGTGTTCCATTATACCAGTTTAATCTCAAAATTTTCTTGAACCGGTATAAGGATTGATCCAAAACTGATGAGATTTAGATCCAATTTGACGCAGTTCTAAGCCGTTTGGCAGTTAATGGAACACGAGTGCGGTTGCCACCCAGACAACCATTTGGTGGGTATTTCGAATTTGCAACGCAAATATACGTGCTAATATACGTCTAAACATATAGTATAGAATGCAGCAAAACCAGTATATACGTATCATTTTGGAGGCCATATAGGTACATTAGCAAACAAATTCTTGATTTGGATTGTATTAAATTACGATTTGCACGACTTGTCATGCGCATCATTTACGACTATCCTGATTCTTTTTGGAATATACTATGACAATTTACATCAGTGGTTTTCAAACTTTTTTCACTCACCGCCCCCTTTTGCAAAATTTTCGAGCTCAACGTCCCCCTAAGCAAATTTTCAGAAAATCTATTGAATAAATGAAAATTTGGATAGTTAAAAAGCTATTAGCTTTTGACTTGATGTTGTTGTAAGGCTTAACTAAAAATTCATTTAAATTTATATGAGGCCCGCAGAGCCAAAAGGGTATCATAAGTGTCAAAATGGTCGATTTTGATTTAATAATGTCAATCGATTCTTATATTTCGAACTATATTTCATAATTTTTCCGATTTTTAGAATTTTATTTGCATACTATTTTATTCGAAAGAAAAGAACTTTTTTTTAAATATATGGAAAATTAGTAAACATGAAAAATTAAAAGCGTGTTTTCTCGAAATTTGCTTTAATTCGCATTTAGCACGTACCCGAGCCGGACAAATCCGAGATATTTTATCTAAGAACCTTGCAAAATTCGGGCATTTGATTTCAAAATTGTCGACCAAAAACCCGGATAATATCCAGGTAAATTGACTCAAAACCCAGGAATTTCTTAACAAAAAATCAAGAAAAAAAAACTTGAAAAAAAATTTTTTTCGTCATCATTTATCAGCAGTTTTTATTCAGGCATTCAAAAAACTTTTCATGGTTATTTCCTTTAAATTTGCTCGAAAAAATTCTATTTGAAAGCATAAATAAAAATTTCAAGAACACAATTTGATTTTATTTAGTTTGTTTTGGCAAATGAAGTGAATAATTTCGGGCAGCCGGGCCGGATCGGACTTTTGACGTTTTTTTTTAATAAATACCCGGGCAATCTGGCTACCTTAACGTATACCCATTTGGTTCCAAGGGCCTCATATTGCTTCAAACCTCCAGTAAACACTTAATTCTATGTAAAGTTTCCTGGACACTTATGGGGATTTTTTTTATTATCTGACAATTTGCGCCGGGGGTCTTCAGATTTTCCCCAAAATTGAAAATTTGGTTCATTTTTGCGACTTAAAAACACATGTATTTTTTCAGATTTCTAACATTTTTATTTTTTGAGTTAGCTTCGGTTAGATTTTTTTGTAAATAAAAAATAACCATTTTTGAAAGCTACATAACTCTGTTGTTTCTCAACGGAAATTATAAAATAGCACATCAAAATGCATTGAAATTTTATCAGCTTTCCAAATAGAATAGTTGAAAAAAATTAAATAATGACCTTCAACATGAAAAGTTGTAAATAAACTTTAAATGGCGTCTAAAAGTACCGTCTGCACCACCGAATATTTTGCAAAAAATACCGTTGTATAGCTCGATTCATGATGCAACTTTCATCTGAAGACACCAAAGTGGGCCATTAACACCTTGAAGAGTTATGAAAGAAATAATGACGATAAATCTCTTTTTTTGCGACGAAAACAAACAATGGTCGAACAACTGCACTCACATATGGAGGTAGCGCGAACTTCTAACAACATGGAAACAAAAGAACTTACCAAAGCAGGTAAAAAACACTACTATTTCGTGCTTTGTAGAATGTTTGCAGCAAAACTGACTTTAAATTTTAACCAAAATTCTGAGTATCGTATTGTTTATGTGATATAACTAATAATGGGAATGTTGCTTTTACAACCTGGTCATATACTATATAACTTATTAATTTTTCGATCAAAGATCATTGTGAAGCATAATCAATGCCAATAGTAGAAGGTTCAGTCCCTGTGTTTGGGATCACAAAAATCTGATTAAAAAAATGAAATATAGGCGTGCTTTACAAAATTTTTATATCGGGAGCTAAACACTGGACACCAAAATCCTTTCCCATTGATCAAAAAAGTATGAGAAAGTGGCACAAATGTTGTAGAAATAATCAAAGAGCTCAGTATGGCCAGCCCAGGCTGTAAAATGATGAAAATATGATACTTTAACTGTATTCGTTTTCTACATTCGCCCAGTTTTGAGGTTTACCATACTAGAACGAACATAATTCGTCGTCAGTGTTTTGCTACCTCGATCGCTCACACACGAATCTTCAGTGTTCCACCGTCTATTTTAAATCAAATCTGGGGAATTACGAATGTCAAACTTAGCGCATAAACTTCTAAAAATGACAGTAAAATATGCATAACTTGTTGTGACTCGATGCAAAACTGGGTATGAACGAATACGTTATTAGATTTTTGGATATAACATGAAGTCAGTTAAGCTGCAACAATCTACGGCCCCTTCTTTCATAACAGTCCAATATACAAAAATAAGCAAGCGAGACAATCAGCTCTTTCTGTTTTGGAATATATTATTAAATTGCGACCACCACTTTCAGCATAAACGAAAATCGTTTCTAGGTTGTCATAATAAATCGTTAGACCTGACATTTCCGAAATTGGGTTATTGGTAAGGTCGAGAGCACCATTTTTATTCATTATGGGACTGTTAATCGACCATTTTTGAAACCTTTTTCAAATCTACTCGCATAACAGTCCCACACATAATATTTTTCTCTAACCAAGCTACTTTCTAAGACTTAAATTGATCATTTTTGAGCTTCCTAATGCAATTTTCAGAAAATAAACAAACTATTGGAAAAATATCGTAAATTCCACATTTTAAGTTGAATATTTTTACGATTTTCGATTGCATCCGATAGTTTTTCGCTCAGAAAGTCATTCCTAAGAAAGTCAGACCTGCCTTCGAAAACTAGTGTGCATCATTCGACATCAAGTGAGTTAAAAAAATGTTTAAATGATTCAAAGCAATAAACCAAAGACTATTTCGCCGAAAGAAACATTGAAAAGTAACCAAATCCGTGGTATTTCACATATGGGACTGTTATTCAGGTATATTTCATATAGGACAGCCACGAATTGATATTTTTTTTCGAAATTTCTAGAACAAAACCTCTATTTTTAGTCTTTTATGTTGAAGCCTTATGTTGACCTAAAATGACGAAAATTCATATGGGACTGTTATGCGAGTAGGGGCAGTCTGAAAAGGACGAAAAAATAGTGTTTTTACCAGCTTTGATAAGTTCTTTTGTTTCCATGTTGTTAGAAGTGCTTGGTATCTCCATATGTGAGTGCAGTTGTTCGACCATTGTTTGTTTTCGATGCAAAAAAAGAGATTTGTTGTCATTATTTCTTTCATAACTCTTCAAGGTGTTAATGGCCCACTTTGGTGTCTTCAGATGAAAGTTGCATCATGAATCGAGCTATACAATGGTATTTTTTGCAAAATATTCGGTGGTGCAGACGGTACTTTTAGACGCCATTTAAAGTTTATTTACAACTTTTCATGTTGAAGGTCATTATTTAATTTTTTTCAACTATTCTATTTGGAAAGCTGATAAAATTTCAATGCATTTTGATGTACTATTTTATAATTTCCGTTGAGAAACAACAGAGTTATGTAGCTTTCAAAAATGGTTATTTTTTATTTACAAAAAAATCTAACCGAAGCTAACTCAAAAAATAAAAATGTTAAAAATCTGAAAAAATACATGTGTTTTTAAGTCGCAAAAATGAACCAAATTTTCAATTTTGGGGAAAATCTGAAGACCCCCGGCGCAAACCCGTCAGATAATAAAAAAAAATCCCCTTATTTAAACTGATTAATAAGTTTGATATCAAATCATATATCTTAAATATTGGTAAACAAAATTTTCTATTTACCATTAATTTTCTTTAGTGTTGAAAACTAAATTGCGTTATTGAATACAAATACTGTAAAGCCGGTAAAATAACGTGAGAAAAGTATTACTTCTCGATATCTGAATTTGAGTCCTGTTCAAAGCTATGCAGCATTCACGGGTCTTAAAGTTTAAAAAAGATTCTGATAACTAAATCCAGGCAATGCTCGTGATAACCGAAAAGATTAAAAGTTTATTCATAGCAAATGGCACAATTGTTTTTTTGCATCAAATGAAATAGAGATGAACAAATAAGAACTTAAAATAAAAAATCTCTAATCTAAAATAATTCTTACACAATTTCTTTAACAAAAAATCCATCACTAAATCACAGATATCGCCTTTGAATACAGATTTTTTTCAAATGTTTTTTTCTGTTTATCAGATTTTTGGAGAAAATACATTTTAAAGATTATCAAGCATTGCCATCTAAAATTATTCTTGTTTTAGTATAACCCATACAAAATCAGTGACAATTTAAAAAAAAATCTTTTATAGTATTTTCGTTTATTACCAGTGGTAACCTAGTTATCCACGAGTTTTGCCCGAACTGCTGTTTTTGTGTTCGTTTATTAATTCAGAAGTCCACTAGTTTTGCCCGAGGTTTGAACTTCAAGCAGGCGGTTGCAACCCGTAGAAGTTGTCAGTGTTGGGGGTAAGCATAAGGTTGGCTATAGCAACCATATATTTGCATCGTCCCGGGTGACGATTCTGTTTGTTTATTCGGAGAAAGTTTTGCCCCGCGCCAGTGGAGAAAAACGAAAACGGCATTAGTTTCATTGAAAAATAATTATTGAGATACTGGAACAAAACATTTGTTTGCAGCTCTGTGAAATCATAAATATCCTAGTCTTCAACCTGATGTCTAGTTTTGTAACGTAATTTCATTTTTTGCATCAAACTTACTCGTTGTTATTCCAAATCTATGTTGTTTCGTAATTTGTGTAAATGTGGATTACGACCTCACCGCCCCCCTGAGCCTTTCCAACGCCCCCCAAATTTCAACATTGAGCTCACCGCCCCCCTGGAAGCTCTCATCGCCCCCAAGGGGGCGGTAGGGACCACTTTGAAAACCACTGATTTACATCATCATGATCATGATCATCATGATGATTGAGGTTGTAATATACGACATTTTTCGTAACTATATGGAAAGCTTGACGACTTATTTGGTCGTCTTTTGCGACTTGAGTGCAGAGCTCTCATTTTCCGTCAGTTGAATAAAAATAAGATTATTATTTTTTTTTGTACTTTAAACCAATTGATTTATTCATCCCCAAAAATAATAGAAATAAGATTATTTCGAAGAAATGCGTTTTTTGCTGTCAAATTCAAGTTTATATCATACAAATTTATTATTTGCCTGATTGCTGACTTTTTTCAACGTTCAGGAAGTTATTGTTGGTACCTGGACTTGATCTCCTGACGATACGATCTGCAGCTCATGATGGTTCCTCGACGCTATCTGGAATATATAAATTCAAGAGGATTTGCTTCCAAGGCATTAAACCAAAAGCAAATCGTATATTTCTATAACTGAAATCTTTTAAATCGTAGAACACGTTATCGATGATCTAAAAATAGATCAGCATTTTGAAGCCTCCTTAAATACGAGTCTAATCATCGATGTCGTATTATCATAAACGATTTTATTGAACTTATTTGTATTCTTTTACGATTGCCAGCAAAAACGTTTTACGAAAATCAGACATGCGAATTAATTTGCATAGGTATACGATTGCATGCACATTATTACGAATCAAAACAGTTATAAACGATTTAATAGCATATACCTTCAAGTGGCAAGCAAAGTTGCGAGCTTATTTTCTTTCCACTAAGATCTAACACCTGGTTGTTATGATAATATAAAACGTATTTTATGTTTAAAAAAAATCTTAATTTCGAATAATTGTATGCATAGCGCGACAAAATCTGTCAATCATGGCTGATCATCGTCCCAGACAACCATTCGGTGGGTATTTCGAATTTGCAACACAAACATACGTGCAAATATACGTGTAAACATACCGTATATAATGCAGCAAAACCAGTATATACGTATTATTTTGGAGTCCATATAGGTACATTAGCACACAATTTTTTTGATTTCGATTGTATTGTCGTAATAAAATCATGCAATGTATTCAAATACGATAAAGAATATGCATGGGCCGCACATTGTAGGTGCAGATATACGAAAATGAGTTTAAATAACATTCTACACGATATAATCTGTAATATAAAATACGACTTCTGGTTGTCTGGGCAGTTTTTCATTGAATTGCATCAAATTTCTTTGGTTCAATTCTTGTATAAATTAGACCCAATAATAGACCACAGGTACAGGTGCTCTAAGCTGAAATTTTTTTTTTTTTGAAATTTTAGTAGTTTTATTTTATTTGATTATTTCTCAGTATTTTTTTTTCAATATTTGATAAGTTTCATTGTTTTTATTTTCAACCAATTCTGTTGAAAGGATTTTTTTTTTGTATTTTAATTATTATTGGCTATATCAATTCGGTAAAATTCAGATTAGATAATAGAGAAGAAAGACAAGATACAAAGGGCCTAGAAAGAAGGTTAGGTTTAGAGGCAAGTCACGAAGTCGGGACTTTGGTACAATCCGTTAAACAACAGATCATTAAATTGAGAACTAATCAAGCAAAAGGAACCATATCTTATAAGAAAGGTTGTTTGCGTACGAATAATTCGAGACCCTTCTTTTTTTCTGAGTGGAGACGGGAAGAAGGAGGCAAGTCTGTATGCATAATATGTTTGGCAGAATTTGAAAGCTTATCAGACAAATAGAGCGAAATGTTACGCTATTTAGATACTTAAGGATCGAAACAATCCTTTGTTGCGTTGTGACGTGTTTTTTTTTCAAGCTGATGAAAAAGTTCCAAAAAATTAGATATTTGAGAAGTAAACAGTGGATTTCAATCGTATTTGAATCTTCGAATCCCGGAAGCGGAAAACCATGCAGTTCTGGTTACCGATAGCAGAGCGGATAGTTTTGAAGTCGCAGCGTCTTAACATGTCATCAAGCCTCGCCTAAGCTCAACTGGCTTCACACGAAATTTCGGTTCCGGATGATAAGAAATTGGGGAAAAGATCATTATAAGCACAGGAAATGATTTGGACGGACCGAAAATTGGAAGGACTAGGAAACAGGATAACGATTCCAGAGCGGAATGTTACAACATGAGGTCCCCCGTAAATTGGTGAGCTCTTTCCATTTTTATTTATCTTTATATTCGTGCACATAAAAAATTTTTTACCATAAATCCTACCTGCCAAGTAGGATTTCCTATAAAATCAAATAGCCCTCCCTCTGCCTATCTGAAACAGCATCCTTGTTTGTAGGGTCGCATGAGTTCTCTTGCACCTGAAAAGTTCATTTCGCTGTTCAGATTATCCCCATATGATTACATTGACTTGTCACGGTGTGCATAATGGTACCACACTGATTCTCAATAGCAACACTTGAAATGAGTATTGAATCCAGATACTCATTTTGGCATCTAGTGTTGAGCTTGAATGTTAGTTGTACCTCGTGTATCAGCCAATTCAAGATGTGTGTAGTCACCCAATGCTATGCTATGCTATGCTATGCTATGTTACGCTATTTAGATACTTAAAATGTTTCTTTAGTAGTTCATGAGCCTTTCTCATATTGGAAGAAGGAGGAGGAGACGGACGTTTATATTCATAAAACATACATTTTCATATCATTTTAAAATATATGAAGCTTACAAAAATAGAGTAACAGTTTCAGATCTGGAAATACAAACTTACGAGATCAATTTTCATATAATAAGTTGTTTTTTTTTAAATATCTGTTGGAACTCACCGTTTGGTTCGTATCCTCCAGCAAGCACACGTTCGAGTAGTAAAAGATTTAAAATTGGGTTCGTGGTAACACGATGCCAGATGTTCTGAGTGGTTAGCTCAGAATATCACACATAAATAATTGAGAACAATAGTAAGTGAGGATATAACTTCAGAGTAGTAATGTGTTTCCTTCTAAATTATGGTGAAATTTGATTGAAATGCTGCTTACGAAATAAAACCAACTTTCAATAATTTTTACAAATTTCATTTATCTTTGGAACGTGTCGCAAAGAACATCGGGTCAGCAGTTGAATCTATACAGTTATCATATATGCGAAACAATTGTTTAGAGATTACAGCTTAGAAGCTGTTTTGAAAACGCTTTTGCAAATTACAGTTTCTAAACTTACAATAAATCTAGGGAAAGCATCGAGAAAAAGGTATAATCTTCCTGCTTCAAGAAAGTTATTCCCTCAAATCAAAGCGGTGCTCACTTGCATATCGTCCACATTCGTATGCAATCAGTGAGACAGACAGATAGGACAACTTTGAAACTGGAAAACATACCCTGAGAGATTGCATGGGGAATGGGGACATATGCATCGCCAGCACCATTGGCTAGTTAGCTAGTTTAAACTGACAAGTTTCCGTCTCGTTGCTTTCCGGAGGACGTTCTGGTTCCAGCATCAAAAGACGTCAAAGTTATGCTTTTTGCTGCTGCACTGGAAGTGATTGCACAACGAATATCCTTAACAATTTTTAACCGGATTATTATGGAATAATCACATTCTGAACAAAGCAAACATCGATACTTTCATGATGCTGAATTTTTCCCCTTAAATCTGAGAGCAATTTATGAACGCTCCCTCCACAACTTGAAGCACTTTTTCAATTAAGTATGTGCTAAATAAACTTCGGGCTCTTCCTTTCGGAATTCATTATTCAACCGGATCCTAATTGATGAGAAATTGTTTGAACCGAATCGATGAAATAAACATTACCACCCTCGGAAAGTCTGGATGCTTTTACTCTTTACCGAGGGCAAATGAAATAAGTTTTCTCAAAGCTCCCTCCTCGTCCCGTTTTGCTTCCGTCGATTTTCCCTCCTCTATATTCTTCTTCTATAAGAAATGGGAAATCTTCTCAAGAAGCAAGACAAATCTGTCGGAGGAAACGGATAACCAATGGCACTTATCCCGTGATTAGCATTCCCAGGATCCATGACACATGTACGTGTGCGGGCACACACTTACACATTCATTCATACACACAAACCGTTTAGTTAAACCCACTTTCTTATTCAAATATGGCCATCCAGAGTGAGCTAGCTGGCTTCTCCGAATCTGGGACGGATCTGAACCGGATCTGGAATTGTTTAAACAAGGAGAGTAAGACCTTATTTATGCACTCCACTCAATGAGATTCGGTTTTTGCGGCGTTTTTCGTCTATCTTCTTCAAGACGATGGGAAATCTGCCATATCATGCCAGTAGAAAAATTTAAACGGAGGAGAAATCTGTTCGAATAATCATTTTCTTGAAAATAGAGATTATGAGACTTTGTTATGAATAAATACACGTTAATATTGACACTCAATTGGAAATCAAAGAAAACAGTTTTAAATGCAAATTCCTCTAGAGGTTGATTACATTTCTGAATTGTTTGTCAGTACCAAGAGAATTGAAAGCAATATTTCTCAACCTGGAAATCGTTTATTTGTTTACCGAGAGTTCTAGTGAAAATGCCCAAGATCTGCCACCGGCTGTGCAGCTTCGCAAAAATTGTTTCTTGCAGACGCACAACAAAGACGCTTCTATTATAAACCATAAAAAGCAATAATTTACGTCTGCAGATATGCAAAATTTCGTTCCGTTGCCTAGCAAAAAAAGAAACGAAAAAGTACGTAAAGCTCCAGAAAAACGAGCAAAAAATGGCGCACCCAGAAAAAAGTAATATAAAGCTCTACCAGATCGAGAAAAAGAAACAAAACGAGAAATTCTGCACGCAAATAACGTTACACGAGGAAAAAAAATGGTCCAAAACACATCCACAATCCTATATACAAACCAGCATGTGAAAGTTCATAAACTTTCCGGAAGAATGCTTTGAGTCTGAACAGAGAATCAACAACAACGAAAAAATGGAAAAGCCGGAAATGGGCGCCTGCAAGTTGAAACAATTTATTTGCTTTGCGGCTTGTGTGTGGCGCGCTTACCGTTTTTCCGTTTGTGTCTCAGCTTGCCAATTCTTTAAAATTGAGATTGTCGATCTGCCGTCGTCGTTGGTGGTCATAAAAAATTGAAATAAGATTTAAGCACTGCTTGGAAGGAAGGAACTTACGGTTCGAGATTATTTTTCGGTCTTTCATTCTGGTATGCTAAATAAATTTTGGGGTTGAAAAAATAAGCTATGCGAAAAAATGGTGAAAAAGTCTCAAAGATTTCTTTGAATTTCGATTGTGTTTTAATCATCGGAGGACAAAATCAAAAACAGCGTTTTTCATGGTTAACAACCATAGCATATTTTTTCGGTTTTTGGTAATTTTTTTAAATTATTTTTATTTATTTTTTATTATTTTTGAGTTCATATTAGACATTTTTGAAAAAAAGACTAAGGTTTAGTTATCCTACTTTGGGCCGTTTAAGTGGTGGTTTTCTAAATTCATGTTTTTCCATGAATAACCGGGAGTTTTGCCATGATGGATAGAATGGATAGATATGGATTATCAAAAGTTTCATCATCGAAACTATCTGTTCCTGTTTTTAATTCTGGACTAGTACCTTTCATTGGACCTAGATCATATCAGGACTGTTCACGAAAAAAGTGGACACGTGTTGATACATTTTATTAAGTAAGTTTACAAGCTAGCATTGTGAAAATTACGTTGAATTGTTTGTTAAACTCTACTTTGAAATACACGTGAAAGTTTTTTTTTCATGAAGTTGGATTGAAACTGGCAAATCAACTCTGCACTAACGAAGTGTGAAGAAATATTTTTTTCATAAATAGGTGAAAATGTCGAAAGATGCGAAGTTTATTGTATTTTAAAATAATGAAGGTGTATGAAGAAATTTATTTTCTTGAAGATCAACTGAAATCTGAATGGAAAAGGAATCCAGGAAGCCAGAATAAAGAGGAAGCTGCCTTTCGCTTCTCAAATTCTAGGAAGGAAAGAAATTACAAAAAAACAGCTCAAACTCATACACAGCACAGCAAAAATAAAAAAAAACGCTAAATTGAAGTAAAATATTAAAAAAAAAACAATCTGCTCTTTGAAGAAAAATTGTAAAAAAATCTGGTATATAAAAGATCGCACTGTTAATACGAGCTCTCCCTCAAGAAAATTGTGAGATAAAGGGTGTGGCTCCTGGAAGACGATGAAACTTTAACTGAATTTTACACGAGTTGTCATTCTAGTTTTCAATTTGCGTTCTTGACAGGCTGAACCAAGAAAAATAAAGTTTTACCGAGTAATACTGAAATTCATCCAAATGTCTCAAACTTCGACATATTGTAAGGCACTGGCCTATAATCAATATACGCCTTGTAAAACATGGTACAGCAGCTAATACGATAGAAAACTCAAGTAAGTTTAGTTGAAAATGGCACTTAGATTACAATCAAAATTGCAAAATTTAAGAAGATCTATACAAAACATATTCAATAACGTTCTTAAGACATAGCATTCTGCTCTGAATTTTCAAGCAAATGTTGGAATGCACATTTTTCCACGATATTTAAAACTCAATTTTTGATTTTTTTTTTCAAAAACCTTATTTTTGCCATCAAAACATTTCTTTAAAAAAATCCAGAAATCAGATTCGTGTAAAAGTCGTCAAGTATGAGAAGTTATAACACAGTTGAAAGTAGCTTCTGGATTTTAAAACACCTTTTAGGTAATTCTACTACAGATTTTTCTAATATTTTCCACTGATTATTTATCTTTTTTGTAGTTGTTGCACATTTCGGTGCAGTTTGTTGTCGGCGACAATTTTCTTTCAATGAGAGAAAAGATTGGAATGTGGCAACGCTGAAAACGAGGAAGAAATTGTTGTTATTTTTAGTACTTTGTGTGATGAGAGCAGGGTTGCCAGGTTTTGTCAAAAATCAGGCCAACGCAAAGAATAAAATCAGGATTTTTCAGGACACCTAAAAATTCATAGAAATGATATGCAGCTATTCTTAGATTGGAATTTTGTTTATCGCCGCGCTTTAATGTGACTTCAATTAATGGACGTTTTTCGGCGAGTTTTAGATTCAAAAATGGTTTTTTATCAGTTGTCCATACGTTTCTAGTTACTCTGGCAAAAAAACTGGCATTAGTCTATACTAATTTGATTTTGGACATTTCTCTTCTTAGATTGCATAAATCAAGGCAAAATACGGGTGCTGCACACGCCCCAATTTATAAAGACATACACCGTCTTAGCCGATTTAGGCCTTACAGACTGAATAGATGACGTGGACAACTTAAGGTGAACACCATCTTGACAACATTTTGATCATTACCACTCCAAGTGCAAAGATTTCTCTCTTCATTTCAATCCCTTCACTCTCACATCTGCAGTCCGAGTCGTTTACAGTTCGTGGAAACTCGGATAACGAGTGTAGCATGATCAGCGATAGAGGATTACACTCGGAAGCCGAACTGAAAACAATTTTGTAAAAGGGACGAATGCCACGGTGTGGTAAATTCCTGAAAAAAAAACGATTTTGTTTCTCCCGACTCCTATTTTGTTTATGAAGAACCAAGGGATTGAAATCAAAAGAGAAATCTTTGCACTTGGAGTGGTAATGATCAAAATTCCACAACTGCTTCACAAATTGCAACAATTTGCAACAATTTGCACATTTTCACTCTCTCTGATCACTGGTTTCTCTCATTAGAACTCAAACCTTCTAATTTTCTCTAATCAATTGCCACAAATAACCACAAATTCAATCATTGGCTGCTTTGTGTGATCATTGACAAGTTTTCTCGCTTCATTTCAGTTCCCCGTGAAGAACCGACCATTCATGTCTTTTTATGATTTTTTCGAGAATGAGTTAATATTTAAGAAAACTCATAATTTTCAACTCTAAAGGTATTTTTGTAATATCAACTGTAACTTTAACAGTGTCAAACACAAATGAACGATCCAATTCATTTGTTGTTTTGGCAGTCAATTGATGTCCACGATTCTGAACGACTCGATAAAAGTGTCCTCGTTAAGGCAGTATGAGTACTTACATTTCAGACAACCTCCGTTCTTAATTTCAGTGTTTATAATATTTCAACTGGACATTTCTTGTCATAATACTTACCGTGGAATGAAATCTGTAATGAGATGAAAAGAAAAGGAAATTGGTTAAGGATATACATTTCTAATAATCAAACAAAATTGATTAAAAAAATTAATCACTGTCATTTTTTTCTTATCTGTTGAATCAATAAAAAAAATATGTTGATGGGATTCAGGGTTTGAAGAACAAAACGATTCGAAAAATTGATTTTTCGTTTCATACTCTACCCAGGCGCAGGCCGACGATGAAGATTATCAATGAACCTAAAAAGTATTTAAACAAAAATTTACCTGCCTTCAAGTTTGATTAACTTTTATCAGTCAGATAAATGCACGATACTTTTGTTTATCATTTAAAATAACACCAGCAAAAATATCAATTCTATAAAGAAAAGGGCAAGGTAACTTGGCTACATAACTTTGTCATAAAACAGAGTGTTGTTCCATATAATATTTTGAACACTTAGAAAGCTAATAAAGCCTCACTACATGAGTTTATGAATTGCAAACTTAAAATCATTTTAATAACGTTAGAACTTTGTATGGTCTCAGTTTAAAGCTTGTTCGTCAGAAAGTATTCTTTGCATTCTGCTATCTGCATTTCATTATGAAACTTTTGCGTTTAAATTTAGGGAAGAATGGGGATATTTGGTACCATTTTCCTTTTTCCTTTCTGTAAAAAAAATTTGGAGCACGCCAGCTTTTGCGTTTTCTGACAGCGTGTTTTTTTTAAGTTTTAATGCTCCAAAAGTTAGCCCATAGATGCAATTTCGAGGGACGAAAAAATTTCTGAAATTTTTAAAGTTAAAGGAGACTTGATATTTTTTCAGGGTGGGCTTACTCTTGGCAAAAATCAAGCAAAACCTAAAGATAAAAGGTCAATTGAAATTTTTTGGCCATATAAGGTCTCGTTTCTTAGGTTTTAGGTGTCAGACAAAAAAAAATGTAACAGATTGTCCACTACTCTAGAGTCATTTCATACTTGAAGGCGCAGTTTTCTTATTTTTAAATAAAATACTTTTTGATTCTTTTTTATCAGGCAACTATTGGATGGAGACCAGTTTTGGATAAATCATAGTAATTTCGCGCTAAGTAATGATCAAGATTTATTAAAATTTTTTTTATTAGATTCTTGGTATCAATTTAATCCAGAGGTTTACAAATTTTATCGCTCATCGCCCCCTGCCCCCGATAGTTCAGAGCTTGCCGCCTCCTTAGAGTATTTTGGAACAAATTTTTTCCGAAATGTTACAAAAATTGCAACTTTGAGCCTTTCCAACACCCCCTTGAAGGTTATCAAAGCCCCCCTGGTGGCGATATGGACCACTTGAGAAACCACTGATTAACCCATAACATACTTTTTCTTAACGATTGACATATTGAAAATAATATCTTTATAATAATTGTTTCTTGTGGAAAACATATTAAGTTTATCCCTTTAAAGACACATTTTGTTAATTTTTTTCAGAGATCAATAAATCTGAAAATATATTTTTTAAATGTTTTCTAGGTTAGAGCTTTGTTGTTCTGTTCTATTTGGCACACTTTTCTTTGAACTTTGACAGAAATTATTCTCTATCACATTTTCACTTGAACAATGCATACAAATACGTAATAATGATTCAAAAATGTGTATAGGTACTATCTAATTATCCAGGTTTAAACTTTCGCAGGTGATACAAAGTACTAGAGGACATGAGGATTCTCTAATACTTTCCATCATCTTTAAAAATTTGATTTTTTTTTCAGGTACAAAGATTTATGTACCAAGACAAATTCATAACATAAGTATTGAGGTTTAAGCTATTTTATTTATATTAAATATTATTTATTTCAAATCTAAACTTTCAAAAAAAAATATGCCTCAGATGTATATTATGAATACAATACAATGAATATTATGAAGCGAAAAGATATACATAACAGCTTATTGTATTCCATTAAATTTGCAAGAAATATTCTAATTCCTTTGAACTAAAAGCATATCCATCCAAATTTACAAACAAATATTAGAGTTCATTAGCAAAGCACGCCTTTTCAAAACCAAACATTGTTACAAAAACGAACATTTGAGTGCGGAGATGTGAAATTGAAAATTAAAATTCAAAATCTAGGATTTTTTAAGAACGAAATCTTCAAAACATTTAATTTTCAATTTATGATTCTCCACTGGATTGTATTTTTAAACCGACTCTGATTAAATATACAATTATGAATTCAAATCAAGAAAAAAACAGGCAACTTTTAGCTCCTGCAGTTTGAATCCTTAAAGAAATTCCCACAATGATATTTGAATTTTGATTATTAAACCATATTTCGAACTGAATTGAAATTTTTAATTTTAAATTTTAATTCGGAATCCTGAAATGAAAATCTAAAATCCGAATTTTATAACGATTTTTGAGTCTCAACTCCAGATAAAGATCTCTTATTTGAATTCTGAATTAGAATCAAGGTTTTCAATGCGAATTCTTTCTTGAATTTTTTATTCGTAATTGATCTTGTGAAAGTGGATTAATAATGCAAGTGAAAAAACTGATTTAAATTTTTCAACTCTTGATCACCAGTACGAAACTTTCATTAGTTTCTTTTCAGCATAAGGATTGAGGGTGAATTTTTCAAATCCAAATCTTAAAAATGGTTTGTAATCTCATTTATAAAAACATAGGCGTTTCCTTTGTAACACCATCACGTAAAAACGGACGGCCGGAATGAAGTGAAATTTGGTATCCGAGGGTTTTTCGGGCCAGAGATGGTTTGTATAATAGTTTAAAAAAAACCCTTTTTTATGGAATAGGGGTCTTTTTTCAAAATAAACTTAAAATGGGACACAAGTAGAAGAATTTTATTACGATTTTCTTAAAAATGAATTTACAAGCACGAAGAAGCTATGGACGTGTACATGGAGTTAAACATTTACATCGATTTATTAATTTAAAGGTTTAACGAAGTTTACCGGGTCAGCTAGTATTGCATATTTTCTTTCATATTCCTAAATGATGAGTTTCAAATTTGCGTAATGCATCCTATTTTAGGTTGAAATGCAAACTCAAGATTCTAATCAGGACTTTTCCCCAACCTGATAATAAAGAACAATTAATTACAATTCTGATACAGATATCGATATTTAAATTTAAAAAAAAAATAAATTTGGAACCACAACACCAGATTTTTTTTTTGCAAGTATTCGGACTGCACAAATTCGTGATTTTTCATCTTAAAATCTTGCAAAATCTGGACATTTGGTTTCGAAATTTTATTCAAAATCCGCCAAATCCTTACTTATTTCTAAATAATTTAATGAAAATCAAGAACAAAACAATTAAAAAATATTTTTTTAATCGAAACATAGCAAACTTAGCCTGATTTTAATGAAATTCAAAATTTTGGGATAAATTACTATCAACAAGTGAGAAAATAAAAAAAAACTTATATTAAATTGTGATATAAGATAAGAGGTTTTGGACTAAGTTTTGAGTCGAGATTTTTTTTATTTTTAAACCATTTAAGTCATTCATCAAAATTTGATGAAGGATTGAAGTTTTTTAGTTAAGCGAAGAACATTTCGCTAGGAATTTATGAAATTTATGGGATATTTGGAAAATTTTATTTTCCAAATATCCTTTATCTCAATTTTACATTCCTTTCTCAGCAAAAGTTAAGCAAATATGAAAGTTTTATTTATAATATGCATATTCTTCATCCAAACCAAAAAGTTTCTTTACAACAGCTCTCCCAATCTGTGCTTTTCCTGTCGCTCTGTCTTAGTTTGCCAGAGCCGGAATAATGGGAATAATTCAATAGTATTCTTAGAAATAGCCTTCTCAACCAGAAGGCCAAATCAAAACAAACAATCAGCAGCAGAAGTCTTCAAAATCCGCGCTTCTTAAGCCACGCCATTGTTTTCCACCGAAAGGCCAAATCTGCCTTAGAAATCTGCGCTTGGTGAGTCATTTCGTCCTTTTCCACTGGAAGGCGAAACCAAAACAAACAATCAGCAACAGCAGCCTTAAAAATCTAACTTCCTTAGCCAACTCCGTTTTTTCCACCGGAAGGCGAAACCAAAACAAACAATTAGCAGCGGCCTTATAAAACTGCGCTTCCAAAGTCATTCCGTCTTTTACACCGGAGAGCCAAACCATAACAAACAATCAACGGCAGCAGCCTTAAAAATCTGCACTTCCTGAGCATATTCGTCTTTTTTATTCCACCAGAAGGCCGTTGATTTGGCCTAAGCCGCAATAGTCCTAAAAATCTGCACTTCCTGAGCATATTTCGTCTTTTTTTTCACTGGAAGGCCAAATCAAAGCAAACAAACCGCAGAAGCTGCCGTAAAAATTTACGCTTCCTAATAGCGATTTATTTTTTTCCACTGGCACGGGGACAAACTTGCACATATATGATTTATCATTATTTTTAAATTTTTAACTGAACTAGTAAACGCATGGGAATATTTTTTCCAATTGGCGAATTTTTAGAATTTTTTCTTCCGTAAAATTACTACTATTTTTTTTCTAGCAAACATAAAATAAGTCAAAACAGTTTTCAAAAGTATTTGAAAAAAAAACGCGGTATCTTCAAAGTAATATTTACACTGTCTTTAATTTTATTAATAATAAAAGCTTTTTTTTAATTTTTTTTATTGTTTCGTTTTTTCACTATACAATGCTCAACATTATGAAAAATCATGCGTTTTTTCGAAACGTGTAGAAAAAAGTTACACATTGAATGACAAACAGAAATTCAACTATCAATTGTTCTAATGAATTGATTTAAGATAAGCATAAACACGGCCTTGACGAGAATGTGCACTGAAAAACATAAAAAGACTGAAAACGATGAATTCATAATACTACGAGACATGATCATCAGAGTTATCATTCCATTTTCGATTAAGATAATTGTCGTTTTCCGTCCGAAAACCTCCAATCACCTAAACATCACGTGACGCAAGCCTTTAGACAAGTCGGAAGAATATAAAAACATTCGAAAACACTCCCTCAACAGCGCTTTCAACACTTTTCCGCATTTGATGGATTGGACGATCCATCGATTTTATCCGGCGACTTACATTTGCCGAACATTGATGGACCCTTCCTTAGCAAAGTGCCATCGAAAGTCTTCGCCTAGCTTAGCAAAAGCAAGCGCCAAGCTTAGAGACAGGGGATATTTAGGAAACGTGTGTATCCGATCATTCGAAGCGAATAAAATCCCATGTTTACATGTGTGTTTGGGTTTTTGTTTGTGGGATCAGCCTGGTTGGTGCGTGTTTGCCTTAACGTGACACGTGACCCTTGCCACCTGATGGTGCGAAATTGTATGTTATGGCATTCCCTACGGCGTCATCCCCCCTTACCCTCTAAGCTTCCTTACACAGAAAAAAAAATGTAATGTTACGTTGCACGGAATTTTGCGTTTTTGAAATGGAAAACAAAAATCGCTTGAAGAGACATGTAAAAACATAAACAAATATTCTCAGTTTTGAAAATCCATGTAACCTTACATGTAAGAACATGGGTAGAAAAGAATCGGGTGTTTTCATGTAATCATAAAGCTTGTTTCATGTAACAATACAATTCATTACAAGAAATTCCATATGCCATTCATGTAATTTCATTTACATGTCTACTGCAGGGAACCAATCTTTTCAAATAGTTCCTCCATTTGTATCTGAATCAAGTCGCGAAAAATTTTGCTCTGCAAAATCGAATTTAAGTGATAGTTATCGAGTGCAAGTGCAGTGTGTACATTTCTTGTGCTGTGTAAAGAGTGAAAAGGAAAACATATACATGTATGATGGTACTATTTGAAGAGTTGTTTTTGAGATAACGAATTTCTTTATGTTAATTACGTGCATAGCGATAGTGCAATTGGTTTACAAATAGTTGCAAACATTCCAAAAATAAGCACCTATTGCGAAGAGCATAATTCAAGATCTAATAATTTAAACAAAAAAGGCTATTTTAGCAGACCGGTTGTGCCTACATGTAGTTACTTTACTCGCGAAGTTACATTTTGTGTAACGTAATTAGCATGGCTTGCAAAAAGCTGTAAAATTTCATGCTTTACAGCTTTTACGTGCGTACAAAAGTAGTATTACATTTGATAATAAGGGACTCTACATGTATAGACATGGGTACACACATTTAAGATCCATTGCAAGTAAAATCGTCTTTCGACAAAGTTTGGCAGTTTGTTATTGAATAAAGTCGCAAAAGTTTTGTCTCGGTAAAAACGGTGTGCAATTAGCTTTAACTTCACGTTTGAACAAACAAACTGTGTTCAGGCTCCTGGTGTTTATAAACGTTCTGCGGAATTTCCATGTTAAAGCTCTTAATTAATCAAAAAAGTTCTAATGATATGCTTTTGAGAAATTTGTCCTACTTGAATGTATAAATTACTCAAACAACGCAAAAATTAGAAAACTAAGCAGTCAAACAGGTATTGTGTTGGTGGAATGATTGAACTGGTGTATTTTAATTAATTTTGTATTTCAGGACCAGGATGTTCAAAATCTCTGCTCGACACCGAGGTGCAAATATCAGTAATAAAAACCGGCTTCATACTTCAAGCTTGCGCACACGATTCTTAGATTCTGCTGAACATTCAAGGCATTTGATGTACTATAACATCTTGCAAAAATGGTAGGTATATCATGATCTAATCGGAGATTTTTCGAGCAAAATCAAACAGTCCCTTCATCTTTTTATTCCTACAGCTCGAAACACTTTTTACGATTCATTCAATGAAACAATGTATGGTATTCTATGTATAATTCAATTTCGTTCCACAACTTTTAATGTATCAAGATTTTTTTTGATAGTTCCGTAGAAACTAAAAATCCTTTTAGTATAAAAAAACCTATCCATTCCCTTACCACGGTACCGATAAGAAAAGATATAATCTTAAGTTCACATAATTTCAGATCGGTCGATTTTTCGTTCTTCATTGCTTTGTAGCTTTTACTCTTCCACTTGTTCAGGTTTGTGAAAGAAATAGTTGAATCAAAATCACTGAATGAAGTGGGTTGTTCATCTAAAATTGAAATACAGAATACCTGTTACATTGCATGATAAAAAAAACTGTTTCGAGCAATATAACTTTAAAGATTAGGTTACAATGAGGACGTTAAAGAAATGGTTACTTACCTCGTTCACTCAGATGTTGAAGCCTTCTTTTTGATGAAGGTTAAAGATAATTGCACGGACAAAATACGTAGTTTTTTCGAAGTTAATCGAACTAATTTTTCCTTACTAAAAAACACACAACAAAAAGGTTGAATGAAAGGGAATATGACAGGTTAAGCCAATTAGGTACATATACATGTGTTAGTAAAGAATTCAGATAAAACTAATAAATATTTTTAAATAATTAGAGGATTTGGAACTCAGAAATTAGTGGTCAAAGTTATCTGGGCATAAAGTTTCAAAAAATTAATTAACCAATGTTTTTAAGAGTTTTTAATGCCCCCTCTATATAAATATGAATTACATTAAATAGTTGTTGCAATAAGTAGGTCGCATTGCCACACCTCAGTTAACATGTACGCTGCGCACCTGACCTACTTTTTTTATTCGCCTGCACGTTTCCGATTTCAAACTCTTAATTAGGTACTTTTTGCTCAAATGGTAGTTTAGTGGCAGGTCAGCTCTCAAGTATGAGTTTGACGAGACATTTTTAAAATTAAGTTGAACGGGCATACTCGAAATTAAGTTCTACAGCCGTGCTCAACGTTAAGTCACGGATGACGAAAGAATGTTGAACCTTTATCAACTGAAAACTTCCACGGCAGAGAGAACTCAACATTAGATTCATAAAATGGAAATATGGTTTGATTTATGTTCGTTACGTGAGTTAGAAATCGGGAGCGTATAATGCCATCGAAACTGAACACGATCAAATCGCTGTTTTCGAATTCAGGTTCTTATCGTTATATACTAAGTTTTCAAAAAGTTGCCATTGATGAAGAATAAAATTTATGACAATATTTAATCATAACTGTTTGAAGTGCAAAGATTTAAACAAATTCGTCCAGCGTTTATAATTTTTTTTTCTTAAATTGAAAACATTATACCATGATGGAATTTAATGAATAAGAAGAACGAGTTTTTGTTACTCTTATTTTAGTATAAAGTAATATATATCGCAAATCAATTTAAAATGTAAAACTCATTTGAATCCTTTTATAAGTTACTAGCAGACCCGGTAAACTTCGTCTTACCATGTTCAATTTGGCGTCCATTTTCTATTTTTCCTAGTTTTCTTTACATTTCCCTTCTTTCCCTTCACTCGAATCGTCCCGCTCAATTCTATCAAAATTAAACCAAAGAATTTAAACTCAACGGGTCTTTTAAAATCCAATTTTTGTAACTTGTTAAATAAATAACTTTATGTTGATAATATGTATGTTTCATTTGCTGTATTCCATTCAGTAGATTTATTTCGTTTTGTTATATTGTTTTTAATATCGGGACAATTTTTGGAGTATTTGCCGAATATTTTGCCTAACGCAGCGCTTTCAGCTGCCAATAAGCTTTGGATGGTGTATTTATTAGAGCACATAAGACACACATAAGAAAAGATTTTTTACTAACCATTTTCAAACAGCTTATTATTCATCATCCTCATGTTTCGAAGCAGTTTGAATTAAAATCCATATTTTCACCAAATCATTTCCAAAAAGTTTCGCCTGATACTTAAGTTATAGACTTTACACATTTCAACTTACAGTGTTCCCAACAGCACTTGTCATGGCATTAAATTTGGTGATTTTGTGTATTGCTTATTCCTTTTTTTTATTCAAGCAAAAAATGCAAATTAATTCCTTTGAAATTTAGCCCAATGAATCGAACGATTGGTTTTGAAAAGAGGAAAACATATGTTTAGATATACTCACCCTTTTTTTTTAAGATTTTAATTCAAGCAGTTCTGATTTCTAAATTTCCTGAACATTGTTGGTGATCTGCGATTTCATTTAGGATTACGTTATATTTTTAAGATTTAATAACATTTAATTGATAAGCAGATTTTTTTTTAAATTTAATAGATTGAAAATAAATAATCTGTTCAGGCTACGATGGTTTCATGAGTTCATTTTATTTCCTGGAAATTATCATATAAACAAAACCTTAATAAAAATTATGTGTCTTTTTTACTATAAATCTTAATTTTCAAAAATGAAACACCGGTCAAATTCTAACGAATATCACCACAGTTCAACTTTCATATGCTCTGGAAAAAGTAACATTTTCAAAAAAAATATTAGTTATGTTGACAAAAAGAAATATCGAAGTATATATTTGTCCCATTTATTGGGGCAAGTGAAAACACATAGGACTTTTTGGATGCGTCAGTGAAAAGACTTTAAAATTAATTTAATACTTGTTTTTGTTTGTCTATTTTATCAACTTTCATTGCTATATCCTAAGTTTTTCTCCGGAATAAATTAATGCGTGGTACTTCAATTTCACTGAATGCTGTTCAACCAAAAGACCTTTATAATAATTTTGAATATCCGCTTCAGATTCAACACTCGGTATATCCTTTCTGGCCATTTTGAAGATAAAATTCTTAAATTATAGATGTTTCATAGCTAAATTTCGCGTTGTCACTTATTCCACCTAAGAAATTACAGGAATTAATATTATTTTTAACACTATCAGGTCATATTAAAAATTCATCATAAAAATCTGCTGCCCCTGGAATATCAATCACAAAAAAACTTTTCTACAAAAAAGTGAATCAAAAGTCTCTTCCATATAGCCAAAATATGTAAAACAAAAACACATTTTTCATGTTAAGTTTGCACTTGAATTCTGTGTAAACAAATAGTAAACGTGTACACAGTTTTGGTGAATGATTAAAAAAAAAAGTTAAGTTTATTTAAGGGAGGGGGGGTGGTAGGGTCTAACACTTTCAAAAAATCGATTTTTTTATTTTTTTATTTTCTTATTGTAAAACATTTCAAGAATGTTGTGTCAAATTTTCAAGTCAATTGAAGCAAAACTGTAGAAATTATAGGCCTTTAACTCCTCCTATCTAATACTGCAAGAAAGCAAGAGCAGAAACTTCAAACGCGTTTTTCTCGAAAGCACATTTTTAAAGTCCGTGGATATCGTCATTTGAAAACTACTTATTCGATTCTTTTCAAATTTGGAACATATTTTCTACATAGAAAATACCAGACCCCAACGTTTTTCTTTTTTGTTTTTTTTTTACTTTGGGGAGATTTTACAGGTGAAAAATGGCGGATTTTTTCGTGAAAAATCGTAGTTTTTACTTCAAACAGCCACAAAAATTTCATAAAACTTTTTTTAAGTTAAATAAAAACGTTGGGGTCCAGAAAAACATCTATTAAAAATATTTTGCTCTGATTTTTTGACTTCAAATGATTCTGTGCTGAGATACAGTGTCCACCGCAAATCCTGTTTTTCTAAAAGGCATCCTTGAAAGTGCTCCGTCATCGGCTCATTTTTCAATATTTTTCTACGAAATAATTACTAAATGTTCTTTTAACAATGCTTTGTATAATGCAAAAAATTTGAATACATTTGTTTGAACGATAGCTCTAGAAAAAAATCGTGAAAATCGTGTTTTTTTATACCCGTTAGACCCTACCCCCCCCTTTACCCAATTTTTTTTTTGGGCCCAACAATTTTTAGATGAAGAAATAATGTATATATTTTTTTGTAAAAGTTGATAGTTTGCTTAATTAGTTTGATAGTTGATAGTTAGAAATTCTTTTGGAAAATGCATATCCTCACTTTTTGTTATTAAAATGTAGATTATTTTATTGATAACTTCAATTTACGTTTGCAAAACATCAAATAGTTCATTCGGCCTTTTAAAACTTCAATTCTATCCAATCTATTTCAAAGAACAGACTCTTGTTGAGAGGACGAATGGCCAAGTTGGTTAAAATCCTCTATAATTAAACAAATTAGAAGAGAATAGACTCTTGTTCAGTTAATGTGTCTAGCATTCTAGGCGTATTGGATTATACGAAATTGAATATAAGCTTCCCAATTTTTTATTTTCAAACGTCCTCAAAGTGTCATAACATTATTTCATATTTATCTTTACCAAATTAATATTTTTTGGCATCAATTAACTACTTAAATTAACACGAATTAAAAATGGTTTTGATATTTGAAATCGTTTATGTGGTTTTGATTCGATCGATAAAATATCAATCCGTGTCACATCTAGGCGTCATTTATTACCATGTGCTGTGTACAAATAAAATAAGCAAGAAAAAAAACACATCTAGGTTGCATATCGCCCCCACGTGCATAAGAAATATAGGTACTTGGTTGAGAAATAGGCGCCTATTTTTTTAATTTTTCCAGCGATCAATGAACAGTATGCTTTGGTTACTATTATCTTGTAACGACGTTTGCTAGCGACGCCTCGCCCATGCAGACGAAAAACAAACCCCTCGAAGAAAAGAAAATCTTTAAAAATTAATGCCCGACTTTTCAATTTCAGATTTTGGCAAAACAAATATGATATGTTTTATTCGATCCGCAAAATGTCAACCTGAGTCACATCTTGGCGTCATTCATAACCATGTGCTGTAGAAATGAGCTAGGAATCAAGAACAAAAAAATCACATCAAGGCTTCATATCGCCACCACTTGCATTGAAAATATGCTTAGTTGAGAAATACGCGCCAAAATATTTTCACTGATCAGTATGCTATGCCATGGTTACTATCTTCTAACGACGCGTCATCATTTGGCAAGGAACCCACGAGAACCCACCGACATTTTTTACATGCATTTAGATCACAATCACAGCTGTCACTTCTCGAAAAATGAGGTGCGCCAAACTGCTCGCAAGCAAGTTATTGCAATTTGAAAAATGTATAATTGTAACCAATTTTTTGCAATTTTGACAGAAAAAATCGGCGAAACGAATAAGTTTTCCACTAGAATATCTCATTTAAGTCTGTTCCAATCGAATACTGTGGAAATTTGAGGTATTGTATAGCTAAACACAAAAATAGGTGAAAAAAACCATTTTTTTGCAAGGTTTCCTTAAATTATTATTTTTGCAAGTTAAGTTCACAACATAGAGCTTAACAATGTTCTACAAAGTTGATGTTAAAGGTATAATGAACAACTTTGTAGAAGAAACCATGCCTGTATCTTGCTTCTGTAAAAAGTTAGATTTTGGCGCCACCATGCGGAGAAAAATAGAACTAATTCAAATCCATCAATAGATAGCGCAAATATAGTCGAGTAACTTTGTAGAAGACACCAATGAGCTACAACGAAGCCTCTGGCCTGCAGTCAATTTTGACCGCAAAAGTGTGGTTCCTGGCCCACTGTGCGACGTCTGCTCGCGACGCCTCGACCTTGGAGACGAAAAACAAACCGCCCAAAGGAAAAAAAAATCTCAAAAAAATGGAAGTCATGACTTTTATTTCATTCAAAAAACTACAAATTTAATTATTACGACGACTGATGCGACTTTGTGTTGTTTTTATTCGATACTAGCTGACCCGTTGTGCTTTGCTACACCTTCCGAAAATAAATGTAATTTGGAAAAATTTATTCGAATTTAGATTTTAGAGAGCATTTTTCTAAATCAAACCTCATCATACTTCAGAACCAACAACTTTGAAATGAGAGCTGCAGCTGCAGTTCTGAATTGCAATTCAAAGATGATATATATTATTTACTGAAACTTGATCTCTAAACTCATTTTTCAAGATCTGAAATTTGTACTCTGTACCCAAAAAAACCTTTTTAAATATGGTCCCTTCTTTGAAAAGCTCTTTATCTTAAATTTACATGGGAGCTCTATTATCTTTTTCAATTTTGTCCCCCACTGCTTGAAGAAGGTAGGCAAATTTAACAGGCTCGATACCCAAACAGCACTTATCATGGTTATGAAAAATATATTAAATTAGTTATGTATTAAATACAGTGCCAATTTCTTTTCTTTAAATAAATTTACTACGGTAAACATATAAATATTTAAAAAAATATCAGTTGCATCACTAAATAAGTTCTCAGCGTTTTTTTTATTTTCTCTTTGAAAGTCAAATATTGAAAAATGTTGGCAAAAACAAATTTCTAAGTTTACATTTGTCCCGTATATTGGGGCAAGTGTCAATGCAAATCTTATGTACGATGCGTCAGAGTAATGGCTTTAAAATGGATTTAATACGAATTCCTGTTTTTTGTTCTATCAAGTTTCACTGATATATCTGCAGTATTCCTGCAATATAAATTTATGTTTGTTACTCCACTTTTAACGAATACTGTTCAAAGGGAATGACTTTCATTTACAAAGACATTTAAGAATTTTTTAAAATCCGCTTCAGTTTCAACATTCGGAATACCCCTTCTGGTCTTTCCAACATATTGAATCATTTTGAAGAAGAATTTCTTAAAAGTTCGACGTTTGCCCTTGCCCCACCGTGTAAGTTGACAGAAGGGAATATTGTTTTTAACACTTTAAGGGTACCTATACTCAAAATTTAGCGTCCAGTTGAATATCAGTTCTAAAGTCTCGCTTTTCAAAAACGAAGCGGATCAAAAGTCCCTTTTATGCAGCCATGTAACACAAAAACACTTTTCATGTTAAGTACGTACTTAAAATGGTATGTAAGCAAAAAGTACGATGGTTTTTTCAGAATTATTTAAAATAAAAAGTTCCCATTTTCATTTCTAAATTCGTTTAAGTTGTGTATTTGGGCCAAAGTAACAATTTCTAGAAGAAAACATAATTTTTAATTTTTTTTAACAGAAAAAGTTGAACGTTTGAACATGTTCTAATGTTCCTTGAATGAATAATCGAATGCTACCTACATTAACATGAACTAAATATGGAAGTATTTTTGCAAATCTTTCAATTGGTTTTGATTTGATTGATAAAATATCAATCCGTGTCACATCTAGGCGTCATTTATAATGACGGGCTGTATACAAATCAAATAGGAAAGTAAAAAAACACATCTAGGTTGCATATCGCCCCCACGTGTTTGAGAAACAGGCGCCTTATAGTTAAATTTTCCAGCAATCAATGAACAGTGTGCTTTGGTTACTATCCTCTTGCGACGACGTTTGCTCGCCCATGGAGACGAAAAACAAACCCCTCAAAGAAAATATGCTTGGTTGAGAAATACGCGCCAAAATATTCCTACTGATCAGTATGCTATGCCTGGGTTACTATCCTTTTGCGACGTTGGCCCGCGACGCCTCGACCATAGAGACGAAAAACAAACCCCCCAAAGGAAAAAAAATCTCAAGAAAATGGATGTCATGACTTTAATTTGTTTCGAAAAACTACAAATTTTGTATGGAAGCCCCCCCTCCCTTAAGTCGGATGGAGTTTTGACTATTACAGAAACCATCCCCGGCCTCAAAAACCCTCAGATGCCAGTTTTGACGATGATCGGTTCAGTAGTTTCCGAGTCTATAGGGAACAGACAGACAGACAAACATTAATTTTTATATATGGTCGCGATTCGACCAGACCGAACTGAACGCCATCAACATTTTTTCGAGACACTTGACCTTAAAGTGCAAATATTTTCAACTAGTTACAAAAACGCTGAAATTTATGAACTAGAATCGATTGTTTATAAACCAAGGAATTTGATTCTGTCAATCTTATTCGCTATTTTTATCTGGTATGGTGATTACACGAGATTCAAATTCTGTTGTTTCTAAATTTTCTCATGGCGCTCAGTTCGGTCTGGTCGAAGCCCGGCCATATATAGATGATTCATATGTAGTACATAAAACTTTTTATTTTAAACCGATATACACATTCATATTTTTTTTGTTTTTACGTCCTTTTGAAATAAAATTTGGTTTGCGCAGTGCGAAAGCGAGTGGCGAGTTAACAAATTTGGTTATTTTTTATTTTTAGTGCAGTAATAATAAACAAACGTCGCAAAATTTGTAAAAAGACGACACCAGCCACCGTAACTCCAACCAGTGTGAACCGCTTTTTCGAGGCCTTATCCGGATGACATCGATACGGAAGCTGTGTAGGCGGAGGTGTTTTGTTCAAAGCAGAAATACCGAAAATGATTCCGAAATTCAGCAATCGGAAGGGGATCTTTGTTAGGAAACGGGATCGATTCCAATTCCTTCATCAGCTCTCAAAGGTCTGGAGACGCAGCGGTACCAGCGAATTTGCACGTGACGTTTAGTGACACTCTTAAGGGCACCGGTCATGTAGATGATATTTTCCCGCACTCGGGTCATGTGAAGCAGATTTTCCCCCGTTTGGATTGTGATTTAAAGAAATTTCCAACAACGCAACCGGCCAATTGGTACCCAAACGCACGGGGTATGAATCGACCTTTATTTTTCATTAGGGCCAACCAACTCTGGCAAACGGAACAGGACATAGAACGGTTCTTGAGAGTCACGTCCGGCGGGTATTTCGGTCCGCTGATGAAGTTGCTGGCCTTTCAACATTACAGTGCATGGGCGACAGCTTGTCTCCCTCGAAGCGTGTGGTCTACACGGTTGAAATGACATCGATCAATACGAAATTGTAAGTTGCAACTAAAAGTTTTTCTCAGAATATTAAAATTTATTTTCTCTTTTCTAGATGAAGTTGCGGTAATCGACGAGAACCAGTTTTCTGATGTAGTCTTCAGTAAAGCTGTTTCCATCAGCTAAATCGTTGAGAGGGCATTGTTGCTGATGCATATGCATATTCGAAATATGCAGCAGAAAAAAAAAACAAACGAACTATAGAAAAGCAGCAACGATGGGTAACATTTTTTTAACTGTTTATTAATTTGAGCTTTGTTTTTCTAGGCCTTTCGAATCTATTATCCTCCTATTTCTGTCGCCGGGATCAGTAAACGTTTCGGCTGAGCAGCAGCCCAACCCAACTTCTAAGGTTCCTGCAAGGGAAGAAACTAACCACTACCCAGGGCCAGCAGCATAGATGCGCTCACAGAGACGAAGAAAAAGGATAAAACGTCCAGAATGTATCGAGGAAACAACCTTAGGATTAACATATTATCACCCGGTTATTAGTACCCCGGCAGTTTATCCATCTGGATGAAGGATCGGCCAAATTCATAGAAACGTAACACAACACAACAAGTAAGCAGGACTGTTCTTTAAAACAATATTTAAAAAAATAAATGATATTATTTTCGAGCTCATCATCATTCAGAAATGCAACAATAAAACTAACAGTTATTGCTAGGTTCTAATTGAGAGTAATTGTTTAATAAATTTATAAGAAAGATTTCCAGAATGTTTTATTTCTTTACTGGAAAAGCACTCCTTTTTCGCACATCCAATCTGAGAAATGTCAGTTTAATTTAGGCTCCGCTTTCGAGAAAAATATCAACTTAGGATTTTTTTCGGAAGCGGAGCCTAAATTAAACTGACATTTCTGAGATTGATGTGTTTGTACTGAAAATGTAAATTCACTACATATAAACAAAGAAGCGATACCGAAATTTCTTTTGCTTTGAAAACGCATGCAGAAGTATGTTTACATTTCAAGAAGAATGGGCTTGTGATATAGCTCAGTTGGCAAGTCTGTTGTCTCCTGAGCCGATGTCCGCGAGTTCGAGCCCAAGAGTAAACATCGAACACAGTTGTACCGGATAAGTTTTTCAATAACGATCCGCCAACTGCAACGTTGATAAAGTCGCGAATGCCATAAAGATGGTAAAACGACTAGAATCGAAACAAAAAAAAAAAAAAAAAAAATTTCAAGAAGAATTACATGAAATAACCATTAACATCGCATGTAAATATCCGACTTCATTCTACCCAAGCTAAAAATGTAAAATCACTATAAACAAAAAAGCGACATGTAAATTTCCTTTGCATTGAAAAAGCATGCATGTGTGTTTACATTTCAAGTAGAATCAAGCAGAATTACTTGAAATAACCAGAATCATCACATGTAAATACCCGATTCCCTTCTACCCATGCTATTTCATGTAAAATCCCGTGGATTTTTCTAAGTGTGTAGGTTTGACATATTTCCCGGACGGAGGAAAAAATACGACCCCAGCTGGGAATTTTATGATTTAGCTACCTACCACTTTCTTCCGCCATCCTTTTCCAAAACAAAAAACCAAACGACAGAGAAGTCCCATTCCGAATTCATTGATGTTTTGCAACACCATTTCAGTCCTCCTAACGACAACACAATTCGTCGGATGGGTTTTCCCTCTCTCTGATGACGATGACGATGGTGTCTGGAAAGTGTGTTCCCAACCTACCTATTTCCTACTTTTTAACCGATGCCTGTTCCCCAATCCATCTTTTAACCGAGCAGCCAGGCAACTGACACAGGACAGGCTTTTGCCATTTTGAAAACCGGGTGCCGGAAGTACAAGTGCTGTTCAATTTATATTCACACGCACTGCAGATATGCGATGGTGTTGCTACTTCTGGCTGGCTTTCTTCTTTCGATTTGGTTTTCCATGATAGGAGGTCACATGTGTACTTACAGTCCAGGGAATGGGTGCCGCTTTGTTTTTGTTTACTTATGATTCTAAAAAAGTTGTAAGCTGATTCAGAAGTTTTTACATTTGCGATAAAATAATTTAAAAATGTAGAGAAATGAATCCAACTTAGATGAAATTTCAGGGACTAGATAAGAGAAAATCGATGTTGATCTCACCGGGAGACAAGGCGAATTTTTTTCGCATGTTTTTCAACATCGATTTTCTCTTATCTAGTCCCTGAAATTTCATCTAAGTTGGATTCATTTCTCTACAAAAAAAGTTTCGCTGACTGAATGTTTGAGTCAAGACCCATCTCTGGGTCGCAATTTAAAAATAATTTAAAAATGTTTAACCAAAATCATTAATATCAACAATAAAAATGATTTAAAAAATATCGGGGCAAATTTTTCCAAAACCCAAATATTACTCAACAGAAATCAAGAGAGAAAAAATTTTTTTTCGTCATATCTAATCGATAAATTTTAAATCGAATTCTACGCTTCAAAAAACTTTTCACGATTATTTTTGTAAAACTTGCTCAAAAAAAGTTGCATTGGCGGCATTGACATTTTTTTTTACAAAACAATTTTTTGTTTGATTTTCAAATAAGAGGTTAAATGCGGGCAAAATCCGAGCATTTTCCAATGAAATCCGGGCAATTGGGCCGGGCTGAACTCACTAATCACTAATCACTAATCACTAATCGTACTTCCACAGCCAGAACTTATGTCTGAGTCCCAAAGAATAATACAAGTTTGTTATTATTCTTCTTTTCTTTGTTCATGTTTTTGATTATTTTAACATAAAAACATTAAAATGGAACGCAGAGACATCTGGAACACAGGAACAGAAGAAACGTGGACCACTAGTACCATACGTTTCAAATGGGCATTATCGTTGGAAGCATGCTAAGAAATTGCTTCTTGTTGAAGAAACCATGTTTACTGTTCTTTAACTACTCCAATCACTAGGATCATCCTTTAGCGGCTGGAAATGATTTATTTTGTACACAGAAATCACAAAACCGGAACATAAGCATTTTGTAGAATTTTATGAAATTAATAGACGTATCTTAAAAATATAAGTTTAAGTTTTCTTAGTTGAATTGTTTTGGATTTCAGTGTACAATCATTTCTGGTCATCGACCAAGGATAAAGCGCATTTACTCGCTCTTGAAAATAAAGAAGAGAAACAAAAAATAATTAGTAGAAGATTAAACCTTCCGAGGCCTGTTTGAGCTCGAAAGGTTTTTTTTTTAAACGTACCCTTATAATAGAAATAAACTCAAATCGACAGTTTTCTATAAAACATATACAATCAGTTTTACGTAAATATTAATTCAAAAAAACTTCCGAATACTTAGTAATCCAATCTCAATCTTTTTAATTTTTATTATTTCAATATTTCTAAAAGACATTGAAAATGTGTGATTCAATGCAAAACATAAGATCAAATTTGGATTGGTAATTATTTTCGACAAAGAGTGCATATTTAAATCTGTCCAATTGTGAAAGTACATTCTTTTTGGTAAATAACATTAATGGAAAATAAAATAAACAATCAAAACATTCAGTTTATTTATTTGCTACAACAATACTTATCGTTTGAAGGTTTTTTCTTCGGAGTGTTTCTACCCATTTCAAAAGATATTTTTCCTCTGTCGAACCGTATGCAGGACTCAAGCGTCTTTATATGTTAAACGCGTAAAACCGACCCGCATCTCAGCAACCTGGAAAACCGATCCCCCCGTTTTCTACACGTGGAGTTTTTCTTCCTTTCCCCACGGCTACAAGTGAAACCTTGAATACGCGAAGCCAATGATGGCTTTTGCTAGATTCCTGGATTTAACCAGCACTTTACTGAACACTGTCTAAATCAATTTTCATAACTGTTTGAACCTTCCCCATGTCTATTTTTGCAATGCATTCTAAACACAGAGATTCTAAACTCTTATTATAGTGTTTCATTTTCCACATTTTTCACTTCTACGACACCCTTTAGACTAAAAGAACCGCCGTTTGCGAGCACACATTTTTCTAAAAGCTTTTTTAATCCCACTTAATCAGTTTTATTCGAGTGACTACTTTCCGGTAACTTCTCACATTAAGCACTTTTTTTTTGAAAACCCAAACTTAACCCAGCACAAAGAACAATTTCATCACGTCGCTTACGCAGCCATCCGTTTTGCAACCTTTCTGATCAAATTAAACTTATTTCACGAGAAAATCGCGGAACAACCCGTTAACACCTTAAATCGTTATCTCACCCATCACATTAGAACTCTTTTTTGGTAGTTTCATATCTTTTTTACAATGAAAAATATTAAATTTTATAAAATTTTCGCGGACGGACTGGAAAACGCGTGCGAATGGCAAGCGGCATCGCCACCTCCTTCAGGCAATTGGGCCGGGCTGAACTGATCCTAAATTTTGAATGAAATATCTGGCAAACCCGGATAAAAGCGAGAATTCGGGCAACCTTAAAATAGAACCTTTGATATTTTTTATGGAATAACTAAAATAGTTTTGTAGTCTTCAACAAAGTTGTTAAATGAATGAAAATGTTCAATATCTAATACTCAAAGATTTTCTTGAATAGTGGAATCAGTTGCAATGTTATCTGTTCAAATTTCTAAAAAAATGTAGATTTTGGTTTTTTTAAAGCGTCGTTTTTCTGAAACTAAAATATTTAAACAAAATTGGAATCCTGCATTACATGGAGGATGGTAAATTGATTCTTAATCTGTTTTAGTTTTCACGTAGGTTAACAACTTCACCAATAATTAAAAATCACTTATACTCAAATCTGATCAATTTGCTAATTTCCATACGAGATTTCACCAAATCTAAAGGTGATGGGCAAAACCCGACGAATGATTTGAATTCAGAACGTTAAAACCTTTAAAAATCAGTTATTATAACATAAGCAATTAAAGGCTGTTCCCTTGTGTAGTCAAAATTTTAATTTAAAAGAAAATTGGAATTTAAAAGAAATTTGGATTTTAAAATTCAAGACAGGAACATCAGGGCATAGAAATGACATATTTTATTAATACTTTAATTTACAGAAGAAATAAATGCAGAATTTCCATGTTCAGAAAAAACAGGTTATAATAAGATTAGAATCCAAATTTAAAATAAGAAGCATTATATTGAATTTAACAAATACATACCCGTTCGTAAATCAGCACCAAAATTCGAAAGTTCGTTAGAATCTGAATTTCAAAATAGGGAAATATATATTGAATATTGAAATGTAATAAAGCGATAAGAGCTTATATGCACGGCTCATACTAAAGTGCATGTTTACTAAATGTAGTTCATCTATATTTGAATTCCTTTTCTTCATTTTCATGTGAAGGGTAAATTTAAAATCACTAGGCGATATCTTGAATTTGAAAAAGATCAATCGCTATTTCTTCTATTCTCTGTTTGAAAATGAAATTCTAAAGATTCAATTGTATTTGAGAGAATTTAGACAAAACAGATAATTTGCTGAGAAGAAAAATGAAGATTATTTTATTTTGAAGACATTTGGGGGTTTTTGTTCAGATGTTAAAACCATTTTATATTCAAATTCTTCCTGTTTTTTAAATAAGAGGTTAATAAAATATAATTTTTTTTTTGAATTCACAATATATTTTTATATTAATGATAGAAAATCTTCAATTACCCATTGAAGGCTTATATTGGATAGGTAAAGGTTAAGAAATTTTAATGAGCTATTGTAAATTGATAAGAAATAAATATTGAAGGCACAAACAAACTAGTTTTAGTAAATAATACAGATTTGAATTAAGCTTAGAGTTACTACTTCGAATCTTTTTTCGCACTTCAAAAAGGTTAATATAAAATCATGATCGATTAAAAAAAATATTTTTAAAAGTTGACTTGAAAGTTGCTTGGAATTTCAAGCTCGTAACATTTTGTCGCCTTCAATTTACAAATTAGGTCCTGAAAAGGACAATTGTACTAACAATACTTTTGATATCTAAATTAAGATTTAAAGTCTTGAAAGAAGGTTAGGTATCGAAAAGTTAAGTAGAAGCTTTAAATTAAATTTAAAAAAAATATAACAAAGGAATTAAAGGTTTGGTAAAAAAATTAAAAATAATTATTGCTAAAAATATGAACAAAAAGTTTTTTTTAGCATTTAAGAACGAGAATGAACAATAAAATGATATTAAAATTTTCGAAAAGATTTCAAAAAATTAAATTGATATATCCATGGATACCCTTCAAAGGTGAAATTGAGCATTTTGCAGCACAAAAATCATAAAACAAGTGGAGTCTGAAATATGTTTTTCAAAAAATTTTTCAAATCAGTAGAAATAAAATTTATGATTTAGTTTATGGAGTAACAAGGGTTGATTTTCGTCTTACAAAAGCGGGATGTGTCTCACTTTTTTCGCAAATATCCCACCTTCCCGCTTTTTTTTCAACAAAGTTATCTATTAAAAAAAAATCATAATTTAGTTTCATTTTATTGCTATATCCAAACTTCATAACACAGACATAGCATACCTTTAAATTCATTGAAAATTCAAGATGAATTGAATCGTTTTAACATTAAAGTTGGATAAAATCAATTAAAAAAACCAATCATATCATACTATTTAAATTCAAATAAATTTTATATTGGCAAAAAAACAATCATAATTTTGGAAATCCATTTAATATTCCAAAGTTCTGTGAAATCTGTGAATATTTCAAAATTTCGTGTTCTGTGACACAGATTCTTGATGAAAATTTGCTCAAAAATCTGTTAAATAACAGATTTTGCTGTGGTGTCAACATCTTTGTTGGGGAATAATAAAAATACCAAAAATACACAATAAATAAGGAAATTGATTTTTAAAACCACTTTTTCACTCAAAGACACGGACACACAAATTCGAGAAAAATAATAAATTTACTAATACGATCAAAAATAAATCAGAATCAATGTTTTGAAAACAATAAGTTAGTTATTAGTAAATTGTTAAAAATGATTATCCTAATTCGGAACTAGAAATTTGAGGCCGATATTTTAAAAACACCAGAAAGCGAATGCGAATTAAAATTTCAAATGAAACCAGAATTTAAAATTTTGTGCCTAAAAATCAGAACACATATAGATATAGAATACATGAATTATAACACCAGGTTTGGAAAGAAATTAAATCCGAATTTTAAAGTAAATTGGAATTGACCATGATTGAATTTAACTAAGCAAAATGTTAAAAAAATGTATATTTTAACTTTTAATCATTTTGAGATACCTACGATGCATTTCTTCTTTTTGAGTAAAGGAGTTGATTTAAAATTGCTTCGGTATCATTTTAAATTTTGAATAATATTTAATCACGAGTTGAATTTATTTAAAATGACGATTGATTTAAATTTGATGAAATGATTTTTTTTATTTCAAAAGTGCAAAATTGGAAAAAAATCCAAATTATTTGTAGGTATTGGTTTGACTTTAAAATACGGTATTTTTAAACATTTTATTGGAAAATGTTTAAAAATTGTACAGTTGAATTTGTTGAAGCCAATTGGTTTTCAGCTTGAATTTGGTGTTTCCAAAATGTGCAACAAGTAATGACTCCAGAATGTTCCAGAAGTTCTTTCACGTGCTTTCAAATGTTCTGGAATTGTTCAAAATTGGCTGTTCGAGGGTTCCAGAACATTCTGATTTTTTCTTACCTTAGTGTTCCCGTTCTTTCCAGAACATTCGAAGAACTTATAAGAGGTGTTTGCGAAGCGAGACGAGTCAGTTACTTTTCAAATTCCGTGCGCGTGGCATTTTTTGTTTAAGAACAAATCCGTGAATTTAAGTAAATATCCACCTTGTTAAGACATCATTTCTATAAATTTGAAGTGTGATAAATACCTAATAACCTTTGTAAATAGAGTGATTGAGAAAATACAAACCCTTTTAAGTTAGAAACCAGTGCGTTTCCTTTCTCCAGAAAAATACTGTCCACTGGCCTAAACAGAAATTGTTAAATTTATTGGAGAAAAAATTCCATGAAGAACAAATCAATGGAAAATGAGGACATTGCTCGCTTATTTTCACTAACTATTCATTTCTTCTTCTTTGATGAAACCTTAATAAAGTAACTTCTAAAAAGTGGTCGTTAGTCTTAAAAGTGAGCTAAAATTTTTTTTTATGAAACCTCTAGAAACAAAATATGAAATTTGCTTTCATCGATGGTAAAAATTTTTGAATTTGTTTGAAAGTCTGGTAGTTCAAAGTTATTTGATTTGAGCATAAAATAAGTCCTTTTTATGGTAGCCTTAAATTTCTTTAAAAAAACGTATTCTATACTCAAATCAAACAAGACCAATGTTATAAACTCTTTTGCAAATTCCAAGATTTCTAACTGTTCCGGGTTGACGGGGGGAATCAAAACTCCGATTTCTTTAGCAGCTTTAATGACAGCTTTAAGCTAGAATTTTATTGTATAATTAGTTTAGGGAAAGTATTGAATTCAAAGTTTAGCGTACATAATTCGGTGTGATTCTATACTTAGGATTCCGTCAACCGGAACTGGATTATTGGGACTGGCCAAATGCTGTAAACGGAATAGGGAAAGGTGAGCATATCCGTTTTGGCATGCATCATGGTTCGACAAACCTGGAATGCCCTAAAGGCAGTAATCTAAGCGGCACTGTCCACTAAACTAATGTGTAGCACTAGTTTTATAGGTAGGTAACAAATTTATAGTTTTTTTTTATATCCGAATTTAGGTAGGGAAATTAATTAATAATTAGCATGGAAAAACACAGTCTAGGGTCTGCTAACTATTCACCGGATATGTCTGTCATCCGTCGTTCGTTGAGATATGTCAAACTGTTGGCCGCTGAACTGAAGTTGAACGCGCCGCCTCGTAATAGCGCGACGCTGGTGCTGGAGCAGTGCGCCCAGTTGCCAACATCCCCTCCCCCGTAACACGGTCAGGATGATCCCGGGTTACCCTCTGCAGCCACGTCTAGCACTGCAAGTTTTGAGATCGATTGCCTTGTGAGCCCCTTTTGAGTTTGAACCATAGCTTTTCTTATACGCCCATCTTGCCCCGGAATGACTTCGTTAACCCTGCCGCGAACCCAACCGTTTCTTCGCGCCTCGTCTACGATGATTACCAGATCTCCTACGCAAACCGGTCGAGTTTCAGCGAGCCATTTCGTCCGACGTGTTAACTCCGGCATATATTCTCGAACCCATCGACGCCAAAACATGTCTGCCTGATGCTGAACCTGGTTCCACGCGTTTTTTAGCACCAGAACTTCGTCCAGTGGTTCTAAAGATGGTTGTTTCACACCGCTGGAACTTCCAAGAAGTAAATGGTTGGGAGTGAGTGCTTCCTTCTCTTCTGCTTCTATGGGGAGATATGTGAGAGGTCTAGAATTGACGATGCTTTCAGCTTCAACTGCTAGTGTCCACAAGCCTTCGTCGTCCAGCTTACGATTTACCACTGCGCTGCTTTCCATAGCCGTCTTTATGGAGCGCACCATTCGTTCCCAAGCACCACCCATGTGAGGCGTACCGGGTGGAATGAATATCCATTTAGTAGCCGTGTTAGTGAATGTTGAAGACAGTCCCTCTTGGATGTTTTGCACTTGCGTCTGCAGTATATTGTCAGCTCCTCGGAAATTGGTGCCATTATCCGAATAAAATTCCAGTGGGGAGCCACGACGGCCTATAAAACGACGAATTGCCATGATGCAGGACTCCGTACTCAGGCTGAAAACCACCTCAACGTGTACAGCGCGCAATGTTAGGCACGTGAAGAGTGCAATCCACCGTTTTGTCGATCTTCTGCCTACTTTGACTGAAATTGGACCAAAAAGGTCGAGCCCAACGTAGGTGAATGGCCGTGTGTATGATGCTAGTCTTGCCGTTGGTAGGGGGGCCATCCTAGGGACTTGTGGTCTGGTTTTGTACACTCTACAGTATTGGCAGCGTTTTATCACCTGCTTGACACGAGAGCGAGCTTGGGGAATATAGACAATCTGGCGAAGTTCGTTAACAACAGTCTCGAAGTTTGCGTGTTTGTATTTACGATGGTAGAAGTCGATCAGTAGTACTGTAACTCGGTGGGTCTTGGGTAGTATCACGGGAAATTTCACGTTGTCTCCTACATTGACGGCCGCACCGATTCGTCCGTCGACTCGCATGATGCTGTGCTCGTCCATGTAAGGACAAAGCTTGTAGAGTTTGCTTCCTTTCTCCATTGGAACTTGGTTCGAATTCAACTTTCGACGTTGATAAAAGAGCGTAGAAACTTCTTCTGGGAAGCCCGACCATTGAGCTGTCCGGAACAGATAGTTTTCTGCTTTCTGCAATTCAGCTTGATTCAGGCGAACCCCTTTCAATCGAGATTGTAGTTCAGCTTGATTGAGACGAACTCCTTTAAACCGAAATTGACGCTTCTCAAAGAGGTCGACGTATCGGAAAACGTAGGCCATCGTTCTCATCATTCGTTCCCATTTAGAATACCTGTCCGTATCAATCATTGACTCTGGGATAACTACAGCTTGATGAACAAAGCAATGTTTTTGTTCTTCCTCAGTGGGCAGGATGGATTTTGGCTGCGGCCAATCTTCTTCCCGTAATAATAAAAATTCGGGTCCCTGGAACCAGGAACTATTGGTATCTAATTGACCACCTTGCCCTAGTTTCGTGGCCATGTCTGCAACATTCTGCTTCGTAGGTACCCACCGCCAATCGGCGATGGATGTCGTCGATAAGATCTCCGATACCCGACAAGCTACAAATTGCGAGTAGCGTCGATGGTCTGAGCGAATCCACGCCAAAACAGTGCCTGAATCTGACCAGAATATGGTTCGTGTTATGTTAAGCTTGTGTCCTTCTTTGATAAATATTTCCAAACGGGCTGCCAGAACTGCGGACTGCAGCTCTAGTCGAGGAATCGACCAGTGGCGCAAAGGTGCAACTTTGGTTTTAGCCGCAACGAGAGAACATCGGAAACCGCCGGTCTTGACTGGAATTCGAAAATAGGCTACGGCAGCATACGCGTTTTCGCTGGCGTCCGCAAAAATATGGAGTTCCAGTTGGCGATAAGATGTTTGGTCGGCGCCCGGGTAGTAGCATCTTGGAACTCGTATGTCAGCTACCTTTGGGAATTGTGAGATCCATTTAGTCCACTTTTCATTAGCTCGATCGTCAATCTCTTCATCCCACTGTGTGCCTGCACGCCAGATATCTTGTAGCAAAATCTTTCCTTGGATGACGAAGGCCGCCAACAGGCCGAGAGGGTCAAACACGCTCATCAAGCACCTAAGCACTTGCCGCTTCGAGGGGCGTCGCTCGCTCGCTATCAGCTCACAAAGCTCTGGTCGGAAGCTAGTTGAAAATGCCAAGAAATCCTCCTTTGGAAGCCAATGCATACCCAAAACTCGTTCGATGCCAGTGTTTTCGAGATTGAGGGACCTTGGATCGGCAGTTGTTGGTTCGCCCAAGCCTTCTAAGACTTTTTGGCTGTTGGATCGCCATCCTCGAATGTTGAACCCACCTTTAGCATGTACGGTCTTTACCTCCTTGGCGACTTCCTCGGTTTCTTTCTCTGTTCCAAAACTGCCGAGATAGTCGTCCATGTAATGGCAATCTAGTATTTCTTCTACGGCCCGGGGATAGACTTTCACATATTCGAGTGCATTTTTCCGTTTTACAAATAGTGCAGACGCGGGGGAGCATGTAGCTCCGAAAGTGGCAACTTGCATCACGAAAACTTCAGGATCTTTATACGGATTTGTTCGCCACAGGAATCTCTGCGCGTTTTGGTCTTCTGGGCGGATGCGGATTTGATGAAACATTTCAGCAATATCTCCAGACACGGCCACTGAAAATTGTCGGAACCGAAATAGTACCCAAGGCAGCTTAGCAAGTTGATCCGGACCTTTTAGTAACATCGTATTCAAAGAGACTCCATTAACAGTTGCAGCAGCATCCCAAATCATACGGACCTTTTCTGGTTTCTTTGGGTTCACTACTATTCCGAGCGGGAGATACCACACCTTTCGCAAATCACATTTCCGCAGCTCTTCTTCTGTAGCACGACGAGCGTACCCTTTCATCTGATACTCTTCAATCTGTTTGTTGACGCTTTCAAGCATCTTCGGGTTCCGTTTGAGCTTACGTTCAAGGCATTCATTGCGTTTTAGTGCCATAGGACGACTGTCTGGGAATTCGAAGTGATCAAATCTCCAAAGCAGGCCGGTTTGGAATCTCTCCCCTTGCCGGACTGTTGTTTCTTCAAGAATCTTCTTGGCTCGCTTGTCACTCTCTGATTCCAAAGCTATTCGGCCCGATACTCCTACATCTTCTAACGCAAAATAGTCTCGCACAGTAGCGTGCAAGTTGTTATCACACGAACAACCATTGTTGTGGATATTCACCGACAGCTCCGATCGGTTTTCTGTAGCTCCACCGTAAATACACCATCCTAGTCGTGTTTTGGTTGCTATTGGTTCTTGGGGCCGACCTTCTTTCACGGAAAGCGGAACTGTCAAGCGCAGATTGTTAATACCGATGAGGACACGAGGAACTGCTTCCTGATAACTGGTAATCGGAAGTCCCCTAAGATGGGCGAACGAACTTGAAAGCGCTTTATGATCTACGGTTTGTTTTGGAAGCGATAACTCCTTCACTGTTCGGGTATCATTTAGTATGTATCTCGGATGACCAATCCCAGAAATGCTAAGTTCTACCACCTTAGAGTTCCACTCTGTGCGCGTCTTGTTGCCTGTCCATCTCAGACAGAGTGTTTGAGGTTCACCTTGCAGCCCAAGTTCGTTAATCAACGCCTCTTCTACAAGCGTCAACGAAGAACCGTCGTCTAGAAAGGCAAACGTTTCAATTTTACGATTTCCACTACCATGGACAATGATAGGTACGATTCGGAACAGGCATAATTGAGAAACACTACGGTGAACGTGATTTTCACAAGTATCCATAGGCGGGCCACGGCCAGTTGGATGCGATCGTTGATTCGTAAAAACTCTGGAAACAGGATTGGTCGCAGGGGGATGGACGGTATGGAGAAGTGGGTGATGTCGTATGTTGCAACCGTTTACGTCACAGTATCCACCAACACGACAGGGACGATGGCCATGAAAGTTGAGGCAATTTCGGCAAAGTCTCTCCCTTTGCACGATCTGCAAACGTTCATCAACACCGAAGGATTTGAACTCCTCACACTCGCTCAGACGATGGTTACTACCGCAAACGCTGCACTGACGTTCCCCCATTTCGACTCTAGGGCGGTACTCGGCGTGGGCGTGAAGTACTCCTCGTTTCGGTTTGTTACGGTCTTCAGCTCGGTTCGAAGTTCCAGAGTAAGGGGTTACTCGTCTGGCAGAATCAACGAGGGCGGACATATATTCTCCGAACAGCTTCAAGTTTACTTCAACACTCAGCTTCTTACAATAATCTGCCCACTGCATCTGATACGGAGTTGGCAAACGGTTAACTAGTTCCGCGAGTAAAGACGGATTTGAAAAGTAGGCTGTTTGATTGGCAGCTTCTAAGGTGTCGCAGAAGCTTTGAACGGCCATGCCGTAATCTATTAAAGTTTCAAGCTTATCGGCTTTTGGGGCGGGAATAATTTTAATTTTGTCCGAAAGAACTTTTATCAATTGTTCAGGTCGACCATAATAGCTGCGGAGCGTGTCAATAATACGCGGCACAGAATTAGGGACAAGAATGCGACTGCGTACAGATTCAAGTGCATCGCCTTTGAGGCAACGCTGGAGGCGTAACAAATTTTCAGCTTGGTTGTATCCACATGCTAATGTGGTAGTGGTATAAGTGCTGATAAAAACAGGCCAGTCAGCTGGGTTCCCAGTAAAGGTAGGGAGGTCTCGAGCCATGACCTGGCGGGCGGCCAATTGCGATGGTGTGGGCGTATAATCTACCATAACTTGGGCAAAATTTAAATATTCATCGGGGCAACTCCCCAGCTGTTTGATCAGTGACTCATGGGGCTCATATAGTTCTTCAGTTGATAGGCATTTATTTGGAATGGTCTTACCTTGATTCTCGGGAAGAGGGGAGTGTAGAGGCGAGGGTACTGCTTCACAATTCTCAGCAGTTACCGAATACACCTGAGGGTTGGCGTCCCGGGTAAGTACAGGTGAAGTGGAGGTGTGATTGGGGATTTTCAAAACGTTATCCTGTTTCGGACGTTGGTTTAGAGCTAGGCACTCTGTGAGCAGCTGACACAATAGCTCCACATTCGGCGTGGAGTTCGATGGCTGTTGTCCTTCTGTGTTCGGGATCGTCCTGGTAGGTAACTGCTTTGTACCGCTTTTCTCGATTATCGGTTTCCGCTTCGGGACTGCACCGCCTATCGGAGCTGGCTGCAGGCTCGTTGCTGCATTCGCTGGTGAAACCTCTTCAGGGATCTGGTTGAGTTCTTTCGGTGGTATTTGTAGACCAGTTGATGATAGTTCATGGATGGTGGGACCGATCTCAGGGCTGGGAAGTATAGGACCATCAGGCGAGCTCTCGATCGGGGAGATTTGCTCCAGCCATGTAGCGGTAATTTGTTGGCTGATTTTGCGATTGAATCGACTTCTGACACTAGCTTCATCTTGGACATTTATAGTTGATTGTAAAAGTTCATACTTTTTGTCCACTAAATCCTTTTCAGCCTGAAGAGCTTCGAGACGAAGCTCAAGTGCTTTCTTCTCCAATGCTCCCTTTTCCGCTAGCTGTTGTAGTTGTAACTGAATCCTTTTTGAACGTGTACTTGATGATGATGCACCACTTCGGACGCTTACTGCTGGGAGACAATTCCGGCAAGTCCAAGGACGATTTTCAATTGATGCAGTGACTCCCGCACAGGTTTGGTGCCACCATTTATCACACACGTCGCACTGCACAAGATTAGCAGCGGAGTCCGGTCGGTCGCATGCCACACAATTAAATGCTTCTTCCGGATTGGTCCCTGGTGTCGGTGGGTCGTTTTCCACTGCCGCCATGTTGTGACGGAAGAACGAATTATCTTAAAGTTTGTTCCGGGTTGACGGGGGGAATCAAAACTCCGATTTCTTTAGCAGCTTTAATGACAGCTTTAAGCTAGAATTTTATTGTATAATTAGTTTAGGGAAAGTATTGAATTCAAAGTTTAGCGTACATAATTCGGTGTGATTCTATACTTAGGATTCCGTCAACCGGAACTGGATTATTGGGACTGGCCAAATGCTGTAAACGGAATAGGGAAAGGTGAGCATATCCGTTTTGGCATGCATCATGGTTCGACAAACCTGGAATGCCCTAAAGGCAGTAATCTAAGCGGCACTGTCCACTAAACTAATGTGTAGCACTAGTTTTATAGGTAGGTAACAAATTTATAGTTTTTTTTATATCCGAATTTAGGTAGGGAAATTAATTAATAATTAGCATGGAAAAACACAGTCTAGGGTCTGCTAACTATTCACCGGATATGTCTGTCATCCGTCGTTCGTTGAGATATGTCAAACTGTTGGCCGCTGAACTGAAGTTGAACGCGCCGCCTCGTAATAGCGCGACGCTGGTGCTGGAGCAGTGCGCCCAGTTGCCAACACTAACCTTTGATGAAAATTAATAAAATATTCCAAAAGTACAGTAAGAGATAAAAAAAATTTCAAATCAAATTGGCTTGATGCAAACTCGATCTAAATTTATGAATTTAGTTTAAAATTTGGCTTCAAGAAGCTGCAATATTAATAATGTTAAACAATTCACCAAAAAAATAAGAAAATTTGTGCAGATTTTTTAGGTGAAGATTAGGTACATGTTTCTTAAACAGGCAATATTTTTTATAAAAAATCAATTCATACTAAAAATCCTGTGGATGATTTTTTTAATATAATTTGGGATATTTTGCATGAATAAAAACATAGGAATTAAACTCAAGTTTGTGATTTTCAGCTGAATTGTGTGTACAAACCTATTCTGATTAAAAACTGTGAAATCTGGAAATTGAATTGACAAACAAATTTTTAAGTTTATGTTCACATGAATTTCTCAATAATTTAATGTTGATTGAAAAACTCATTCACAAGCTAAATCTTTTTCTGAATTCTAAACCTTAATTCAAAAATTGAACCTTGAATCTGTTTCCGAATTTCTATACGGTTTCCGAAACATATAAAAAATATGATCTCCGAATTTTAATTCTAGATCAGAATATCATGAGCCAAATCTTAGAGCCCTCATTCATGAATCTATTATTTGAATTCTGTAGTGCTGGTTTAATCTTTATTCATTATTTCATTTATTAATTTTTAATCTGATTTGTGAATCTGATTCAAAATGTGAATTTCGAATGATGAATTAGAATCTGGTTTTAAATTTTAGATAGCCACTTAGAAGCTTTAAATGTTTAAATTTTGAGTAAGAATTAAGTTTATGAACTTCGAATTTGAATATAAAACATATATCTTCTTTTTCCATATACGGAAAATCATTATTCAAACATTGAAAATGCATTTGATTGTCGACAACATTATTCAAATTTGATATAAAATGCAAACCGAATTCGAACAAGGATTTCAAAGCAGGTTTCTATTCCTTATTTCTTATGATTATTCGAACTGAAAATCAAGAATCCTAAACTTGATACAAAACCAGAAATACGAAAATATATAGAAATGCAATTTTAATTATAAAAATATGGAACCAGAACCTCCAAAATGGGTTTATTTTAAAATTTAATATAAAGACCTGAATTTCTATGATAAGGTTGCCAGATTGCCCGGTTCCGTTTCAATTGGCCCGGATATTTAATATTAAATTTGGGGAAATTCCGGTGCGACTCGGTTGCCCAGATTCCATTGGAAAAGCCTGGATTTTGCCCGGGTTTGTTCTCATTCTCATTCTTAAATCAAACTCAAAAATAAACAAATTGTGTTGAAATTTTTTTTTATTTATGCGTCCGAAATTTTTGCAGCAAGTTAAAAAAATTATCATGAAAGGTTTTTTTAAGTCTTTTTTTCTAGATTTTTGATGAGCCTGGATTTAGTCGACAATTTTGATATCAAATATCCGGATTTTTCCAGGTTTTTATAAAAAACAGCCCGGATACGTGCTGAAAAAATCTGACAACCTTATTCTATGAACAAGTGAGAAAATTTAGAAAAACTGTAGCAAAATTTTGAACTTCAAATGGGTTTTTGAGTTTCTGGTTTTAGTTTTTAGTTCAGATAGTTACCCTTGAATATCTTTGCTCTGTTATGATAATTTGATTTTTAATTTAAAACTTAGAGTGTAGAGTAGAATAGCTCGCTTGCATTTTGGACCCTCATGGGGGGGGGGGGTTTAACCCCCAAACCCCCCCCCCCCCCCCCCCCGTTCCTACGGCCTTGTCATTGAGTAATCGTTTCATCATTGATAGCTGATAAAATAACAAATATACATTTAAACAGTTGATTTTTAGTTTGTTCCCAAGCAACCAAAAGTCTCATATCTACTTAAACTCGTTCCTCCAAAGTTCGAATTTCGCTGAATAAAGGTTTCAAAGGGAATTGGTACCAAATTTTCTCGAATGTGAGCATGAAAGTTACAAAAGGTTCCTCAAAAAGCCTTCTATGGACTTGAAGTTCCAAAAAGTTCCTCAGACAGCCTTTTTTGTGACATGTCAATCGCACCCACACAGTATAAAAGTTACAAATTAGGTCTCAAATAGCCTTCTGTGAACTTCAAGTTCTAAGAAGTTTCTCAAATAGCCTTTTGTGAACTCAAGTTCCACGAAGTTTCTCAATTACCCTATTTTGTGACATGTCAATCGCATCCACACAGTATAAAAGTTACAAATTAGGTCTCAAATAGCCTTCTGTGAACTTCAAGTTCCAAGAAGTTCCTCAAATAGCCTTTTCTGTGACATGTCAATCGCATCATTCAGAATAAAAGTTACAAATTGGATCTCAAATAGCCTTCTATGGACTCGAAGTTCCAGAACGTTCTTCAAATAGCCTTTTATGAGACATGTCCGCCATTTCATGAATATGTAATGTGAACGAACATCACAAAAGGGCACATAATAAATAAATCATTTTTTGGAGCTTGGAAATTGTTGAAATGTATAAATTTTTTTGAAGCTTCAACTCAGAACAACTTAAAGCTAATTCGCAAATGATTGTTTTTTAAAAGAGTAAATACTTTGGCTTTATAAAATTTCGTCCAACTGTATTTACTTACCACGAATTTATCACATATTGAAAGTAGTTGAAGCAATTCATTGATTAAATATCAAGATAAAATCAAGAATTTGTATAATTTTATGCTTAACAGTTATAACCATGGAATTTCATTTTTTTTTTGTAAATCGATATCATTTTAACGGATGATTGGTTTATACGCCGTTTCGTAATGTTTCTAAGTAATAATCAACATGCGTCTTTGCTGTTGGCCACTGGTTGCCCTTGCGGGTATTCTAGGAAGCTTATAACCACTTCGAATTTTAGCTGCCGGCAAGGCAACATCTAGGCGTGGCGTCGTGGCAGCGTGTTCGGCTATCATCTCGGAGGATGGGGTTCAAATCTGGTACCAGGACTAATTTTTTCCATTAGGTTGTTTGATTGCTTGAGTAAGCGAATCAAATAATTGTGTAGCAGAACTGGCGTGCGGGCCGGCATGTATCGAACAAAGTTAAAAACAAAGCAATTAAGTAAGATCAAATGAGGGAGGTGATGCAAAGAATAAAGATAGATGCCGAGAAACCCGCAGCACCACATGGGCTGGTGATGACCAAAATAAGAGAGGAGAGGAGAATTATTTTTTGTTTTGGCTGATTAAACGTTTTCTTGTGGGCTGAATAGAAGGCCGTTCATATCTGTAATGAAACTTCAAAGTTTCAATAAGAACTTAAATTTTGGGCTGAATAAAAGGAACTTCAGCACATTGATTATGCTGATTAAGCAGTGTTCGATCTTTCTAACGAGACTTTTGGTTGCTTGGGTTTATTTTACTTCAATTCAGGAAACATATTTTGTTGATGATGATTATGTTGAAAAGTCTAAAAAACTTAATTTCGTAAAAAAAAGTGCATAATTTTCTTAAATTTTTTTGACTTAATTTTAAAAGTTTCAGGGCAACAATTTTACAAATTTATTGCTCACCTCAAAAAATGTGAATTTATGGCGTTTTGTAATTTATCAAAACCCTTTTGAATGTGGAGTTGTCTAAGAACAAGAACAATAACAAGAACAAAAATACAAAATAAAACTGATGCTCAAATTGGTTTCTTGGAAAATATTTCATAGCAGCATCAAATTTTAATAGATACACGAATTTTTCAATTATATAATGATTCTTAATAAAGTAATGGATGAACTTAACTAGAAATACTTCTTTAAAAAATCAATCTTAAAGACAAGGTAGGGGTTTTGTGTATTAAGATTCGAGTTTTATGATAGGTACCAAATTCTGAAATCGGTTATATAAACCCATTTCAAAGTCAAGGAAGGGTTTCTGAGTTTTATGGTTTGAGTTCAGATACTCCATTGAAATGTAATTGCCATTCAAAATTTTTCATTAAAATTGGTTTCGATTTTTCAATTTTGAATTGAAGAAATATTTTGGAAAACATGTAAACCTTTGTTACTTTTTTGTATGTTTTTTGAATAAATAGCTTTGTTTTATAAAAAAAAAGAAAAAAAATGTCACATCAAAAGGCTTTAGTCTTGATCCTAAGGTGATTTGATTCCGCCGGAGCTGGAGGTGGGCCAATTTTCCGACATGCTTGGAAACACTTACTTTCAATCTCTTTTCTGGATCCAAAAATGATCTATTATTATGGTAGTTTCATTTCTGTACTCAAAATTTGATTCTTAAAATTTCCCTAAGGGGGGAAGGGGGTATGTGATATGTATTGATATGGTATGTGTGGGTAAGACAAAATATCTCTGCATGATTGAATGAAAAATTCGAATTTTATGTTTTATGAATGTATTTACACCTTATTTTAAACCATTGAGTTTATTGGAAAATACATGCGTTAGGGTGTTATTTACTAATAAACTTAGTTTTCACATGTATGGGAGAGTGGGGTATCGTGGGCCACTTTTTTTCGTTGTTCCATAACTTCTTTATTATAAAAGATAAAATGAAAATAAAAAATGGTATGGTGTTCTACATTTTCAAGGTATCATAAGGTTTTTTTTAATTTTTTAATAAGTTATTTTCCCCAAGTTCTGACTGTTTGAAAAAAAGCAATATTTTTTGGATTTTGAAAAATGATGGGGAATCGTGGGCCACCAAATCCAAATTGACCACATAACATGCAAAGTTTATGAGTTGACCCAAAACTGTGATTTCCTAATTCATTTCGTTATTTAAAAGCAATTTCAGATGATGAAATAAAAAAGAGAGCTGTGTATGATCGCATAGATTCCAAAACCTGGCTCGCGAACGTTTTGGAAAAATTTCTTATATAGAATGGACAAATTTTTTTTCATAACTCTTCATTTGGCATAAGAAAACTTTGCAGGTAGGTAAAACGTATTTTAAGTTCTGAATGTTTATAAAAACATAAAAATATAGGTGATTCAAGATGTGTGGCCCACGATTCCCCACAAGCTATGATTTGCAAATTGGTTGCGTTTGTGTGACTTATTGATGTTTCATCAAAAATTCCTTTTCCACGTGAAAGATCATGACAAAACTAAGATCATAAGCGTATGAGCATATTTTTGTTATACACTTTAGGTTCCCCATCGATGAAATTAGCGGGTGTTTTTTTAATTATGTAAGTAAATTTTTCTACCTTTTTTTGCTTGATAAATAAAAGAAGCATATGATGCGTATTTCAGTCAACAACATATAGGAATGCATGCTCATGCAAAGCGACGACGATGACAGTTGGTTTGAGATTTTTATCTCAACACACATCTGAGATATTAAAAGTGGCCCACGTTTCCCCATGGCCCACGATACCCCACTCTCCCCTACTCATATTTGTTTCACTAGATTGATCTTCCTATAAAGTTTCAACTGAATATTTCGTTCTCCCATTGCCATCATGTAACATTGGGAAAATTGGCATTATCAGTGAATATTCTTAAGAAGTCAGAACTTGATGCCTAACTTTTTTTTTCTGGAATTCTACAAACATGTAGACGAGCTAAGCAGCTTATTTTTTCTGAAAAATATTGAAACATATGATTTTGACCTTTGCCTTCTACAGTATAGAAATATATTTATGTTTTGAGTTTCACTTATTCCCCTCTGAAGGTTGTGAGAATAGTATAATTTCGTCTTCCATAAATGAAGTGTAAGCTTAAAATCTTCGATTCGTTAACCCAAATCAACTCCAACATAATCGAGTGCAGGTAATAACGGAGTGTAAAAACCACCAGTCTCTGATGGAGTTAACTAGCTTTCCCTTCTTAATTAGTACACGGGGAGGTTCATTCACATTATCATCGTCATAGATTTTGCCTGAAGTGTATACGTTTAGATAAAACATTCACCAACCATCCTTAGAAAAAAGCAAAACCATTTGCTTGTCCTTTATGCATTTTAACTAAAGACTTAACTTTGCAGAATTATTTTAAAGTTTTAATTTTCGCAACTGGATTCGATTTTGCGGAAAAATCCTTTTCAATAATTTAAACGCATTAAAATATACATACATGGGGTTTATTCTTCAAACTTGTTTTTCTGGCTTAACGTTTGGCAACCGTGATTTTGATTGCGAAAACTCGCCTACCGAATGACTGGCTCTGAATTGGCAATCGGTCTTTGTCACAATGGCAAATGCATAGATATTCCTGGGACCAGGAGCCAGAAACTCGTTCTGTCTGCGTATGGGCGTATTGTAGTCGGCACGCGTGTGTAATCAAAAGTATGTGCGCTATCCTACGTCAGACGAGTTCGCCGCTTGGTCCTTTTTCTGATGTGCCCCAAAGCAAATGAACAAAACCAACCGGAAGCGGAACATCTACGAAACGACCAAAGCTCGACACACTGTGAACAGCCCAAAATTGGCACCTGTGGACAGGGAAATTGACGATTGGCAAAATGGCTTGGAAGGGGTTGTGATGGTGGGTGACTGTAATGCGATTGATGATTTGAAGTCGATAACGATATGGCTCCTCTAACACCAATACAGTAAATGGCCTTAGCGTGCCAAATGACCAGTCGATGTTTTCTGTCACCTTTGAATGGCCGCCAGTTACAAATGGTCATTCGTAGGGGCGATAATTAACTGTTATCACGCCATTTCGGTGTCACTGCTTTGAATTATTCACCGAAACAACACTTTCCATTACACGGAATAGTCGAAATTTTCGACGGAAGAAGAATAAATTGAGTTTATTTTCGAAGGAATGATTTTGGTGATTTTACAATTATTTTACAGTTTAACTTTTCTAGAATATTATTAGGTACCGTAAAAAATTATCAATTGATAACTGTAAAAGGAATTAGTGACCAAATTTGAAACAATTTTGAAGTTTCTCCAAATTTAAGATAAAAATTAGCAACAAATCAGGTTGAAAGTATTCTATGTTTAATTTTGCTCTACTTAGTATGAGCAAAATTATGCTCGTGATATCAATTCTTGAGCTAATAAAACATGTGCTCCTCAACATTCCCGCCTTTTTTCAGCATCAATCCATTTTTGGCGAATCTCACTTTTGCCGAGGGGAGAACTTTCATTGCCCATAATCGTAAAGTGGAGAGCATCAACATCAGGAAATTCCCCAAATCACGTCCTCAATAAACAACAACACTCCTGTCTGTCTGATGTTCTGATGCTGCTGCTGCTGTTGCTCATGAAGAAGATCATAAAACGACCTGTTATGATGTGGTCTCTCATCCTATCGAATTTCCCACCTTTCCTCAGAGTGTTTCCGGTGTTTTTGGGAGTGAATGAATGATTGTGATTGGAAGAAGAAGATGAGAGGTATTTTCCGTTTCTCGTAGAAAGAGAAACTTTTTCAGCTGTTTTTTAGCAGGCATTCAATCATTATCTTCTTCTAGACGAGGTACGTTTTTTATTGTATTTTATAGGCAGCCAGTGAGAATTATTTGTATGCTTCAAAATCTCTTGATAATTCTTGTTTAGTGGATGAACGTAAAATTTAAAAAAAAATAGAACTTTCAACAATTTTTCTAAAAATAAGCACTTGGTTGACAGTTTCAGCTCTAAATTGTTAGATTTCTGCATTGCTTTTAACAGTAAAATTACCAGAATTAAATTTTTGCATGAAATTACTAGTTTGAAATTGGACTTGGAAAACAATGGAAAAAAATAAAGAGCCTACAATTTTAACAGGACATGACTCATTTTGACCGAAGTTCGTCGAGGATATTTTTTTCGTTTTAATGAAATTACTTAAAATCGTTTATTTTTCTTTTTGTGGAGCAATCGAATCGTTCGAATCTTGTTGTAGATATATCGCCTCCACTTTTGTAGCCATATGCTATTTTGGTAAGTTTAATACAATCTTTTCGTCTGATATATTTGTTTGAAATATTCTGTTGTTCCTGCTATAAAACTTCTTAAATGTTTGCTGGGAAATTTAAATTCTGATATTTTGGGGTTTCGGTCTGAGCACACTATTTCAATTATTTGTTCTGAATCCGATAATTGAATCTGAATTAAAATTCAAATTTTGAATCATGAACCTAATTTTGAATTTTCTAATCTTGGATCGAAATTTTGAAGCTATGCTATATTTGAATTCTTCATACGTGTTAAGTTAAAAAAAACTTTGAATCTTAATATGAAACAAAAAGTTAGAATGATTAAAATTTTCTATTATTTATACTCGAAATTATTATTTTTTAAATAATTGAAATGCACATGAGTTCTTAAAATCATGAATCAAATTTTGAGTGAAATACAAAATCAGTTTTGAATCAGGATTTAAAAACACCTTCTCATTACTATTTTCGTCCTTATTCTAACTGAAAATCAAGAATCCGAAATATAAAATAGAAAAGCAATTTTGGTTTTGGTAATATGCAGCCTGAACCTCCGAAATGGGTTTGATCTTATTTGAAATTTAGTATCTAGAACTGAATTTCTGTCAACAAGTGAGAAAATTTTGAGAAATTGATGCATAATTCTGAATCTAGGATCAATTTTTGAGGTTTTCGCATCAGTTTTGAAACAAGATTGTTACTCCCGAATAACCTTACTCAATTATTAAAATATGATTATAGAATTTAAAATATTGAGTTATGATTAGAAAACCTCGCTTGCTATTGTGGCGGGGGGGTAGGTTTGCCCTCAAAACCTAACAATACTTATATAAGAATAAGTTGGAGAAAAGTTTGTTTGCATTGAATTTTTTTGGTGTTCATCAGTATATGTTTTGTTTATGCAGTCGTGATGTGTCCTACTTAATTTTAATATATTTCGAATTTTCAAAAAAAATTCCACCAATAATAACTATCGATATGGCTCAGGCCAAATTCATGGCAAACATGAGCAAAATTTATCCCGATTGGTTTTGAATTCGTCTCTACCTAAAAAATCATTTGATTTATCAGCAATCACAACTACACAGAAATTTTTTTTGACTATTACAGTGTCACTGAAACTGCAACCTTTAAAATAAATCAACCTGTAATTAACAAAACCTGTAATTTTTAATAGTTTTCCTTGAAAGTTAACGAAGATTCATTTATTATTACAACTCATGTCCTGTAAAAAAGTTGTACACTGAAAATTAAATGTCACAAACTTTGTTTTTCGACCTGTAAAATAACGGTAAATGTCCTGCTCCTTTTTGTGACAGGACATTTGCGAAATTTTACAGGAAATAATTTTTGCTGTGTAGGAAATATTTTAAAATGGGTTCAATCGGAATATTTTTAGACTATTTCCATAGTATTTCCTTAAGATCCAACAATTACATACAGCTTTAAACTTTAGATAGTGTATTTTGTGGACAAAACCTAATAAAATATAAGAAGTCAAAAGAAGTATTAAGGATTTTCATTACTAATTTTTATTTCGCCACTTTTCGTCATCCCCGCTTAAATATATTCAAAGAAATTTTTCAGATGGTGACTAACTTAAGGTTGCCAAAATTTTTCCCGTACGTATCCAGGCTGGTCAAATCAAGGCTGTTTTATCTTAAAAAAATGGCAAATATTGGGAATTTGATTTCAAAATTTTCAACTTGTAATCCGGATAATACCCGGGAAAATTTGTCCAGTTTACAGGAACTTTTCAACGATAATCAAGTAGAAAAACAGTTGAATCGATACTTTCTCATCGAAACACTTCATCATACTTTGAATCGTACTTTAGGCTTTCAAAAATCGTTATCGCAAATATCAACACTAGAAGGACCGGCAAATTGAATATACCTATTCGGACCGCGACCAGTCAAAATGACTGGTAAAGGGAAAAATTTTTATATCATAATATTTTTAAATTTTTTCTTTTGTAATTATTTTGTTATTTATTCGATATCATTTTTGTTATAAAATGGAAATATTTTTTCACCATGAGTGCACGGAATCACCTCATTTTCGCATAGTAGAGATTCAAAATTCATGAAAAGTCGTATTTTTTGCGAATTTTTATAGCGTAGTGTTTAAAAGATATTCAACAAACAAAGTGTCCAATCAGTCATTTTGACTGGTGTGGTCTTTCTAGAGTTAAAAAAATTTAATAAAAAAAAAAAATAATAGCAGTTATTAAAGTTCTTTGTTTTATTTTGCAAAAAAAAAATCAATTCAATGATGAATCGATTAGTTTTTTGCAAATGCCATCCCAGAGAATAATATTAAAACATTTTTAATATTTCAAACATACAATGAAACTGGATGTGAGTTCAGTATATTGCCTTCAAATAGCCTTTGTGCGTTCGTAGAAGGTAGTTTCTGGTATCTTTGAACAACATTTGTTAAACATCAAGTGCAATTATTGCGGAAGAGTTAATCAATGAGTGGAGCCGTTAAATGCAAAATCAATCCGCAATTTTTCTCCAACTGAAATTCCCTGGCCAAGTTTAATCATCGCATTTATCGAAATAATATAAAAATTTTCTTTTTTTTACTTATTTTCCTCAAATTTTTGACTTTGTTTGAAGCCAACATAAAAAACTTTAACAAAATAATTAAAAATTAATTTCATGCAGATACAGATATCAAAAACAAAATTCAAAACCTTAATACATTTGTTCAGAACCACAATTCAGTGTCATAAACCAAGCTTGAAGAAATAAATTACAAATGGAATTCAAATATTTAATTTGATCAAACTATCAATCGAAACCAAAGCAGGAATTTTATAGTTCATAATCCAAATAGTAATTTTAATTTGAAATTTTCAAACACAGAATTAAATCGATTAATTTCGAAATTTTATGCAGGTATTATCCACATAAAATATTGGAACTTTATTTTTATTACAAACGCTGTAACAAAATAACGTCAACGCATTTCAAACCAAATATGAGAATTCTCGTTTATTCGCTTGTCGCGAATGTGCTACTTTTAGAAGTATAACACTATCAAATAACTCAAATGTAATAAATTGAATTATTAAAATCTTTTCTGCAAAATTGAAAATAACACTTTCGGTTAACTCCAAGATACTAAATTTATTTAGAGTGGTCCAGCGAATTTTGAGATATAGAATGCCGAAATTAGATATTTCTCTACTTAAATTTCTTCGCGGTCCTTACTGTGTTAGTCAAGGCCGTGCGAACGGGGGGGGGGGGGGGGGTTTAGGGGTTTAACCCCCCCCCCCCCATGAAGATTTTTTAAAGTTAAATTTTCACCGTAGTAACGGAAAATAACTTGATCTTAAAATGTATTTGAAAATAATTGTTTACAAGCAAGTCAGAAATTTTTCTCGCCTCCGGCGGAATTTTTTCTTAAATCACCCTTGGTTTGGGCATTTCGATATCCGACACTATTTGACGTTCGCGAATTGGAATTTATTTCGATTGAAAATTTCACTTTGCAATTCAATCAACCTTTTGTATTGGAACTCAAAACTTGATATACAAAAACCCTATGCTCAACAAAATAGGTTTTAATATTTAACTCACACAAGGTCACAAAATTTACATCTTCTGAAGTGCAATGAATATAAAATGTAATTTGGACTAATTTGGGTGAACCGAATCCAAATATGGAATATTTTAATCAGCTTTTTAATTGAAATGACTTTTGTAAATAAGCAAAAAGAAACATTTGAGAATTTTTTGCACTTTTTTTACAAAAACTTAAATCAAAAACCTATCATCAGGAAATAAAATTTTTGAAGGATTTTTTAACTTTCCTCAAGATTTCAAGTAATTTTGGGTTCTGTGCAAAACGTTGTAGAAGTTATATGTTTTTAAAATTTTCTTCATTTCTCAATTTTAAAGAAGTTTTAAACCAAAATTAATTTTTAATATTTTTAAAGCAAAAATCTTATTTTTTGCAGATTCCAACAAATATGTTAAATAAATTCAAGTTTTTTTTACACTTTCTGCGGTAATGTCAAAAATACTTATAATGATATCTTTCCATTTTTTAGCGGTTGAATTCAATTTTTTAGATCATGCATTCCTTAATTGGATGTAGTTTGCTAAACAGAATCAAGTTCAAGATTTTTTTTTCGTAAATGCAGGTTTGTTAGTTAATCAGTTATTGAGTTTCACTTAAACCTGATACATTTTAAAACTCCTAATCACCTAAATTAAATGTGTTCGATCAAATTTGGCAAAAGTTTCGAGTTCAGGACGCTATCTACCAAATTATTCGTTATAAAAATAAGCACCAAAATGCTATTGCCTTGAGTTATTAATTAAATTCTGTAAATGGTCATGGTGGAACATGTTTATTAAAAAATCCTTCTGAAATGTTTTAAAAAATTTATCTTTTCCATTTTAACATTTTTTTAAATTTTCAAATAAATTAATCAAATTATAAAATACAGTTTTCTCATATTTTTATTAACTTGCCGAATTTTATAGCCAAACTATGAAGAGTTTTAGAAATTTAAAACAAATATGTATGTTTTTAATCCAGAATTTTAATGTCCTTGAAACATAAGCCCTTAAATCTAATTTTAAATAAAAAAAATTTGTTTCAACCTTTTGTTCTTTCCAGGACCAAATATTTCCATCGAAAGTGACACCATGCTCAGAGTTCAAAACTTTAAAACCCGCGATCAAAAAATTTTATTATTTGTTTTATACAAAATAATTTTTCTTAAAAAGTTTGAAAAATTGTTCGAAGTAGCAAATTTGAAACTTAATGTTAATGCGCAAGATTAACTGACTTTGTTTTTGCTTTATGCTTTCAATATTTGCAACAAAACTTGAAACTCCTTATTTTTCATTTATTTTATCAGTTTTTATTGATCATTCACGAAGATACCAATTACTCAACATTTCCTTGTCAGTATAATTAAACATGAAGTTATAATTTTCAACTTTCATTACTGGAGGATTTTTTTTATAAAAGGTTTTATCTCTGACTTCTATAACTGGCTCTTTTGAAATAATAATTATTTAATACTTCTTTTTATTAAATTAAATTAAACTATCAGTAAATTAAACAAAGTTCTTAATGGATTTTTTTTCACTAATCAAAAATACACATTTCAAATCGAGATTAAATATTTTTTGTTCAAATTCAGAATATTACAGCGGATTTTTATAATCAACCCTATAGTTGAAAATGAAGGAAAGAATTTCAACTTAAGATAAATAAAAACATAAAATTATTAGGTAGCATTTTCCTAACAACTAATCATGTTTAGTTTTTTACCTAATTGGACATTTGTTTTAGAATTCAGATTGTTTTAAACTATGTGTTTTGGAAACGTTTATTTTAAGCTTGCGTTTATTTTAAATTCGCTTGGAAATTCTTTTGAAACAAATTTCTAGTTCAGAATAAAGAAGATCATATTGGAAAAAAAAAGTATGACTTACCGGAAATTGAAACTGTCATTGTGATATGTTTTGAAAACTTTGTTTTTTTATCAGTCAATTTTTTTATAGTTTGTGTGGAAATCATGAGCGAGAAACGTTGTCCCTTTCCTGTATAACTGTTTTTTTTATATTGTTATTATTTTTAGCTGAATTCGAAATTCTAAAACCCCCCCCATGGACGGGTCCTTCGCACGGGCCTGCATTGAATACTCAATGGAATGTGGTTACACAAAAGTATAAAAAAGAAATTATCGCTAACATGAGGCCTGAAAAAAATTAAAATCCTTCTTTTGAAACTTGGAGTTGAAACATTACAAGAGGAAAGGGGGGGGGGGAGGTTCGGGTGGTGAATAGTAAAAAAAAATTTCAAATTTTGAATAGTTTAAAAAAAATTTAAAAAAGGTAACATACAACAAACTTGCATACAACCTACATTGTACAGCATGAAAAATCGAGTTATTTCGATCGAAAATCTAAAAAAAAAACCTCTTTGATTACCTCCTTTGGGATTCTCCCTATGATTTAAAATAGTTTAAGGTATTTAATTGAAAGATTGACAAATGAAGAATTCTTTATTTGTCCCGGCCTAAATAACTTAAGCAATGTTCCTAAAATTTTCAAATATATCAACAAAAGTTCTCTGTATTCATAGTCATATTGAATATATCTATGTTTAATTTTAAACGGTTAACAATTCACATTCTGGAACCACATTTTGGCTGAAATTGCTCATTCTCAGGGTCGGTGAGTAAAAACAGAAATTCAGATTTTTGATTGCAGTCGCACTTTTGTAAGCTTAGCCACTTTTTCATCCATCAGATAATAATGTGATAACACTAGGAAACAGCATTTTTGGTGTCTTTGTTTTAAAAACGGGTTTTGGAAAATTTTGACTTCCTGAATACGAATCATTTGCAATATTTTGTCTATCAGCTCTCGTGTTAGTGATATGGCGTGTGAAAATTTTTTAATTGACCGATTTAGAGTAAAATCAATCATTGATAACTGATAACATACAAAACAATAACTGATTTTTCTATTATTAAGCAAGAATTCAAATTTTTCCTAGAATACATTCAGATATAGATTAGCTCAAAAAAATAAATTCTTCAATTTTCTAATAAACAATAGATAAAATTTCCACTATTCCTGAGACCACTGAAGGAAGTCTTGGAGTATCTGATATTAAAGATTATGCTTATAATATAATTATAAAATAATTATAATATTGAAACAGCAAAACGATTGAACTAGAGTGCCCGACCCGAGATTTCCCGACCGGAAATTTTCGGGCGTTACAATTATTTGGGAATTCCCGAACAATTTGCACGATGATTGAGCAAGGAAAATGAAAGCTCTACCTTGATATATGTTTAACCCAATTTTTTTTTCTTTTAAAAACTGGCAATAACATTCAATTTGATAAAAAAGGTTTTTTTCGTTCGAAAACTTAAGTGAAAATCGACAAAGACAAAAACAATAAAAACAACAAAAAACGCTACGAAAAGAATCTGAATGTTCTTTTTTGCATTTCATTTAGAGCTTCCGTTTCGCAAACTGTTGACAGTAGCAAAATTATCGGCAAAGGAAGACATATTTTGAAACAAAAGGATATTTATCTGTAAATTTACTAGGTTTGATGAATAACCTGAAGTCTAGCTACTTAACTTCTATTGTATTGAATACACAGCGGCGCGTATTTGCAACACAGTTTTGTTCTGTGGCTTTGAATAAGGTTTTTAAAAAATCAAGTTTTTGAAGTAACTATAGCAATTTGAGTTGTAAAAAGTCAAAGGCATTTGTAGAAAACAATTTCCTTCAACGATTGCACCCATTTTCAACACAATTTGTACGTGGAATACATAGAAAATCAGCGATTCGCTTAGGTGGCGCATAATAGGGCATGTTCCCCTATAAGATTATATATCTCTAAGTTTGTAATCAAAAGGTTTTTTCCCTACCTCTCACAAGCGGAAATTTAGTTTTAATTTTTTTTTAAATATATTCGAACTCAAGAACAATAAGCAACAGTTTAGGGGAGAGTGGGAATACTTGATCCTCTTTTCTTATTTTCACCACATTTTTTGGAAAAATTTAGCAACTCGCCGACTTTGACATTTTCTGACAGCTTGTAACTTCAAGTTTCTATGCTCCAAAAATTAGAACGATATTTGAACCCGTTGATGAACAAGAAGCATTTTCGTGGGAGTAAAAAAATTGCGATTTTTCTGAAGTTATGGGAGACTTGATCCCTTTTTAAGGAGACTTGATCTTTTATTCAGGAAGCCCTATTCCTTGTATAAAAATCAAACAAAACCCCAAGATAGAATTTTAATTGACTATTTTGGTCATGTTTGTTCTCATTTCACAATTTATAGCAGATATAAGAAGAAAATTCTATAACTTTGTCTCAACGCTAATAACATTGCATACTTAAAGGCGCTATTTTTTATAACTAAGAGAAATCAATTATTTTTGCTCTTTTCTTCAGACAATTGTTTGATAAATATTAGTTTTTGGATAAATATTAGTAATATCGTAATCAGCAATCATATCGATCAATTCAGAAGAAGAATACGCCGTTTGGTCTATTTTGGCACATTTTTCTAGAACATTTGATCTTTGTAAGACATTCCAGTTTCGAGATATAGCTAAGGAATCAAGTATCCCCAGGGATCAAGTATCCTCATTCTCCCCTATAGTTCTTTAGTTCGAATATATTAAAAAATAAATAAATCTCAATTTCCGCTTATGAGAGGTAGAGAAAAACTGTACGATAGAATAACATTTTGTCAATTTTAAAATTAAAACGTGTTATTTGATTTGCTGTCCAATAGTGGCTCCAGAGATATTCTTTCAACAACGTGATGAATTATTTAAATTTTTTTTTAAATTGTTACGAACGTTTGGTTTATTATTTTTTGATAATTTTAACATAAATTTCATTTTTTCAACAAAAACCAACTTTTCTTGGTTTGTTGACGATTTAAATTATGGCTATCAAATTGTGAACATTTTCGGAAAATTTCGTCACCAGCTGCCCGGGAAAATGGCTAGCAGCTTCAGCTCCCATATAATAATTCATTTCAACAAGCACTGCGGTAAAGCTATATATTATCGACCGTTTTCATGAGGCCTCTCGAAAAAAGCTTGTGGCAGATATCTTATGTTGGGGCATGGCATGGCTCGAAACCGCATCCATTCCATTTTTTGAGTGGTCATCTCCCCAAAAATTGAGTGGCGTTTGTTCGATAGCTGCTGCCATGTTGATGATGTTTACGACTTTGCTGGGGTCAAGTTTTTTTTTTATCGAGATTGACCAATCAATGGCTGGAGCTGTCTTGGAAAGACCAGAAGTTGTAGAATAGGGGGGGAAAACACACACCCCATAAATAAAATTTTTCGGAACCGGATGCGGATCGCTTTCAACGATTTAGGCTGGAACGAATCAGCTTTAGGGTGAGGATACAAATCTTAATCGGATCCGCTCCGATATCATAATGTCTGTGAAGAATTTGTTGAGTAGGACTCAGAAAACTTTATTTCGTTAACTTAAAGTTTTTCTAAATTTTCAATTTGAATATTTTAATCAATTTCATAAGTGAACTTGATCAAAAATTTCAAATTTGTTTCGTTTATTGTATCAGGAAACCCTCAGTTTGTCATCTGATGATACTCGTTAACCTGAAGTCTGAAAATCTGCACCTGCCAGGGCCGTTACCAAAATACTCCGATTATTACGTGGACGAATAAAAATGGCTTCCCAAGTCCTTTCCGAACCCATGATCCTCCCAAGTGTATTTAAATTTATGACACATCATGCGGATCCATAAATTATGAAAACGGCCAAGCAAGGACTAAGACAAAACGACGGACGACCCAAAACATTCTAACGTAACATATATCCAACGTTATTCGGTCCTTTGCCTAAGTCCTGGGGAAAACAAATGAAGTCCATTTGCCTGGTACTAAGAGGAAACTTCTCCTTCCTTTGTTGGCACAAGGTTTGCATGATATCGGCCCATAAAATCCTCATCACTGACTGAGACTGTAGAGAGACCCCGGGGAATTTCGAACGAATGGAAATTTGTACCAACCAAATATTCACCGGCACCGACGAAAGTTTTGTTTTCATTCACCAGTAGGTATCCATTGATTGGTGGCTGCTCGCTCGCTCAGGAAAGACGAACGACGGGCATTGTCTTTCGCAAAACTAGGCGATTCATTATCTGCTACAAATAATCTCGTCTGATTAAGACAATCCACCCTCCCCTCGCCCTGCTTGAAGGTGCTCTGTAGTATGGAACCGCCCCCTTTTAGACTCTTCTCCCCACCCACAGCGGAACGTAATCAAGGTTAATCCGTTTCACTAATCGAAGACGTGTCTGGCCGCCATCCTGCACCAGTTAACAGCAGTCCAAATTTAGTCCTGGGAAGGTTTGAACGGAGCGGAAAGCATCGCCCTTTTTTTTTTCAAGGGATATGAACCGATTAGAGCAAATTGGATCGGAAGGGGCGCGATGAATAATTGATTTGGTATAGTTCAGGACTGCTTTTTCGACGAGGAGCCCCCTTTTTGAGTACTGAGTGGATTGGTGAAAATCAATCTAGATTCGAGTTATTTTGATGGCCCTTTTGAACCAAACGAAAAAAGATAGCTTAAAAGCTTTCGACTGGATTAGCGATGGCTCATGACAGTTTGTCTGCCGAAGGTAATAGCGATAAGTGATTGAGACTGTCGTAAGATTTAGCGAGTTCAATGGAATCTGAGAATCGAAGTGTCTTTTGAAAAGATGATATCTCGTTTCATTATAATTAATACGGCAATTTAATGCTTGATTAAGGATTTATTGTATTGTTTCAGACTGCTGAAAACTCACTGTTCATTTTGTGTCAATCAACTGAAATTTTAGGAACAACCATTTGATGTAAGTTGATTTTCAAACATAGTTTATTACAGAGTAAACATCTGAACATAATTTACATAAGTTTAATGGTGGGAAATCAAAAAAAATAAAATTGTAAAAATTAAACGCTGTGTTAGTGAATTCCTGAGTACACTTGCTTTGAGTCAGGTTCAATGAAAAATATATATATTTGATATGTTAGCTTGAAACTCAGAAAAGTAACTAAAATTCATGAAATTATATACCACGACAAATGTTGTTTGGATCCACTTCAAATGTGGATTTGTCAGATCTAAATGTTAAGTATGAGAAGTATATTATTCAAATTGTGGGGAAAAATTAACAAAAAATTATCAAATGACGTTAAATGGTGCAACATGTGTACAGAGTTTAGAAATGTTCAACAAAGTTATAGATTGTATCTTTTGAAGAAACTTTGCTGAAAATATCAAAGTCCTGTAATGAAACAATTTCGTTCTATGATTTTTTTCAAAATTGAAAAAGTAGGGTGTGTCTTAAAAACGAGTTTTCGCTAATAACTTTTTTTTTATAGAAACTCTACAAGTGTGATGAATTTTGAACAATTTATCAAAATAACACAACCTTTTTTTTGCAAGACTGTGCATGGATATCTTATTGTCTTTTGAAACTAAGAGCATTATTGTGTTTAAATTAATCAATTTTAGAGCTGCAATATCTCCAATTGGGTCTAAAGAAGAAATCTGCCCTTTGTTGTATAAACTAGGTTGTAACACAAGTATGAGATTCTTAAAAAAACTGGAGAGGCGTTTTTTGTTTACCTCGAGATTTTGAATTTGAACATTAATTATTTTCATGTTAAAAAAAAATAATCAAATCCCCCAATCAATGGTGGGTTTTCTGCAAGAAGTGTAACTGAAATTAGATACATCAACAAGCCATGTGACAGGCTTTTATTAGGAAAAAAAAATATTTTGAACTTATTGACCATTACTTTTTAGCAAATCACTTTGATTATACATTTTTTTGTCTCTATAAGTTTTAAGCTGAATTGAAATATTTTTTAGAAAACTATTTCTGCCCCAAATTCTCAATTTTACATTTCAAAGGGGTTTGATAAATTGTACAAGGCAACAAAATTCATATTTCTACGTGGTGTAAAGAATTTATTAACTTATTTAGATTCATTTGAGGGCCCTGAATCAGGATATGGAATCAATTATCAGGTTTCGATTTTTAAATTCCTTTTGTTAATTTGAAAAATCTTTGAAGAATTTCACCATTTTGTTTTGACAAATTGGAAAATTTAACCATATTTTTAAAAAAAGATTTATATATTTAAAAATGATCAAATTGCACGAAGACCGCAAATTATTTTGACTTTTGCGAAAAAAAAAAGTTTTCTTCACATTTGCATCTCCCCATTCTGTAAAAAAAGAATTTTGACAAATTTGAACAAAATTGAATTTGAGTATTTTTTTTTATAGAAAAAGGCAAATGTGTCATTTCAACAATTTTGTCAAATGAAATGAAACCCTTTTTAATCTTTATTGTGTTTTTTTTTTTTTAAATTTGTTATCATAAAATGTAGAATTTCACTTTTTAGATCACTGTATTTTTTATATTAAAATATCTGAGCGGAATATTTTAATCATCAGTTTTCGTTTTTCATTTTAGGTTTTTTTACATCAGTTATCAATGATTGATTTCACCTTAATCTGGTTCATTTCAAAAATTATATATTCTACATAAACAAAACTAGGGGTGATGGACGAAATCCGACAAAAGATTCGAGATCAGAACTTAAAATTCATCAAAATCAGTCATTAAACAATAAGCACCAAAAATGCTGTTCCCTGGAGCTATCAAGGGAATTTTATAACCAAGTTTCCAATAAAAATTTGAAATTTTTTTTAAATTTAAAATGCTTTAAAACTTTTATTTGGTATTAATGTTTAAATAATTTAACCAAATTTTTAAAGTCTTCTTATTTGGATTTTTGCATTTTTTTAAAATAAGTATGTTATTGTTTTTCAATTTTAAATTTTTGTGTACAGAAAAAAATATTTTCCTGAAATCCAATGAATCTAAAAATTCAATATGAAATACGAAATACGATGAACTTATATTTTTCTTTTTAAATCTTTTTTTAAACTTAAAATATGGATTTTTTTTATTAATCTTTGAAAAGCTCAAAGAGTGAGTTGATGTAGCAACTTCAAAGATTAATTTTAATTGGCTGTGTTATATAAATTAGTACATCTTTGTGTTTTCATTATGTATAACAAAACTTGAAATTCTTTTTATTAATTTGTATCAGTTTATAATTGTTCAATAAATTTAATCCTTTAATGATAAATTGAACACACAAATTTGTGAAGTAATTATTGTGATCTTTACAAATCAGCTTTTTTCAGCCTTGTATTTTTATAACTAGGAAAAAATGAAAATAAAAAATCAATGCATTTCTGATTTTGATCACTTAAATTCAAATTTAGTAATTTTTCCTGTCATAGTAATAAAAAATCAAACATCAATAAGCTTTGTGCTTTGTGTAAATTCTCTAAATTTATAAATGAATTTTAATTTTTCCTTTCCGTGAATTCATTTTTCAATTCATGATTAAATTTTTCTCTAATAATTGTTCGAATCGTGGGATGTTTTGATCAACATTTCCATTTTAAATGCTGAAAAAAAAATTTCAATCAAGATGAAAGAAAATTTACAATTATATACATATCATCAGTGTTCGGCATCGCTAACTGAAAAATTAGCGCCGCTTATTAAAACGCTAACTCATACAAAGTTAGCGATCGCTAAATAAATACACTAAATATGCCAAAAAAGTTATCGCTTTAAGCTTAAAGCGCTAATCGCTAATCGCTAACTGTTTACCAACAGGTCGGAACAAATATTAAATTTTTCTTTAGTCACGCACTTCCCCCTTTCGATTTTTCCAACTCCCCAAGGGGGAATTAATGAAGTTTCAAGTATTTAAATTGAAAACAGATAAATTGATCGTGCTTTCATAAAATTATATGAGCAAAACCAAAACTGTCAAAGATAGGAGTATTATCGAGTCTCTGTGTTCTTTAAATTAAAACAAACATTTTCGAACAATTAAAGAAAGAGCAAAAGAACAGAATGTGGAAAATGGGAGCTATATCTCTCTTTTTTTTTTATTGCTCATACCACTTGAAAACAAATGGTGATGAAGAGATGTTTAAAATAGTTTTATATTGTTGAACACCTTTTATAGTTATCTTCTTCAGTAAAAGTTGCTAAAAAAAAGTGCTTAAAGAGAGAAAAATGACACTAAATACATCTTTTCTCTAACTCTAGTACGCATTCCTCCAATGGATCCAATCAGAATGATGCACAATAGACTGCCCCAAATTTGTATGGGAAATTCAAAACCTGTGAAATGTTATGCGCTGCAGGCTAAAATTGATCCTTGGCCTAGTACAAGATCTCATGCCAAATTTGGGCCAGATCGGACCACGGGAAGGGGTCGCTCAACGAGCCTGAAGTTTGTATGGGATTTCGAGACATTTTGTTCGAGAGAAACATGAGAAACCAGTTTTTCATCAATAACTTTGATTCCCGCCGGTCGATTTCTTTCAAAAACGGTTTTTCTTAAATCCTAAATTATGAAAAATATTTCATCCGAAGACTGCATTTCAATCAGAGCTAAGATAAGAAAGTTATTAGGCTTCAAAAATGGGCTAAATTTTTTAAGGATGGTATTCATCACTGTTAATGAGTCGAGGCAGTCGAACATATTGACGCCTCATTAACAGTGCTGAATACCACCGTTAAAAAAGTTAGCCCATTTTTGAAGCTTAATAACTTTTTTATCTTAACTCTTATCGAAATGCAGTCTTCGGATGAATTATTTTTCATAATTTAGGCTTTAAGAAAACCCGTTTTTGAAAGAAATCGGCCGACGGAAACCAAAGTTATTGACGAAAAACTGGTTTTTCATGTTCCTCTCGAACAAAATGTCTCAAAATCCTATACAAACTTCAGGCTCGTTGAGCGACCCCTTCCCGTGGTCCGATCTGGCCCAAATTTTGCATGAGATCTTGTACTAGGCCTAGGATCAATTTTAGCCTGCAGCGTATAACTTTTTCAAAAGTCAGGTCATTTGGGGCAGTCTAATGCACAATGTAACTTTGGTTTGATTAATGAAAAAAAGTTTATTCTATCACTAAGAATTCGAGAGATTGATACAAATATATGGGAGTTAGCGATCTTCAATTAGCGGAACCAAAAAATAGCGGAACTTTTCAATTCGCTAAATCAATTCAAACTTAGCGTCAAAATTAAACCACTAACAAAAAGTTAGCGGACTAATTAGCGAATAGCGGATTAGCGCTTTTATGCCGAACACTGCATATCATCATTTTGCTTTACAATTCTTAACCATAGTTGATTGCTGATTTAATATGAAATTTATTTTAAAACTCGGTATAAATTTTTTTAATCTACACTGCCGGTCAAAGTTTGGGATCACCCGCTAAAAACATGCAAATTTTGATCGTTCATATCTCAGCCGTTTTAGATCATATTGCAAATTTTCTGATCTCATTTGAAAGATAATGAGCAATAGCTATTTCGGAGGAATTTTGCCTAGAAATAATGATTTAGTTTTGTACCTTATACTAAACCTAAAGTTAGAACATTTTCAAAAAATCGCTCTCAATATTCAAAGCCGATCATCTCGAGATAGGGTGGACCATATTTCAAAATTTGAGTTGGATTAGAATCCTTATTCTATACTTTTCAAAATACAATCAAAAAATTTTGTGCAAAAATTTAAGAATGTACCTTTAATTAATAAAATAGACACTTAAGTTATCGACCAAAAGTTTGGGATCACCCCTCAGTATGGATCATTCTTTTAAAAACATGCGTATTCATCTCATTCATATCTTTCTCATCTAACATCGTATTGCAGATCTTAAGGGTTCATTTGGAAGCTTAGAAATTGTTGTTTTTTCGTAAATTTATACAATAATTACATTTTAATTCGATAATGATTAGAAATTTACCTGAAATTAATTTTTTTTTTTGAAAATTCAAACTTATGAATTTTTTATGCTTATCGATTTCAAATATAATTTTTGAATGAATTTACGTAAAAAAAAACAATTTGGTCCACCCTATCCCGAGATGATCGGCTTTGAATATTGAGTTCGATTTTTTGAAAATGTTCTAACTTTAGGTTAAGTTTAAGGTGCAAAACTAAAACATTATTTCTGGGCAAAATACCTCCGAAATAGCTATAGCTCATTATCTTTCAAATGAGATCAGAAAATTTGCAATATGTTCTAAAACGGCTGAGATATGAACGATCAAAATTTGCATGTTTTTTAGCGAGTGATCCCAAACTTTTGGCCGGCAGTGTTTTAGGTTTAATATTTCTGATTATTTTATCCGATGCTTTAAATTCTGGTTTTATTGGAAATGATAATTCGTTTTCATTTTCTGGTACTCCGGAAATATTAGTATGAAATTTGTAAACAAGACTGTTTCAAATTTATTTCTCAGCAAATTTCTAGTTCATAATAAGAAACATCATTAAGAATAATTTTCAAATGACTTACCAGAAAAAGCATTGTTTTGAAACTTTGATTCTGATTTATTTTCGATCGTTTACTATAATTTATTATTATTTCGAAAAATGTGATGGTCTTCAGGAGAAAAAGAGTTAAAGAAATCAATTTTCTTATTTATCGGGCATTTTTGGTGCCGTTATTATTTCTAGCTAAATTCAATTGTTGATGTATATATATACAATTTGCGAATTTTATTTAACGTATTTTACCCCTGAAATTAGGCAACGCCACTTACAGAAAAGTGAATTGAACCAAACTAAAGTAGATTTGCTTAGCTGGAAATCATGCACTCATGAACGTTTGATGCGGTAAAAATTTTAACAATTTAATTTTTGCCATTTAACAATGTTCGAATTCTGGGAGTTCATCAATTGAATAATTCAATTTGAATTATTGCTCTCCCGATAATAACATTTGATTGTTTTCTTTTATTTCAATCAGTTTTATAAAAATTCTCCAATAAACAGCACATAAATCCAATTGTTGGCTGAAGAATAATCACAAAAATATGTAGGCCGCCTACGAATCTGATTCTTTTCTGTCGTTATGTTTTTAACATTGAATATTGCAGTTTGCACCTTTAAAAAAATTGCTTTTTTAAATTAGCTTCAGAGCCCTCAATCATGAATCCATAATTTAAATTCGAATAGATTTCAACTTTGAATATTGTAGTTTGCACCTTTAAAAAAAATTGTATTTTTTTACTTTTATTTGAGATAACAGGTTGTGCAAACCTAAAATAAATTCCTATTATATTTGGAGTCATATGAACATATTACAGTCTACTTAAATCTTCTATAAACCATCTGAGAAGTTCACAGATGATGCCGGAAAGACCTAGGACTGATACAATTTTGAAAAAATTGTAAAATTTAAAAAATTTCAAGTATTCAAGAACAGATAGAAAAACTGATAGAAAAGGTTTTTTTTTTAATTTATGTACCATGTTTGTTTGTATGTTTTTTTTTTTATCTGAACTATATAAGATCATCATGATTGTAAACGAACGAAATAAACTTTTCAGAAGTGCTTTTAAAAGAAATCACATTTAATGTTGTGGATTAGTTTTTAACTTCTTTGTGCCTAAATTTTAATTTGTGCCTTTAACGATCTCTGATATATGTATATTTGCGTGATATTTATTTAATAGATAACAAAATTTCTCCATTTTACCATAAAATTTTAGAAAAAATATCTATAGCCATATTGTTTTAATTTTTAACTCAAGATATGCACAGCTTTTTTGTGGAACCATTCACCAATACTACTGATTAGAAGTTTGAAAGTAAGGATTTTATTGCGTTAAAAAATCGATTTTGTTGAGTTTTCAAATATGTTTATGGGAATAAAACTTCAAATGTCTACACAGAATTTTTTTTAACTATTACGTGTCACTGAAACTGCAACCTTTAAAAAAAATCAACCTGTAATTTTATATTGTTTTCCTTGAAAGTTAACGAAGATTCATTTATTATTACAGCAAATGTCCTGTAAAAAAGTTGTACACTAAAAATTAAATGTCACGTAATGTGTTTTTCGACCTGTAAAATTACGGTAAATGTCCTGCTCCTTTTTGTTATAGGACACTTGCGTAATTTTACAGGAAATAATTTTTGCGATATAGGTAAAAGCAGTTAACTCTCACCCGTCCCTGAAATTTTCACCAGTTACAGTCTCTGGAGTGGTTATTCGATACCCCTGACTAAAACCAATCTTTCTCTCTTGTTTCTCAACCAATTTTTACAAAATTTAAAGTTTTGGAAACCAAATGTCACAGAGTTTTTAAAGAATTTTTAAAGGTAGCTGTTTTTTTTTTAACTTTTTGGCAATTCGATCGATTTTATAACACTTAAATTCGATTTTGCACTGGATTTTGAGTATGCCATCGCGAGATTTCCATTTTAAATTTATATTCATCAGAAATTTAATTTCAAACCAATTCAATGGTGTAATTATAGCAATTATAGAAGCGAGTACATATATAAATTTCCAAATAAATTTTGTAAAAATCTGTTAAGAAATAAGAGAGATACAGCGGTTCTTAGTGAGGAGTGTCTTATTGACACTCAAGGTCTGATTGAGGATTTTTTTTTTGCTGGGCTTCCAAGGTGCGTCTCTATAGGAAGTGATACAAAATTAAAAATATCAAGAATTCATTGAGGGTTCTCAAAAAAATTGTTTTATTTGGATGTACCCGAATTTACAAGCCGCCAAACTTCCATTAGTGTCATATTGACACTCAAGAGTGGATTAGGGTCAAGCAACGTATTATCCTAGAAAGTAAAAATTAAAATTCTTTAGTCATTTAGAATTATGTTCTTTAACTTTGATTGTTAAAAGGTGTCATTCTAATGAAAAAAATCAGCTCTTAAACTAAATCACTACGAATAGAAATGAGGCCCTCAGAGCCAAAAGGGTATATGTGCAGAATGGTAGATTTTTAGTCATCAACGTCAAACGATTCTTCATACTCCAAACAATATTTGATGATTTTTTTCATTTTTTTTTTCGAATATTATTTAGGTACTCTTACGTTTGAAGATATATCAAAATTATCGATAAATATATGGAAAATGGTCAAACACAATAACTTAAAAGCGTGATTTTTCTGAATTAGCTTTTATGCATTTATATCTTTTTGACTCCAAGGTCTTTGAAAAGCCTCTGGAGCCACCATTTAACAACCAGTAAAATCGAGTAGAATCTAACAAGTTTATAAACCACCGTAAAAAGAGTACTATGAATGCCGTGAACGGAATTTGATCTCAAAGCTCATTGATATTGAATGCTAAATACCAACTAACCCTCAGCAGTCCTTTCAAAGGAGTTACTAGTAGAAAGTTTTCTTGTCGCATAATCATCTAAAAAAATGTAACAAATTCACAAAGTTTTATGATCATGATCATAATTGCATTTTAAACTCTATTTTTGTTGAATATTAACTTTTTTAAACTTCATCTAAGCTTGAAACTTGTGATTCCACTAAGAGTTTAGAATAATAACTCTGAATTTTACCTCGAAACGATTTTTTTTTCCTGAAACTTAACTTAACGTCATCTGATAATACAACCACAATATTCTTTAAACGTTTTTCTTATTCTGAATACTGATTTTTGAATCTATTTATTTTTAAGATAAGTTAACCACCGTTAATTAATTTTGTAAATATGTTTTTCGGTATATCGGTGAAAAGTAGTAATGAAATTGATAAAGATGGATAGAGAAGTGAGAAGAAAATTTACAGATGTTGAAAAGAGCGAAAGAGCATTTTGCGAGGAAACTTATTAACGTATACCATACTTACAGAATCTATTTATCTGAATTCTAAAACTGAATAATAAACGCAATATCACAGCTTGAAAAATAAGTTTTACTCAGTACATTTTTGAATCTGGGTTCAAAAATTTAAATTTTAAAGTTAACAAATTCATCATTCATTATAATGTATTCTTTATTCTGAGGTAAATCTTAAATAAACTTTAAACAAATAAAAGGATGAAAAGTGTGTGCCCCATGTGAGGAAGTTTTATTACAAATTTTTTATCCGCCCCAATTCATCCTATGCAATGCTATTTTTTTCCAGTAGGGAGATGTAGAAAAAACTAGCGCCAAATTGGTGTAAAAACTCTTTATGACTTTGAGAATTCTATTTCAACGAAAATTATGGTTTTTCACAAATCAAGCATACGTACCTTCATCGTTTGTATTGGGTGTTGATGAGCATTCTGAAAATAAAAAAAAAATCATTAATAAACATTGAGTAAGATTTCTTTATTGTGGTTCTTTATTAATAAACTTTTAAGTAAGATTGACTTTATTATGTTTCTATATATATTTGATCTAAAAGTACAGATTTAGTATAAATAGAAGAATTTAATCGCATAAATTATAATCTTTAATATTCACGAAATATCTTATCAGTAACTTGCAGTCAAAAAATTGATTTCTCGATAAGCTTTTGCAGTTTTCAAAATTCAACAATTTCCAAGCACGTTTTTGCGTTATTTAGTTAGTTGAATTATTGATTGTTTTTAATTTCTAGTGCTGAAAAAAGTAGGGGTAAAGGGCTACAGGTCATTTTCAGCTTTGCCAAAATGAATTGAATTGAATTTTGAATACTATTTTTTATAAACCAGTGAGTGCAATGAACGAATTTATTCACCAAGGTTTTTCTTTCCTAAACACATCGGTTTTACTCATTTTAGTTGGTTTTGCCAACGTAAGAACAACGGTTTTCTCAAACCACCCCGGTATGAAGCTTTCACAGTTTTTAAGATATTTAAAAATAAGATCAATATTTACTTGAGAAAAGCTTGAAAAAGCCAAAAAACCATCAATCGAGCCTCTAGTTTATAAGCTTGATTTATCATCGTTAGCCCGAGAAAAAGAACAAAATTCTAAAGCCGCTTTGCATCATCTCCTCCGCTTAGGTAGGACGAATTCCAAGGGACCTCACTCAATCAAAAAAGTTTTCTGTTTGCTGGTGTTTTTATTCGGCGGCACCCCAGCTAAGAAGGACTCCAAACAGCCACGGGCAATTTATTTTTGTGGCAACGAAGTTGTTCCGCTTTTTTTGGTTCGAGTGAATTCAAAATAATGTCAGCAAAAAAAAAAAATGTCAGCATCACCTCAGTGATTCGGTGTGATTTTTTAACTTGCAAAGCAAACGACTCGGAAGACACGGAGGAAAAAGATTTGATTTGAAAACTTTGTTTGAAGTTTTAAAGATTTGTCATTGTTTTCAGAACGGAAATTTAATGTTTGTGAAAATACATAGATTTTAAGAAAACAAGAAGTTTTTTCTTAGTGTCCTCCGAACAATTGTTCCACGAAAGGACAAATGTCACACGTCTTGCCAAGCATTGGCATTCAGTCAGCTGGTACCAGTCAGTGTATCTTCGTAAGATACATGTGTATGTTTTGACAGCACAAGTCGATGTCGAAAAGTCGAAACCCCTGACAGCCGGCAACCAGCACAACAGATTGAAAACAACAATCTTTTTGCGGAGACAGGCCCATGACAGAAGGATTAGGTTGGTGGCCCCCGCCCTTTTTTCCTCCCCATCAATCCACATTTCCCACCAAACAGCTTATTCTCAATGAATGTGTCTTGTTGTTTGGTCTTCTATGGATCCTGCGGCAATTTTTCATATTCCTATGCCGGAGCCATTCTATCCACGGTAGACTGACTGTGTCAGTTTTGGGATGCTGTTTCCCGGATTTTCACGGAAACCACCAACAAGAGAGTGACTTCAACAACCTCGCATGTTGTCTCTTTAGTACATTTATGTGCCTATTCATGGCTTTCTGAAAGAAGGAACCGGAAAAGCACCACCAGAAGAGAAGAAGATATTGTTCCAGCTCTGCTGATGTGAGCTGGTGATTATTTGAAATGAAGTCTCAAAAACGCGACTCTGGGAAGAGAAATGTGTTGGCACCTATATTATGATGTAGTTTCTTGTAGGCGCAATTGTCGATGATTTATGGAATTGTTTGTGCTGTCAGTTGGAACGCAGATTGTTCATGAATCTCCGGTTCTGTACATGTATATCAATCAAAAAAGGAAGCAGAAAATTGAGAGAAACCGACGCCTCGGGGTGAAGTTCATCTATCATTCTTTTAAGAGGATCATAATTGCCTGTTTTTTAATGTGTGTTGTACTAACTCGCAAGATCCCTTAAGAAAGACAGAAAGAGAGAAAGACAGAAAGACAGAAAGACAGAAAGACAGAAAGACAGAAAGACAGAAAGACAGAAAGACAGAAAGACAGAAAGACAGAAAGACAGAAAGACAGAAAGACAGAAAGACAGAAAGACAGAAAGACAGAAAGACAGAAAGACAGAAAGACAGAAAAAAGAGAAAGCTAGAAAGACAGAAAAAAACAGAAACAATATCCTATCATAAATCTCCAACTGTCCAGAAGTATGAAAAATAAAAAAAGGAGAAATATTTTTCGCTTCAACCAATTTAAAGTAACCAGTAACGCAAACGGACGAATTCATTAGAACTCTCCCGGTCACTTTTTTATGATCCACTCGGCATTAACTGGTACCCTGGACCTCATCAAATGACAAAAAAAGTCCAGCAGTGTGACGACACCATGCTCATTTCCGTGTTTTCCTTACTAAAAGCAGCCGAAACAAAACAACTTCTCAGTGGGTCATCCGCAGCCTGACCAGAGAGAGATCATAATGGCCAAACTGGCTGGTAAAGGGGGATGAAAATAAAAAAAAATACATAAAAGCAACAATACAACCAAAAGCTGTGACTTTGGTCCATTACTAATGTATTTTTTTCGTTTTGTTTCGTGCTTCCGGTCCTCGCTTTTGTCGTCATAAAGTCACTCACTTGACCATGTTGCGGACTTCAGGGATGGAATGGAAACTGGGAAGCTAGGAAGGGAAGTAGAAACCACCACCAAGCATCAACAAACCATCACAGATTATAAGCTTATCAGTAGCGTAATCTGACGTTTGATGATTTTGTGAGTGGTTTTAATAGACATGGTTTTGGATTGTTTTTCAGTTATTAGAAAAGCCGAACAAAATTCAATCCTATTTAGTGCTATTACTTAAAGAGCTTGTTCATTAAATACGAAGCATGAATCTTTCTAAAATTCATAGTATTTTTTATTCATTTTAATGAAAAGTTTTTTAAGAAAAACACTTAATAACATTAAAATAACTCAAAACTTTGTGGCAGTGATTAAAAGTAGCTAATGGTATTTTGCTTTTTTTTCATCCACGTGTGAAGATGTCTAGTTTTTGGAAAACTGGTTTGTTCTACAGTTTTGGAGAATCCAACCTTTTTTTGGCCTTAGCCAATCACAAATAATTATAGTAAAACAATAAAAAATCAAACAATTTTCAACTTTGACGAGTGATCCCTATCACTATACTCAGAAAAATTCCTATTCTGAATTTGATAAGACACGTCTTATGAACCTCTTTTTTGTGACCAAAATAATTTTTCATAAGAGTCTTATGAATTTCTTTCATTTTCATAAGAATATATTATGAAGAACGGAAGAAACTGCTTTGTGAAAATAAATGAACACATTCATTCTAAGCGACAGGAAAACGCACAAGATTGTTTATCATCAGAACCAATTCAGAGAAAATAATATACATTTCTATGTAGTAATCGTGACATTGATCTTCTCAATGGTAAGTTTATTTAGCAAATTCTATTATTTTAGTGAATTTTAAAAATATTTTGAAAATATTCATAGTCTTTGAATTTTCGAAATTTTTGTCCGCTCTTTAGCTTACTGGCTGACCAAAACCGAAAGGCCCAGAGACCGAAACCAGTAGCGGATTTTCACAAGGTTTTTTCGTACATCCACCAACAACTGACGTGTCTGCTGATTCTGTGAGAGAATTTCATGTCTCATTACGAGGATAGCAAACAAATAATCTTTTTTACTTTGTTTTTTGGACAATTTCAGCCGGAATAGAATTGCTTCTGATGGCCACGATTGTGAATTAAAGATTAATAAAAGGTGATTAAATTCAAGAAATGGGACTCAAATTATCAATGTCTCGGAAAAAAAATGCATTTTTATGACATTTCTATGCTATTTGAAAACAATCTTATGAAATGCCAAATGTTTTGACAATATCATATGATTATCTTATGAAAAACCAAACTTTCTCTTTAAAAAGATGTTCATCCAGAAAGTTCATTTCAGTCATAAGATAATCTTATAATTTTCATTAATTTTCCTTATGGCGCCAGTTCATAAGATAATCTTATGGCATACATCATAGTATTTTTCAGAATGTAGAGAATAACAAAATATCAAGATGAGATATTTTCATATTGAATTTTTCCTATCAACATAAGTTATAATTTTGTACTCGTATGGGGTCGTTTAAATATTACGTAATACAATTTTTTATCATTTTGGACCCCCCTTTCCCCTACGTAACACATTCTTGTGAGATTTTCTATCTAAAATTTACAAACGGTAACACCGTATCAAACTGCTATACCTCCTTTCCCCTCCTAAACGTATTACGTTATATTTGAATGGTCCTTAGGATGTTAAAATATCACAAATGATTTAAAAAATTCCACGCAAGAATAACTAAACTATGTCATCTCTTGATAGCATAATATCAAGATTACAGCTCATTCAGATAGGATATTGAATACCACATATGCAAAAATCTAAATCATGCATACAAGCTATCATGCAGTGCTTGCTATTGTCCTGCAATGTTCAACTGCCTCTAGACTTGTACTGAAAGTTGTTTACATTGTTTTAAACTTGCTCAACTTGAAAAGTTTGGGTACAGCCAGGAGGATTCGAACCTCGACCTTCAAGTTGAGAGGTGCACAGAACCATGCCTGATGCATTAGAATGAGAGCTTCGAAATTCCTATATAAGCTTTCGAAGCAATATTGAGGCAGAAAAAAAAACATCTGATTGTATAAAAGGGGATGTAATATTTTTTCGCAACGACAAACAAAAATGATTTAAATTTCAAAGCTATATCAGAATTGACAATAATATCTCGTTAGGATGGGTGTGTTAATAAATTTTGATATACTTTCCTGATCGGATTAAATTTTATAAAACTGAAAATAACGTTTTCAAACCTATTCTTTAAGGTCTCACATTGTTCCTAGGCAGAAGGTCTCATTACAATTTTAAGTTCAATCGATCAACTCGTAGGGATCACTCAGGGATGTTCAAGTTTATGTGCGACTTTGTCTTAGCTTTTCTAACTTGAACAACTGGAGGTTGAATGTCATACAAATTTGAAAAAAAATCCTTTGAATGATTCTCCAAAAATGTTTTCACACGTTTTTCAGAACTTTCTCAAAAAAATAGAAATATGGTGTGGAAATCGGTTTAAAAAATAAGACACATCCCCCACTGGGGATTTTCGAACAAAAAGATACTTATTTCGTGTTCAATCACATCGCGAGTTTTAAATTTTTGTAAACCGTCATATCTTATATAAAAAATATGCGAGGAATCGATTGGTGTTAACCGTTGTAAGATACAATAACTCAAAAATTCCTCATTTTACCCAATTTTTTGACGTTTTAAGAATAGCTAGATAATTTCAATAGTAACAGTCAAAATCGCCAAAACAATCAAATATTTGTTTGTGGGAAAACATCTGCTGAATCGATTAGTGTATATAAAATTGGTTTTACTCTTTCAAATGGCAAATTTTGCCTTTTTTCACCTAATTTACCTGTTGTGCTTGTAAAAAAAAGTATAAAGTTGCTTACATTATAACCTTTGCTTGACTCATAGTCACCATCATTTTTTGACAGAGCCTCTTCTGATTCTTTTTAATATGTCATTAAATTATGGAAAAGTACCCAAATTTTGGAAAAAATCTTTTTTAATTCCGATTTTCAAGTCCGGAAAAAAATCAGATGTACGAAATTATAGAGGAATAGCTATTTTGTCTTGCATCCCAAAACTTTTTGAATCAATTATAAATGAAAAAATTTATCAACATGTAAAAAATATTATAACGAGTAAACAACATGGTTTCTTCAAAGGACGCTCTACAGCAGTGGTTTTCAAACTTTTTTCCTTCACAGCCCCCTTTTGAAAAATTTTCGAGCTCAACGCCCCCCTGGGCAAATTTTAGAAAATCTTGAAAACAAAACAATCTTGATCGTTGAAAAACCATTAGCTTTTGACTATATGTTGTTGTAAAACTTAACTCAAAATTCATTCAAATTTATTTGAGGGATAACATATGCGTTGTTTTTCGAAATTAGCTTTTATGAACTTATAACCCTTTGGCTTCAAGGGCCTCATATTACTTGAAACTTCCAGTAAACAGTTAATTCTGTGTAAAGTTTCCTCGACAAAATTCTATAGTCAACATTGATTTGCATTATTATTATAAGGTACTAATAATAACTAATTACTGTCAAGCTGGCAAAACAACGTAAAAAAAGTATTATTTCTTAATATCTGAATTTCAATCCTGTTCAAAGTTATGCAGCATTCACGGGTCTTCAAGTTTAAATAAGATTTTAATTACTGAATTCCAGCAATGTAAGTGATAACCGAACAGATTAAAACATTTAATTTAAATTTGAAAGATTATCCATGGCAAATGGCACAATAGATTTTTTTTAAACCGATTGAAATAAAAACTTAAAAAAAAATTTCTTTCCTGAACCATTTTTTTCATTTTTTCTTTCTAAGAAATCTATTACTAAATCATAAATAACGCCTTTTTACACAGATCTTTTTGAAGGTTAAGCAGATTTTTTGAGATAATAAATTTTAAAGATTATGAAGCATTCTAAAATCAATTAAAAATCAAGCCATTAATCCTTCTAAGCATAACCCAAAATAATCTTACAAAACCAGATCATCATGTGGAGCGTATACAAAATCTGTGACAGTTAAAAAAAATGTAGATACTTTTTAAGAAAAAAAATATTGAGATAACGGAACAAAAATTTGCTTGCAGCTTCGAGGAATTATAGATATTTAAGTCTTGAACTTGATGTTTAGTTATGTAACGTAATTCGTAATTGTTATTTCAAATCAACATTGTTTCGTGATTTGTGAAAATGGTAATTACGACCTTACCGCCCCCTGGAGCCCTTACAACGCCCCCCGAAATTCAAAATGGAGCTCACCGCCCCCCTAGAAGCTCTAAACGCCCCCAAGGGGGCGGTAGGGATCACTTTGAAAACCACTGCTCTACAGCATCAAATCTTCTCGAATTCGTTACATACGTTATCGATTCTATGAGCAAAGGCTTTCATGTTGAGGCTATTTATACCGACCTTAGCAAAGCCTTTGATAGCATTGAGATACCCCTTTTAATCTTCAAATAAAAAAAAATTGGCTTTCATCCAAATCTTCTCTCCTGGTTACAATCATATTTAACTGATCGAACACAAATCGTTCGTTTCCAAAACGAATTATCCAAATCTGTAGCTGTGACCTCTGGTGTGCCTCAGGGGTCTCATTTAGGACCTCTCCTTTTCATACTGTTCGTTAACGACATTTCCTTTATTCTAAAACGGATTGAATACCAAATATACGCCGACGATATTAAACTATTTCTGAAAATAAAAACAACCGAAGATGTTGAAACATTTCAAAACGATATCAATGTTTTCTTTGAATGGTGCAACAAAAGTTTACTTCAATTGAATGTTAAAAAATGCAACTCTATATCATTTAGCAGAAAGCAAAGTTACCCCATCATTGAAACAAAATTAGGCAATCAACCAGTTCAAAAATGCAAAATTGTAAGGGATCTCGGCGTCATACTGGATTCAAAACTCACGTTTGTAGAACATCAGAACAATATCATCAATAAAGCAAATTGCATGCTAGGATTTGTAAAACGTTTCAGCAAACACTTTCAAGACCCATACACCATAAAATCACTTTATATATCCTATGTTCGTTCGATACTGGAGTATTGTAGCATCATATGGAATCCTTATTAAAATATTCACGAGCAACGTCTCGAATCAGTTCAAAAACAATTTTTGTTTTATGCGCTACGTAAAATAAATTGGACCACTTTTCCTCTGCCATCGTATGAATCTCGTTGTAAGCTTATTGATATAGAACCTCTCAGTAAACGCAGAGAATTTTCCCAAATTGCATTTGTAAATGATGTTGTTACACAAAGAATAGACAGTCCTGAATTACTTTCAAAACTAAATTTTTACGCACCCTCCCGTCCATTAAGAAAAAAACATTTGTTCTACATTAAACTTTACGACAAAGACTATGCAAAACATCAACCTATTAATCAAATGATGTACAAATACAATTTACAAAGTGAAATTATAGACGTAGCGATGAAAAAAACACAATTAAAAAAGGCATTCAAAAACAACTTCATAGAACAACAAAATAGCTTACATTAGTTTTAAGTAGTTTTAAGTATTGTAGTCTACATAGTTTGACTTAATAAATAAATAAATTTAACACATTCTGAACAGTGTTCCGAAAATCGGAAAAACTTATGATACTATCAACAGATTCGTAAAAACAACACTGATTCTTGTTCTGATCTGACAGAAAAAGAACTTTGTAGTGTATTTATATTTGCTCCTATATGAAAATTTTATGTGATGTTGTTTGTATGCCAATTCCATGCAGAACTTTTAATGATTTTAAAACCAAAAATTGAATATTTTTGAGAAGTAAATTTCAAAGTTAAAGGTGAAGTTATTTGCCAGCTATTTGTCTTGTGTTAACAATTTGTAATGCATATCTTCAATATTAACCTTCCCTCGCGGTTAGGGTCTATATCACTCGAACTGTACTTTCTCTAAGTGATATCTCAAGAACAGTTAAAGCTAGATTTCCTGTCTTTTCCTAAAATGAGAACCTCTACAATTAAATTTTTAGATTTTTAAAAAGGAATACCAAGGTCACCCAGCAAAAAAAAAACAGACAACTGGCCGGTTAGAGCCAATTAGAGCCGAATTATTGTTTGGGTAATGAAACCAAAACTACTGAACCAATTTTCATAAACACTACCATTTTGAAATTGTCTAAATGTCTGCTGCAGATGTTGCTTAAAAATTTTAAATTTTTATGGTCTTCAGAAAACGACCTTAAAACTTAAAAGTTCTTAGAAAATGGTTGTTTTGCATCAAAGATAAATAATTTTGTTTATGACTTCTTGAGAAATTTTTGATTGATATGAATTCAAATCGATTTAGTGCTCATATTTATAGAAATAAAAAAAATCTTGGTTTCAGCTTTAAATTCAAAAAGTTCATCAAAAATATTTTTTTATGATTTTTTAACTATATTTTTAAGAGGATCAATGAATTGTGATGAAAAAATACCATTTTGTTCAGTTACTTCGAATTCCAACAGTTAGTGCTGAATTAACAATGGAAAGACTGATAGGGTGATGAATAGTAGTATTAAATCATAGAATTTCGACATATTGAGGACCAAATCTGAGGTTAATCGACTTTTACTTTACGCTTTTTGTTACCCTGAGCACAACTGCTCTAAAATGTAAAATTTAATTTTTAAGTAATATTTTAAGAAATCAAAAACGACTATTCAAATTACTCAACAACTGGAAATCTGCATATTTCATCCATTTTATGTTAAAATACGGCTAAAAAAATTTGTGAAATCACTCGTTGTATGTTTGTAACGATTCATGTGATAAAAATATCACAAAAAAAATTAATTAAATTAGTTTCCATTGGTTTTCATGATTTCATAGATTGAATAATTTATCAGCCCAGTTGTATGAATATGAGCTAATTATCCAGTAGAAAAAAAAATGGTTTTCGAAGGGAAAATTATTGATTTTCCATTTTTTTCTTATATTTCCATTGACAATTCCATTCAAAAACTTTTTTTACTTTGATTGAATCTTTAAGTTTGCCAAAGTTTTGCTAAAATTGCGAAATTTCAATATACGAACCGGGATGATCACGATCTTGGTTAAAAAGGCCATCTTTTTTGACCATTTTGTCTCTCGGCTAAATTTTCAGACATCAAAAGACATCAATCGCGGTGATAAAACCAAAAATCCAACATCAAAAGAGTTAATTATAACATTTCTTTCTTCATAAATAGATAGTGAACATGTAAGCTATTCCAAAATGCTATAATGGATGAAAATCGGTTCAATAGTTTTGAAAATACAGCAAAAATAGTAATCCGGGTAATTGTCCTTTTTTTTAACCGTAAAGAAAGGTTTAGGGAACATTTGGTGAAAATTTTCAACGATTTACTGTCATGTAATAAACAATCCTCGAAAAACATTAGTTCTGGCATCATAACTTTATTCTACAAAAAAGGATCAAAATTGCGATAACAAGTTATTTGCTGTCCCTCAAATAAAGACCAAAAAAATAATTTTCTAAGATTTTAGCAAACGGAGTCAAGGAATGTTTGGATGGTCTTTAGGTCCGGAGCAAGCCGATTGTAGGCAAAATCGATCATGCATTAGGGATCTCATGGATTTGACCAGAATTTTTCTTAGAGTTAATGAAACTTGTAGATCCAAAGGAGCGCTAGTGAGCATCGATTCAGAAAAGGCTTTTGATAATATCAATCAAAATTATTCATTGAAAATTCTTGAGATATTTTACTTCTCTCTAAAATTTATTCAGTGCTTTAGAAATTTGTATTGATCAGCAACATCTCGCGTTCTTTTTAACGGATTTTCAACAAACATTATTAATATAAGATGATCAGTTCTGCAAGGTTGCCCTTTTAGTATGTATTTATTGGCTTTATACGTAGAAAATGTTTAGCCATAATCCTGGAATACTCATCTATAACAAGTTTTTAAATTCTATTGCTTACGCAGATGATATTAATGTTTTGATTACAGATGAAATAGAGTTCGATTCGCTTATGGTAAGTATAGGGGAGAATGGGGATACTTGATCCCCTTTTCTTATTTTCATCATATCTTTTTGGGAAAATTTAGCAACCCACCGTCTTCTGCATTTTACATAGAAAGATACATGAACTCGTAGATGAACTAGAATCATTTTCGTGAGACTTAAAAAATGTGGTATTTTTAAGGTACAGGAGACTTGATCCTCAATTCAGGGTGAACTGACTCTAGGACCAAAACCTAGTATAATCCGAAGATAAAAGGTCCGTTGACCATTTTTCGCCATATAAGTTCTCATTTCACAGTTTGTAAGTATCATACAAAGAGAATGCTAAAAAATTGTCTACTACCCTAGAGCCATTGCATACCTTAAGGCGCAATTTTCTAGTTTTTGGATAAATACAGTATTTTTGGTCCATTTTATCAGATAATTACTGGAAAAACATTAGTTATTTGGCAAATATTAGTAATTTCATTTTTCACATTTTAAAGTGATAAAAAAAAGTCTTCAAATCACATTTTGCTTAATTTCTCAAACAAAGTTGAATAACTCGTAAAATTTTTTTTTTAATATTTCGAGATAACAGAATTGCGGTTTAGTTCTATTCGGCACATTTTTCTAGAGCATTTCATATTGGTAAGACATTCCTGATTCGAGATATAGCGACGAATCAAGTTTCCCCAGGGATCAAGTATCCTCATTCTCTCCTAAATTATTTTGATCATTTTATAGGAATCAATATGAACCAAATTGTAGACCCGAAAAACCAGGATGGTTAAAAGGTCTCAAATAAATTATAATAACAATAATAATAATATGAACCAAAGCAAATTAGTGTTTATGAGATTTAACAACTGTGAGTTGAGACCACAGCAGATCAGAAAGGTAAACTCACTAAACGTTCTTGGAGTTGATTTTCATTCGAAAATATTTGATATTATAAATGTGAATTATGATTATTTGATAGAATATATAAATAACATCTTCTATCTACATGGGTCGATGAACTTGAATTTATATGAGAACTATTAACTATTCTAAATTACACCTGCTTTCATTGAATTTCAGAGATCGAATTGATCAGGAAAATTGTCTTAAGCAAAGCGGATTTAGAAACTTGTGATTTGATTTATAACAGTTATTTTTTATAAAAAAAAAGTTCCAAAGGCCTATGCTGACGATATCAACCTTTGTATAAAAAATGATAATGAATTTGACTTGGTAAATCGCTGTTTTGCTAATTTTGAAACTTTTGGTAGGATTAAAATCAATTCGAAAAAATCATTTTTTTTTTAGATTAAACAAATGCAATCTAGGACCCCAACTGATTAAGGAAGTTAACTCTTTGAAAATTTAAGGTGTTGAATTTTGCTGTGAAATTTTGGATATTATTAATTTAAATTATGATCGAATTAATAAAAATAGTAAGTATTTTTTCTATTTACATGGATCGAGAAATCTCAATTTGTATCAAAAATGTTGGCTTATTAACGCTTTTGTGTTATCCAAGCTCTGGTATATGGCCCAAATCTTTCCTCCTAACAACAAACATATAGCAGTTATAAAATCAGAAGTCGGAAAATTTTTGTGGGCTGGATTTATTTTTAAGGTAAATAGGGATCAATTATATCTAAGCTGTACTGATGGAGGTTTGAGTCTTGTAGATCATGAATCTAAAATAATGGCTTTATTTGCGAAAAATTTGAAGACTAAAGATACAAACAACATAATGACAGAAAATTACATTCTAAGTCATTCCAAACCCCGTGTATTTCCTGTCTCCTTAAGAAACAGTAACTCAGTGCAAACCCAGATTTAGTCGAATGTGCTCAGATATATACAGATATACTAAATAGAATTAATGTTGTCCCAAAAGCAATATTAATCATCCCCATATTAACTTCGATATAGTTAGGAAAAATTGTCATCAAAAATATCTATCATCTGAGGACCGAGCTAGGATTGTTGTATTCTGTAACGATATTGTACAAAATCGCGTGAAGCTTTTTGCTTATGGTGTTGGAAATTTGGTTGATGGTAATTGTCAAAGGTGCTCCATGGCTGATAATAATTATCACAGAATACCTGAATGCCCAGAATCTAAAAAAGTGTCAGATTAGTGAAAGAAATGATTTGGAAAAAGGTGTAAAATGAAAATTAATAATCTAGAAGATCTTCTCTTAAAAGAAGTGGATTCGAATAATAAGAACGAAAAGGCTGCTCTGTGGTTTTGTAGCAAAGCAATGACGCATTGCTTTAAATTTTTTCCGAATGTTTCATTGTACCAATTGAAAAGAGAGTTGCGCAATTTGAGATGGGAGAATCGAGAAGTGTTTGAAAAAGAATTAGGAGATCGTTTGAATTGCTTTTAATTGTATGTGGAAAGAAAAAGGTTAGGTTAGGATGTCAGGCTGGATAATTATTGTAAATTAATTGTAAGGCTTCTTTTAAATAAATAAATTTAAAAAAAAGGCACAATTAGATTATCTAACTATTAAATGCAATATAATATGTCAAAATTTCAAATTTTCGTTTGTTTTTTCTTTGTTTTATGCACTGATTTGATTCCGTATAAGGACAAGTTTTCCACGTTCAATATTGGAAGATTAAATACCACCTTAGGTGAATCATGTAATGATGATAATCACCATTGAATGTCAAAATGTCCTTCTGCTACAGAAGTTACAGATTAGGCAAAAAATTTGATAAGGAAAAGTTATAAGATTACTCTTCTTGATCTCGCAGATTTTCTATCACTGCAAATTGACCAAAACAGTCAAAATGAAAAACCAGCAATGTGGGTAGTTATTTATTGTTTGTCGCACTGCATCAATCATTTTCCAAACGCTAATCTATACATGTTAAAAAAAAACCGAAAATTGAGATGGGATAATCAAAGACGATACGAAAAACGTTTTGGCCTAAAACTATTATATTCAAGAGTCAGGAAAAATTTGAGGTCGTTGTTGTAGCATAAAAGACAAATGTACAGTTAGTTTTTAGATGTTGATTTAATCTCAATAAAATAAAGGCTGATAAAAAACAACGCAAAATTGTAGTGATTAATCAAGATAACCTTCAAAGGATTTAAAATCATCACCTTATAGGGCTTGTGATATAGCTCAGCTGGCAAGTCTGTTGTCTCCTGAGCAGATGTCCACTAGTTCGAGCCCAAGAGCAAACATCGAATACAGTTGTACCGGATAAGTTTTTCAATAACGATCCGCCAACTGTAACGTTGATAAAGTCGCGAATGCCATAATGATGGTAAAACGACTATAATCGAAACAAAAAAAATCACCTTACTCGATTTTTTATACACTGCCGGTTAAAAGTTTTGGTTCACCCCTTAAAAACATGTAATTTATGATCGGCCATATCTCTGCCATCTTGCGACTTATTGCAATTCTTTTGATCTTTTTCAAGAGATCGTGAGCAAAACCTTCTTTCAAAAAGTATATGTCAAGTTTATATTACCTAAACCTACCTTACAGTTGTGACACTGCTCTTAAAATTCAAACCCGATCATCTCATGGTGGGTTGGACTAAATTTCAAAATTCGACATGCATTCCAATCCTTTTTTCATACTTATCAAAACATTTTTATTAAGTTTTGTGCAAAAATTTGAAATATATTTAAAATATATAAAATAGCTTCTTAAGCTACCGTCCAAAAGTTTGAAATCGCCCCGTAGTATTTATGATGTAACGGCCAAAAATTTGAGATCAGTCTTCTAAAACATGTATTTTTATATCTCGCGTATTTATGTTATCAAACAACGTATTGTTTGTTTGGTAAGCTGATTTGGAAGCTAATGACTTGAACTTGCTTTATGGATATTCAGTTGAAATAGTTTTGAAGACTAACTTTATTAAACCATTAGCTGAAGTTTGATCATTTTCTGTTGGTTTTCACCAAACAACCCGACCGTTCAAAAAAACATGCAAATTTGTTTTGACCATATTTTTGTTGCCCTACAAGTTATTGCAGATCAGATTGGCTAATTTGTAAGCTTATCAACTACACTTAGTTTGGAAGGCTTAGCTCAAAAAATGTAATAGATTATTATCACCGGACTGTTAACTTAAATTAGAACACTAGTTTTTAAATAACTTTGAAGTTCTGATAACATTAATAATATGATTTTAAGATTTATGCTTTCAATAACTATTTCATAAGTAAGTGCGGTCACCTTACTCGATTTTTACTGATTTTAACAAAAGATAACATATAATAACTAAAAGCAACGATCCATTTTCAACCAACTGTGACTAGCATGGACTGACCCCAGGTGAATTTGTTACCTCTTAAGCTTATCTCCCAAATTAAGTTAGAACCATTATATTAAATCCACAAAAACATGAAGGTGATAAATAATCGTTATATCAGTCTATCTTCTTAAGCTGAAACCCTAGGAAAAAGCCAAAGAATAAACCCGCACTGCCAAGAACCGGTCAATCTGTCCGGGGCCAAGCATAACATAATTGAAAGGTCTCGGAAAAAGGTGGATGGACTCGACTCGTCCAGCTCCCCCATGAAGCGTTTCCATCGTTAGTTGATTCAATTTCTTTGCCGGTGACACTTTTCCTTTTTTTTCTCGTTGCTTCTCTATGCTTCGCCTTGTTTTTGAGCTAAAGATCTGGCAAACATCTCGCTCGTCACACTTGGAAAATGATAAATGTTTTCCTGTCGACTCTTTAAGGAGACCATTATGACTTTAAGGTTAGATTGCCAGATTTTTTTCAGCAAGTATCCAGACAAATCCAGCCAATTTTGTATAAAACCTGACACAATCCGGGTATTTGATTTCCAAATTGATGACCATAATTTCAGTCAATATCCGGAAATTTTTTGTCAAAACCCAGAAACTACTCAACAAAAATAAAAAAAATCCATCAGGATTCCAAAAAACCTTTCATGATTATTTTTATAAAACTTGCTCAAAAAATTTCGTTTTGGAGGAATATAAAAAAAATTACGAATCAATTTATTTTTTTGTTTGATTTGCCAAATAAAATGAACAAATTCGGGCATTTTCAATTAAATCCGGATAAGCGGGCTGGACTGTTCCCAAATTTTGTATTAAATATCCGAAGAAAACCCGGATAAAACCGGGTAGTCTGGCATTTAAGGAGACGATCTTTACAGTATCTTTTTTTATTCTCGAAAAAAAATTATCAGGATTTAACTGGTTGAAAAGTGATTTCTGGGATTGTAATAAATTTTCTCCCAAAAAAAAATGGCAAGTAGTGATTCCCGTTTCCTTTGAAAATTCCTGTCGCTGTAAAAATAAATAAAAATTCCACACAATTCACAACGCTATAAATTGTGCCAATTTTTCATCCTGTCATCAGGGAAATGCTTAGATTTCTAAACCGTTTTGAGTCCCATTTAGTTTTGCATTCTTGGCTTTAGAAATCTCAGTTGTCAAAATATTTAAAAAAAAAAACATCGAACTCCACAGTCCGATACTTGCAAATGGAAAATCAAACAAGTCAGGGAAGGAAAAAAAAAACAAACTCCACCGCACTCATAATAAAATATTTAAACCAACCATTTATCACCAGTTTCAGTTTGTGGACAGTTTTTCGCATGTTTGTTTTTTTTCCTCCATCGGAACAAGTGTGTTTGTATGTGTGGGCGTTCATTGTTTTTATTTCAACGAAAAAAAGGAGGAAATCATTGAAATATGACCTGCGATTTGGCCACAATTTGCGGAATTCCACAAAGCCCACACGTTTTTTCCCCAACTCTCCTTTCTCTTCCTTGTTTAAAAAAATTGAAACAACAACAATGACACATGGGAGGGTCGAAAATCAGTCGGGAAACTCTTGCTTGCTTGGCAACAAATCTCCCTACTTGATTTTTTTCTGATAAATAAATAATACGCAACCCTGAATGGAAACAATATTAAAAAGTCAGGTTTCATTTAGCCATCTTTTTTTCATGCTTCCTAGCTGCAGAATTGCAGCCCAGAGAAATTTTTATTTGTTCTGCAACTGGGAAGACTCATGAATGTTGCGTGAAATAAACTATCAATTTGAATCTGAATTTTAAATATTAATTCTAAATTTGAATTCTGAATCTGATCAAGAACTGAACAAGAAGATCAAAAAATCCAATCCGACACATGAACTGATCAAGAATCTTTTCTTTAAATTATGTAAGAAAAGACTGACGTGTACATAAGTGAAAGGTATCAGTGAAATAAACTGATTTTTATTGACCAAAAGTGAGGGAATTCATTTTCCCAAAGAATTTTCATTCAAGGTAAACTAGAGCATGTTCAAACGTTCAACTTTTCTCTGTTACAAAAAAAAAATGTTTTCTTCTAAAAATTGTTACTTCGGCCCAAATACATAACTAAAACGAATTTAGAAATGAAAATGGGAGCTTTTAATTTTTAATAATTCTGAAAAAAACATCGTACTTTTTGCTTTCATACCAATTCATGTACGTACTTAACATGAAAAGTGTTTTTGTGTTACATGGCTGCATAAAAGAGACTATTGACCCGCTTCTTTTTTGAAAAGTGAGACTTTAGAACTGATATTCAACTGGAAGCAAAAATTTTATGAGAAATTTTTAGTATACTTTTAAAGTGTTCAAAACAATATTCCCTCCTGTGTTGACGGTCACACGGTGGGGCAAGGGCAAACGTCGAACTTTTAAGAAATTCATCTTCAAAATGATTCAATATGTTGGAAAGACCAGAAAGGGTATTCCGAATGTTGAAGCAGATATTAAAAATTCTTAAATGTCTTTGTGAATGAAGGTCATTTGCTTTGGACAGCATTCGTTAAAAGTGGAATAACAAACATAAATTTATACTGCTGGAATACTGCAGATATATCAATGAAACTTGATAAAACAAACAAACAGATATAAAAGAAATTTGCACTGTATAAAATCGATAATTTTCATACCATGATAAGTGTTGTTTGGGAAAACTATGTATCCCATCCACGAGTGGCATATGGTGAAACATTTTTTTAACATAATTTTGGCGCGAACAGGATGGATATTCAAACTGCTTCGAAGGGCGAGGATGGTGAAAAAAGCTGTTTGAAAATGTTTATTAAAAATCCTTTTCATCGTTTTTTTTTCAAATTTCGATAGCTTATTTTTTGAACACAAAAAAAAAATACATCATCTAAAGCTAATCAGGGGCTGGAAGTGCTCATAATAAAGAATTTTATGAATATACTCAAAAAACTGTCCCGATTCACGCTATTGATCGGTTTTCAAAATTCTATTTCCATAAAGTACAATGTGCAATAAATTCCAATATGCGAATCTTTTTCTTTCAATTAGAAACTTATGTAAAATCGAGTCGGGTAAATCAGCCTACCTTCTTCAATCAGCGGGGGAAAAAATTGGAAAAGATGGGAGAAGTTTAAGATAATAAGCTTTCAAAAAAGGGACCATATTTTAAAAAAGGGTTTTTTTTTTGCGTACGGATATTAGGCATAACTCAAAAATAGATGTGATAAATGTTTTTATGGAAGTTCGTAACTTCCCACTTTGGGAAAAAAGGTGGAAAATCCATACATTTTTAAAACTTTTGAATCATTATGAAGCTTTTAAAACAGAATACAAATTTCAGATCTTGAAAAACAAGTTTAGAGATCAAGCTTCAGTAAATAATATATACCATCTTTGAATTGCAAGTCGGAACTCCAGCTGCAGCTCTCAATTCAAAGTTGTTTGTTCTAAACCGTGATGAGGTTTAATTTAGAAAAATACTTACAAAAATCTAAATTTTAATAAATTTTTGCAAATTTCACTTATTTTTTCAAGGTGTAGCAATGCACACCGGGTCAGCTAGTTCCTAATAAAAACCGGAAATCATATTAAAGAATACTATTTAAAAAAAGGATACCCAGCCATGTGTTTCAAATGATTCAACGTTTATTCTGAGAAACCTCTGGAGTGCAGGATATGGAGATTTGCAAAAAATAGTTGGATGGAAGCATATTTGCATCTCACTTACTCTCAATCATGATATATCTATTAGTCATATTTGTGTCAGTTTTATTAATTAGGGCATATTGTCAAGTTGGTCAATTTTGTAAATTAAGTTTGTATAGTTTTTGTCATTTTTGTCATTGTTATCCATTTTTTGCTTCCAGGCTTCATCAACAAGTCACCGTAAGTTATCACATATCCATTTCATAACAGCTAGATGGGACGTTCAAGGTATAGATTCGTAAGTAGAGTAACTTACGATATCCGAAGGGTTAGGATCGATTGGGCTCGAGATGTTATTGCCGAATATAAAACTTACTCACTATGCAAGTCTCTGTAGTCCCCGTCCCCGTCCCCAAGATTTGTTTTAAGCAGAAAGCGTCTATTGAAAATTTGGTCAGTTTTGTAAGATCTGTTATTTTTGTGAAAAAAAATGTTATTCTTGTGATTTTTGTCAGTTTTGTCAAATTTAGAAAAATTAACAGATTTTGCATTTTTGTAAAATTTGCGAATTTGATCAGTTCTGTGAAATTTGTAATTTTGTCAATTTCGTAATTTCGTAATTTTGGTTATATTTGTCATTTCTTTTTTCAAATTTGTCATGTTTGTCATTTTGGTTTAATTTGCCAAGTTTAAGAATTTTGTCAATTTAGTAAGTTACGACATATTTATAATTTTTTTCATTCACTCAAAGAAAACTTGGTGTTGGAACCAAGACAAAATTGATATTGATCCAAAAAAAAGTTCTATTGAAACAAACTTCTTTTCATTTGAAACAATGTATTATGAGTTTGATTCTGAAGAAAAAAATTTGAAACAAAGGTTTATTCTTTGAACTTAACAAATCTTTAAATCAAAGAATTTGTTTTGATTTCGAAGAAAAAAATTCTTTGAAGTAAAGGAAAACAGGTAAGAAACAGAAAGAATTTCGATTTGTCCTAGAATAAAAAAAATCCTTTGTTTGGCGACTAAACAAAGAAAAATTCCTTTGCCCTGAAAAATTTTTTTTTCGCTGCAGGTTCTTGTCAAATTTATCAATTTTGTAACCTTTGTCAATAATGTCAATTTTGTTAATTTTTCCAATTATGTCGATTTTATCATTTTTTGTCAACTTTGTCATTTTTATTATTTACATGTTCATTATTTTGTCACTTTCGTCATTTGTTATTTTGATCATGTTCATTCATTTTCGTATTTTTCACATTTTTGACATTGCTGTCATTTATATTCATTTTCGTAGTATTTGACTTTTTGTCATTATAGTCATTTTTGTCATATGGTTATTTCAGTCATCTCAGTTCATTTTCGCCATGTTTAGTCAACTTTTTTTTTACAAATTTGTTATTTGTACCATTTTAGTTATTTTATTTTTGTGTTTTTTTCTGGTTTTAGATGAATTACAAATTATTTGTATATGGATTATGCTGATATTTTTAACGAAAAAATTTTATCTCAAAGAACTGCTTTTTAGTAGGTATATGTTTTTACCAGAGGTATTAAGTATTCATCGAATCCCATGTAAATCGAAAATCAAAGCTGGAACGCACATCTGATGAACTTTTCTGCACACTTGGTGACACTTGATGAATTCTGTCGCATATCTGATAAGTTTTGCTACACATCTGGTGTATTTCTGCCCTTCTCCTTTACTTATCTTTGCTAAAGTCTACTGCGGCGTTTAGCAAGATAAATAAATTTGAAGATACTAAATTTCATTGAATCTTAATTGACACAGCCGTGTAAAGCTTGACCCTAGTATTCATGAATTTTCGAACAATATGTACGGGATTTCGAACAAAATAACGATTTATGAAACAGTGAATGCTTTTATTGCCCAGAAAGCTTTCAGCATTCGGACAACGGGACAGTTGTTTTTTTTTTGTAAATTGAAAGTATTTAGCATAATATTGAAATTTCAAAAACTTGTTTCAAATCATTTTAAAAAATACGCTTTAATTAAGAGTTGTTACAACTGGTACTGAATGTTGTTTACTTTAAGATCTCACATAAATCGAAGATGGAATTTTTTAAATTTTTTTTGATTGGCCTACTAATGCATATGCGAGGAACTAATATAGTTTCGTCTAAAATCAGGACTATGCGAAGCTAAAACTCAGGATTTTTCAGGACACCTCTTGATTTATGGAAATAATATGCAGTTCTGCTTATATTGCATTAACGAAGGTACAATACAGTTGCTGTAAACGCTTCGATTTATGCAACAACAGTACGCAGCTTTTTGGCTGACCTGCTGTTCATATTGAGAAACATACCATTTAAATATCATCTGAACCGAAGATTACCATCTGTTAATTGGGCTTAACTATTTATTATAGATTGATTAGATTTTCTCATAGTTTAACTACAAATTCGATTAAATTTGAGAGGTTTTCATATAAATCAGGACAATTCAGGACATTTTAAGCACCAATTTTAAAAAATCAGGACAACTCGAGAATTTAAAAAAAATGAGGACGGTCGACGAAAATCAGGACAAATCCTGATTGATCAGGACACCTGGCACCTCTGAGCACAAGAAAAACAACAACAACAACTGAACAATTGTAATGCACGTCAAAGGTGCCAGGTTACTTTATTGTTCAGGATTTGTTCTCGCTTTCGAGAGGTTATCCTAATTTTCAAAAACTAAGGATTTTCCTATTTTTCGAAAATTTGTCTTCAAAATGACCTGAATTATCCTGATTTGTCAATTTTGACAATTTTGTAAATTTTGTCAATTTTGTCAGATTCGTGAACTTTGTCAGATTTGTTAACTTTGTCAATATTGTCAATTTGGTCAAATTTGTCAATTTTGCCAATTGCGTCAATTTTGTCAATTTTGTCCATTTTATCAATTTTGCCAATTTTGTCGATTTTTAATTTTGTCTTTTTTGGCAGTTTTTTTCTATTTAATCAATTTTGACAATATGTTTAGTAAATTTTCTTAAGAACAACTTATACTTGACAATATTCAAAATATGTATTTTTGATATTTGTCTTCAACAACTTGTCAGGATACATGCTACTACTAGATGAATTGATCCTAGTATGGCATTTTTTTCCAATAAGATTCTATTTTCCCTACCCAGCATGAGATCAGCGGCGGTATCGATTATTTGAAAAGGACGTATGGCCAAATGTAAACAAATCGAGTTGTCAGCTGGGTGAAAAAGTACCTTCCGAAGACCTACATTACAGCTCAATTTCTTCATTTGTCACTCCGAAATTTCCAAAAAACCCAAAGGGGAGGATAAATAAAGTTTGAAATATTTTATGTAAATTTTGAAAAAAAAAAAAATTAAAAATTCGAAAGATTACAAGATTAAAAATCAAATTTTGGAAGATGGGAGTTATTTCACCTTTTGTATTTTTGATTTTATTGATTGATTTATAGATTTTGCGCAATGATGTAATATGCCATTTTGTTGCACATAAACTTTCGTGCAATTTATTCCAATTTATTTGTTTTTCGCACTATTTTTTTATTGCTCCCTCCCTCCCCCCTCGCGATGTTCCAACAGGATTTGACTAGATATTCTGAAATTTCAAACGCGTTTTTTTCGTTCCGAGCTAACTACTAGTTTCGCCCTTATGAAATGTTACGCTAGATTTGTTTACATTTGGCGCGTTCGCCCTTTTCCAAATTTACTACAAAATTTTATGGCAGATTCCCGCTAGCGTCGTAACCCTTTAAAATTTTAGCACAAAACGATCACGGTTTGGGCACAGACACTTCCCGGCAATGCTGTACAAACCGTATGGAGCACATCTCTCAGATTTTCCCTCAGATTTCCCCTGTTTTGACAGATTTAAGTTTTTTTCATCAGATTTGAGCTTTCATCTCCTATGCTCTCAAGGCAAAAAAAGCTTAAATCTGAGGAAAAAAGCTTAAAAACGAGATTCACGAGCACATATTTAAAAGATGTTGGTCACACGATACAGAGACAAATCGTGTAACGTTGCAGGGATCTGGGCACAGGCTAAAAGTTTGAGTCAATGCTACTAAATGGAGAAATTTGGTGCGTATGATTCGGACGATGCACACCAACCCAATTTTTCTCATGCTGAATAGCATGACCACGAACGACATAAGCTCGAGCGGTATGAGAGAAATTGAGATGGTGTGCTCCGCTTGCGTCCCTTATGTGGTTTCTCCTTCTAAGAGCAACCTTTGCTTGCGAATATAGCGCAGGGCGAAGTATCGAAGCCCGCCATCGCTGCAGAAGAATGCGATATCGGATGTTACACCCATCGATTGGATAAGTTAGGTTCGGGGTCGTACCGTACCCCTTTATAAAAATCCATATTATTGTAATGTGGTTTGGAGTTTCGACTCCAAAATTTTTGAATCCGGTTCGGTTAATACTGAACTGGTGCAAGATTTAAACATTAACTATCTAGCGTGTAGATAACTTTCTCATTCCTTCTACTATCTCCTTTCACTCATTTTGTCGGCATGATGACATCATGAGTGGGAGTGGAAGCTGTAAATTTTACCACTGCACACAGCGAGCGCGCCCATCGTGTATATGACGTCATGTATAATATGACGTCATATATACGATAATCTTGTTGAGTGATTGCTGGATGTGGAAGGCAAGCCAAATCGACACGTTTTTTGGAGTGCTCATTTTATGTTAATTTGTATGAAATTTTTTTTTTCAAACTATTTTGTTTTTTTTTCTTCCTCTTATCTATTGGAGGGGGAAAAAATCATTTTTTTCAAGATAAAAATCATTTTGATTGTACTACCCTGTTTCGCAAAAAAGGTGAAACAAAATCACACTAATACACACAAATACACTGACATCGTCTGCACTCGCCGAGCTGATTTGATAGGTACCTATAAAGGTATATCCAAGACCTATAATTAATGATCTCCCAAATCGACCGATAACTATACCTTTCTGAATGAAAGGCAAATAAAATAAAAAAAAATGAAAAACATTAGAAAAAGAAATGAAATAAATGAGTAAAAAATCTGATTTCTGAATCTGAATTCTGTGTCTGAATGCTGAGTCCGAATTCTGAATTGGGATTTTAAATTCAAACAATTAAATGCCAACATCACTTTTTGTAGACTTTTCGGAAAGACTCATTTCTGACGGTCGCCATGCAATGTTTTAGGTAGGAATTATTCTCCTAAAATGGTTCATCCACTGCACGATCGAATTCAACAAATTTGGTGGTTTGAGCTTTGAGTTCATTTTCTAGTATTTGTACCCACTTATTTAATTTCGATTTTGTAGAAGATATTTAATTCGGCTAAATACCACACTTTTATCGGAAACGTGCATCAACTAACAACTATGCTCAATAAAGCAGAACAATAATATCGGTCTAGATCCAAATGTGGCAATTGTATTGCAACAAACCAAACGACAAAAAACCCAAATGAGTTAGTAATGCAATATGCGATCCTAATCTCCCGGTTGCGAATTATTACCCAGCAAATTTTAAGCTCTTTTCGGTTGTATAAACGCGTGACAAAATTTCCCACTGACTTTTGGGGTTTTTCGGCTACTAATAACACAACACATGAATTGACCGAAAAACTGCCCGAATTAGCGGCGCCTGATGCTGGAAGTAATTTGTTTTTGTTGTTTTTTGTTTTTTTTTGCTTGATTTTCCGTTCATTTTCGTCCAAATATCGTTTCAGGGGATTAGAGTTTGGCTACACGGGTGGGTAAACATTAGCATCGGGTGGGATTTTTCCAGGGGTTGGGACTTCTCGCCTAGATAGACAGACTAAGGGGTGCTTTTTCACGGATAATATAGATTTTTGGCTTTTGGGATTTCCTTCCATACAATGCACTGGCTGACTGGTTGAGCTGAGCTGATTTTGTGAGTGTTTATTTTTGGTTAGGTTTTCGGATGTTTATTTTAAAGTTGTCGGGGGTGGGATTTGGGATTATTGTTTGGGTTTGTCGTTTATGAAGCATCAGCATATTTTGATCAACCGTAGCCAATGGTTGAATGGTTTCGTTTGGTCTGGCTAGTAATTTAGCTTTTTGCGCTATTTTCTCTTACATTTTTTTCCTTACTTTTCAAGCCAAAGGACTTAGTATCAGATTGTGATCCACTTAATGAAAAACCGAAAACCGTTTTCGGACAAACCACATTTTTTAAACTGCTTTTCAACTTTTTGACGGTCGCCATGTAAGGAAGACAGCTAACACAAAAAAAACAAAACGTCTGCGGGCTTCGTACCACTACATCAATCTGCATTCTAAAACTATATTTTAAAGAAGTTCGAACAACATTTTTGATATTTTGTAATACAATGAGCCAGGCATTTGATTTTTTCAAAACTTTGAACACAAATTCATGCCACCACTTAACCTTAATCGAATCCCATTAAAAAAAAAAAAAAAGTTGACCTAACCGATACTGGTCAGAATGACCTTCCAGAATGTTTTTGCTCGCTTTTTTCTCCCGAACCAAATTGATCAAGTCCATTTTTATAACTGTTGGGCATAAATCACGCCATAATTGGGAATTGAGGAACATTTTTCGCGCGCAGAAACCGGGGCGCTAGAAATATTTCCAATAACTGTATCCGACATAAATCTGCAACATCTGCGACTGCAGGGCGCATATATTTCAAAAACCCGACACGGCCCGAGGGCTTGATTCATATGCAGTTCAAGTTTTCCCGTTCATTTTCTCTCGGTGTGGATCCGGATTTTTTTTTCAAATTTCTGTTCAGGGGCCAGAAAAAAAGTATCCGAAAATTCGTACATTCCGAAATACAGGAGGTAGTTCCCTGTTGCCGTTATGTCAAAAAAGAAACATGAAATTGAGTTCGAGTGAAGCCATTTGAGGGCAAATATATGCAACAGCAGTAAAACATTAATACCTTCTGTGTTTTGTGAAAACTTTATCTTCTCTCGTTTACCGAGGTTCGGGCTTAGAGAGAAGGAGAAAACGTCCACCCACACTTGGTTTGCTTGAGCAGATTTTCCCAGATGCCACCCGGTGGGGAAAGTAGAGAAAGGGGCTGACGAGACAGATTCTTTTAAAGTGACCACTTTTTGCGTTTTTCTGCCTCTGTTCTGACAAACTTGTCAGCATTGTATGGCCAAAGTTGGACAATTTTCTCTGGTTTTCTTTATTGTGGTAAGTTTCGACAAGTTTCCCCGAGGGAACAGCGTCAGGTCAAGGTGAGCTCCGAACTTCTGTTGGTTCACAGAAGTAGAAAATGTTGAAAAGAGGTACTCCTTAAAAAAACATATTAGAATCTTGGATCACTCATAAGTTTTCAGCTCAAATTATTAATTCATGTTTCAATTTTTTAAGCTCAGGTCCAACATTTTGATTTCTTAATTAACATTTTGATTTCTAAATAAAACTTCCAATTCAATTCCGTTGAAATTAGATAGTGTCTCTTATAGCAGATTTACCTGCTTTAAACTTGGTTATTCAACCTTACTTAGCACACTGCAACTTGAAACTTTAGGTGAAGATTTCAAAATTCTCATGATGAATTTGTATAAACTTCAGTCGGTAGTTCCTGAATTCAAATCTTAAATTTGATTATCAGACTTAGAATTGATCAACTTATTTAAAATTTTACCTTAAACTTCAGGTCAATATATATTGAAATTAAATTCAAATCCTAATTTGGAATTCAGATCGCCCAAACAGACCCAATGTTTGAATTTTTAAATGAAAATTACAGATATCATACTCAGATAACGGATTTAGATTTGAAACAAAAAAGATAGTTTTAAGATATAAATTTCGATTTGGTAGTGAAGTTTCAACTTATTTCTCATCTCGCCTCCTGCCCCATTGTTGTACATAAGTCCGCAGCAAAATTTGAATGAAAATTTCAAATTTATTAATTTTTTTTACCTCCAAAAACTTTGTTGGGTTGTTTTTATTGCCAAAAATCAATAGCAATAAAATTTTTGAAAGTAATTAAGTGAGTCCTGAATTCGCGCGTTTTGATTTGTACGGGAAATGGAAAAAATTTCATTCAAAAATCACCAGAGATGTACTGAAAGTTGCAACACATTTCCTGTGAACAAAAACCCAACCTAACTTGTACCCCAGTATTAATATTCGAAGTCATACAAAAAATTCGAAAACAAAATTAAATTTTAGTGATTTTGATTGCGAATTTGAAAGTTGTTTAACACTATTTGTACAGGAGGGGGTCAAATGACATTTTTTGGGCCGGGGGTCAAATGACATTCGCTTAAACCGATTTTTACAAAATTTATAATTATGGAATGCGTGTAACGTGACTCAAATATAGTTCGCAGACAATATTCAGCTTCAAAGTCTAAGAAAAAAAAAATCCGGAAAACCAGCTTCGGGTAAAAGGCTGTAAGTCAGTTATAAGGAGCTCGACCAAAAATGCACTTAGCGCCTGAAAATGCTGAAGTTAGAAGCGATTTTTCAATTTTTTTTAAGGTCATGCCAACAAAAAATGTAAAAAAGTGGTTTAAAAATCGTACTTTTTAATGAATCAATCGCCAAAGCTGTTCTAGTCACAGAAGAAATTTTTTGAAAAGTGACTTGGAAAATTGACGTAATTTGTGACATTTTGACATCTTTAAATTCATTAATCACGAAAAACAGAATTTTTGACAGCTTTTCAAATGTAGCCATTTTTAGACATTTTTATCAATTAGCATTTTCTGACAATATTCTTACAATTACGTTCGGCTTTGCACCGAATTTTAAGTATTTTATCGCAAGATTTAAGCAATAATGTTACATGCAGAAGAATTGCAATTTCATACTGTTTCTAGTGATGTGACAATTTTTGTTTTTGCTAAACAAGTGGATATTTACGTTTAATTATCAATTTTAGTAATTTCTGTGCACTAATTAACTGTTTCCACTCCGAATTTTCATATTTTGTGCACTTTTTGTTGATTTTCAATAATTCAACCTTTATTCAAAGACATTTAATTTTTCCATTAATACATTTACCTTATCTTCAAATATTTAAATTGACGTTTTTAGATTACTGAACTCGTTGAAAAACTCATCTATGTATTAAAAGTCAGATAACTTGCAATGTCTGAAAAGTGTCAAAGCCACTTAAAGTTCTTTGTTGAGGGACTACTTTTTTATCAAATTGATTTTGAAATTCTTTGTCCCGACCATTCACTAAACATTTTATGCAAAGAATCTGCAGATTGTTCTAAAAAACCCTGTTTCTCAAATTTCAAGACGAAAAATCCCAAATAACTGTATTCTATGTCAACAGCAAACTCCTTGCTTTTGATAATAATATTGTCACATAATACAGTAGTAAAACTTTGACTCTAAATCCCAAAAAACTTGAAGTTGCAGGTTGGAAGACCCGAGATATCACTTATCATGTGCATTTTTTTTTCAATTCTAATCTACCGCCAAGCTAGACCGCCGACATTTGGTGAAACTTTATTTGGCTAACATAAACAGCCATAACTTCGTGAAACTTTATTTAATGATGATATTACATGATCTTTTTAAAGTAGGAGTCTCTCTGATTAAAACAATGTCACCAATAACTGAAAGGACTTCAGATGACTTGTCGCTTCTAGAAAGTTTATTGCCAAAGAAAATGAGTGTAATCTTTGCGTCGAAACAGATGCCAAGCAATTTCAAATTGCCTCTTTAATATCGAATTAGATGAAAGACGAATTTGAGCAAGATATCTTCAAAATAGAACGATGATCTTTAACCTTAAGCATACCATACTTTCAACCTCACGATCGGGTAATTCAGTACAATTTAAAAAAAAAAACAATGTGAAAAATGGCAAATCTGAACAATATGCAGGCCAAAAACACCCGAGCAGACTTAGATGCCCAAATTGATAGTAAACTGAGACCTTGATAAGCTCAACAGCAAACTGATAGCATTTTTTTTTTGTCATGAGAAATCATGTATAGATAATTCGAATAAAATTTAAACTACAATTCAGCTAAGCACGTAATAGGTACTTAACTTGGTACATTTAAGATTACTTCCAAACCAGACAATAGAAAATGTCAAAACAAATCTTATATATTACTGAACATTTGTCTTTTGTATGATGTATTAATATTAGCATAAGTAAAATGATTATTAAATGCTTTGACGTAAGTCACGTACTATGGATTTATTACAAACCAAATCGCGATTATTATAAAACGTTGTAGTTAATTTAACCTCGTCTGATAAACGCCTGAATGTTTGTATCTAATTACTTAATCAACAATAAAATGCGAGACGTTATTTGGTTTATTTACAAAATTCTAAGATTTTCAAATTTATTATTTGAGCAAAATGCACATTCATCGAGATATTATTAGTTTTGACGTGATAAATCTTGTTATTGAGTCAATAAGGATACGAAATGTATCGAAATCAACATATCAAATTATTGTTTTTTTTTTTTGGATTTTTAACCGATCAGTTTATCCATCCCCAACTTATCATATTCAATTATTCACAGATAAAAAAATGTAACCTTACAATACAAGTGATTTTACATTTTTACATCGCCACTTGAAAAATTTCGAAAAAGAGTATAGCAGCTCAACCATTTCTATGAAAATTACATGTCAATGCATGCTTATTCCAGCGCCAGTGTCAGTTTGTCAGTTTTGTTTTGTTTTCATTCCTGTTCGTTTCCCGTCCCGTACTGCGTCGGCAAAAGTTGTTAGTTTTTTTCATCAATCAGACCGTGGTTGTTGATTAAAGGTAAATCAATATTAAAAATAAATGTGATTGACTTGATAATTTCACACTCATTGCTGTTATTTAAAGGAAATTGATGCTGAGTTCCCAAAACATCATAGCCCCAACTGTATGACATGTTTCCGTCGTCGGGGGAATCGGCTGGGAAGATCAGTTCAAGTGTTGATAATCAACCAGGAAGTGTGATCAATGTGAAATAAAAGTTTTTTATTGCTTCAAACCAGTGACTTTTTTGATTTTGCGAAACCACTCCCTGTCCAATAAGATTCGTGAGATGTGCTAAATAATGTAAATGTACAGTAAACAACAGCATTGAATGCGACCGGGAATTTACATGAGATGTGCAGTATCATCACTTGTAATTAGCCGATTCCTTTCTACCCATGCAGTTGCATGTACCTAAATCTACTTGGATTTTTCTAAGTGTGTTGAAATGACTTTTTTGGGAAGAAACAGACAAATGATTCTAAAGTATTGATCGAATATACTTCGCAACAAAAACAGGAAACCAAAATTAGAGCTCCAATGGAAGATTCCAGGCGACCTCTCCTCATTCCCCCTGTTTTCATTTTTCATTATTTACAAAAAAACCACATTTCTTTGAATTTATTTTTCTGCCATCACTGTGAGGGTAATAATATGTTTTGTTGATTTGTTTATAGAAAACGTCAGCTTTTAAATTGTTACGTAGGAAAAAATAACAAGCTTTTACAATTTTATGCTCATACTTCTCTGTTTCTAGGAATATAAATTTTCGAAAAATGATTGAAATATGACTCGACATGTTGGAGGCGCTTATTCTTGCACGAAGCCGCTAATACGCTGCCTACACAAAGGCGCTTATCATCCAACTCGGTTTTGAATGCGAAAACTTGGAAGCAAAGCGATGCCGAATTTAGCTTTTTTGGAGATCCAAATGATGCCTCGATTTAAGATCGTTTTAAATGATTAATGATGCTAAATTTAAAAAAAACCCACTCTAAATCATGATAGAAGCCACTCAGATCAGGTAAAAGATCAATGAGACAAACCTTAAATGTCACTTAGAGATTTGAAAAAGGCTACTCAGAGCCTTGAGAAAAGCTTTTCGAAGCTACAAAAAAGGGCCCCTTAAAAACCTCAGAGAGGCCACCAAGTTTTGTTAAATCAGGTCACTAAGAGCCATCCCGAGCCTCGGAATTGCCGACAGACGGAACAGTCAAAGAACAGTGGTGTGGAATCAAGAATGCCTTTATCACGACGAGCCATGGTACTCTTGGTAAAGTTCGTGGAAGAAGAAGTGATTGGATGTCGGATGAAACTTGGAGGATGGTCGATGATCGGAGAAAGGCGAAAGTCGGAATTGAGCAGGCATGTACCGGGTCAGCCAAAGCAGCCACCCGCTTACGATATGCGGAGCTGGAAAAGGCAGTTAAACGAGCTTGTAGACGAGACAAGAAAGCCTGGACAAACTCCCTAGCCAAAGAGGGAGAAAGAGCCGCCGCCAATGGAGATATCCGATTACTCTATGGCATTTCTCGCCGCCTCATTGGGCAAGGACTAATGCAAAATGCCGCTGAAAGACCGAGCAGGTCAGTTATTGACCGATCGAACAGACCAGCTCAAACGATGGACTGAGCACTTCTAACAACTCTTCCGAGTCACGAATAGCGATGGCCAATAGAATCTGCAGCTCGAAGCGCCAACAGTAAGTCGCATAAATGGAAATAGAAGCGGCAATCAAAAACATGAAATCCAACAAAGCACCTGGGATCGATTGCATCACTGCTGAAATGCTGACCCTGCCCTGTCAGCACAAATGTTGCACCGTCTTTTCGCTGACATCTGGGATACTGCAACATTCCCGGCCGACTGGATGCAGGGTATCCTCGTAGAGGTCCCGAAGAAAGGAGACCTGACAGAGTGCGGTAACTGGCGAGGCATAAGGTTGATCTGTACAACCCTCAAAGTAATCTGAAAAGTGATCCTGAACAGGATCCAGGAGAAAATCGACGCTACACTACGACGGCAACAAGCTGGATTCCGACCCGGACGATCATGTGTGGACCACATCACAACGCTACGAGTCCTACTGGAACAAACAAACGAATTCCAGGACTTTCTTCTGCTGGTGTTCGTTGATTTCGAAAAAATATTCGACCGACTTAACCATGAAAACATCTGAACGGCTCTAAGGCGAAAAGGAGTACCAGAAAAATTATTCCATCTCATCGAAGCACAATACGAGGCATTTTCGTGCAAGGTCTTGCACGACGGTGTCTTGTCCGAACCAATCCCGGTAACTGCTGGAGTGAGACAAGGATGTATCTTATCACTGCTACTTTTTCTAATTGTAAAGGATGAGATTCTGACTTAATCGATTGACTCTGCACCGAACCGGGGATTGTCGTGGAATCCTTCAACAATGGAGCAACTGAACGATTTTGACCTGGCTGGCGAGCAAAACGCCCAAACACAACCGGATATGCAGAGCAAACTCGACGACATCACCGAAAGTTCCAAGGCAGCAGGTCTCAAAGTCAATGTCGGAAAGACCAAGACGATGAAGATCAATACAGGAAATCCCTCCAGTTTCATGGTAGCTGGGCAACAGGTTGAGAAAGTGGAGTGCTTCCAGTATCCAGATAACGCCTTATGGTGGTACCAGGAAAGACATCGAAACCCGGATCAGAAAGGCCCGATTTGCGTTTGCGAGTCTTCGAAACATCTAGCGGTCACGCCAGATCTCTCTACGAACGAAAATCCGAATCTGCAACTCAAACGTCAAATTCGTATTGCTGTACGGCTGCGAAACTTGGTGCACATATGCGGTGACGACGCAAAAACTTCAAGTATTTGTAAACCGCTGCCTGCGGAATATCACCCGCGCTTGGTGGCCTGGCAACTGGATCTCGAATGAGGAACTACATCGTCGGTGTCATCAAAGGGCGCTAGAAATCGAGATTCGGGAACGTAAGTGGAGATGGATTGAGCACACGCTGCGAAAAGATGAAAACGAGATTTGCAGAGAGGTGCGAGTGGAGGTCTTTTACCACGGCCCTATGCACCGGAGGATCGATCGGCGCGGGATCATTAAAAAAAACTAAGAGCCATGAGAAAAGCCCTTCTGAGCTTTGTCAGTCAGTGCTGTGAAAAAGGTCTGTCATAACAAAAAAAGTCACTTAAGTTCAAAAAACCACTAGAAGCTTTTGAAAAAGGTCACTCAATACCGTGAAAAAGTCTCTTCGGTTTGAAATTAGATTCTTTTTTCAACTTTTTGGTTTTGATGTGTCTAAATAAAACGTCAGGAAATCTGACAGCTAAATTAAACAACATGTATTCGGGAAACCATTTTTCCGTTAACCTCAAATCTCATTGAGAAAGAGGCACTCCCACTTAGAGAAAAAAAATGCTACCATAATCCGGCGGAACCATTAAAAAGTAGCGCTTCTGTTCGTAAAATTTACCTTATTTCAATTGCAAACAAACAAAAAGACACGATTGTCGCATAATGTTCCGGCCAACACCCTCGAGTGGCATAATTGTTTTACTGGGCCACCCCCACTCTGGCTTTCCCTCGTCGAGCGAGGGCCTCAGGGCAATAAGGAAAGCCAACTGCCGCAAAAGCGCCTCCATTGCAGCACGTGTTTCTTGCTTACTTCCGGTTTTTGCCGGTATGAAGGAAAAGCGTGGGATGGGCGCGAAAATTTCGGAAAACCTAAGTGCGGCAACCAAACGCCGACACACGTAAGTAGGTACACCGAAGAGATAACATTGGTTTTTACGACCGGATTACAACTTCGGGGAGCACGTTCCGTCATTACCGAAAGAACTGGCAAAACCGGGAGGAGGCAAAATGTGTAGAAAAAAAAGAGAAAAACGACGCAACAATAACAACAAGAACCTCAATTCAAAAATGGCCGGGTGGGAGAGATGCCAAAACTTTGACTGACGACGTGCGAAAAACTTCGCTTGGGGAAGATTCAACCTCAACCAGTGCTCTGTGCTGTGCTGATTCTGTTTCCGGTTTCTGATTCTGTTGATGTATAGGGGAGAATGAGGATACTTGATCCCTGGGGATACTTGATTCCTTAGCTATATCTCGAAACTGGAATGACTTACAAAGATCATATGTTCTAGAAAAATGTGCCAAAATGAGCAAAATAACAATGCTTGTAGTTTAAAATTTTTTAACAAAATAATTGTTTGAGTAATTGAACTTTGTTTGAAAAATTTCACAAAATGTAACTTTAAGATCTTTTTTCATCACTTTAAAATGTTCCTTACATGGGAAAATTATGAAAAAAATATTTGTTCCAATGTATCAATCGTTCGAGCGTAAAATGAACTTCATAATGCCATATTTTCAAAGCAATGGAAAACTCTCAACTTTTTTCAGAAAAAGTTTTCTAAAATGTTGATTTTGGGTACAATTGATCCCCTAGAGTTGGGTACAATTGATCCCCCTTCCAAACGGCATATTCTTCTTCTGAATTGATCGTTATGATTGCTGATTACGAAATTACTAATATTTATCCAAAAACTAGTATTTATCAAACAATTGTCTGAAGAAAAGAGCAAAAGTAATTAATTTTCTCTTAATTATAAAAAATAGCGCCTTTAAGTATGCAATGTTATTAGCGTTGAGACAAGGTTATAGAATTTTCTTCTTATGTCTGCTATAAATTGTGAAATGAGAACAAACATGACCAAAATAGTCAATTAATATTCTATCTTGGGGTTTTGTTTGATTTTTATACAAGGATTAGGGCTTCCTGAATAAAAGATCAAGTCTCCTTCAATAGGGGATCAAATCTCCCCTAACTTCAGAAAAATCGCAATTTTTTTACTCCCACGAAAATGCTTCTTGTTCATCAACGGGTTCAAGTATCGTTCTAATTTTTGGAGCATAGAAACTTGAAGTTACAAGCTGTCAAAAAATTTCAAAGGCGGCGAGTTGCTAAATTTTTCCAAAAAGATATGGTGAAAATAAGAAAAGGGGATCAAGTATCCCCACTCTCCCCTACACATTTATGTGACGTCGCGGAAAAAGTATTGCGCCTAAATGGAGGCTACAGGCGTCTTTTGTGTAATGTGTGGTCGAGCTTTGACGGTTGACGTCACTAATGACAGCACAGCCGGGACGTTTGGGTTGACTTCGTTGGCTGAAAAAATGTTTTCTGTTTAATTGAATTAAATTGCAGGATTTGGATTACAAGACAAAAGGGAATAGAACCGGTTTTATTCCAGAAGAACAACAAAAGGGCTAGATTTTTCTTTAATGTTTTTATTTAAAATACCTAACGACACAAGTTTTACATTTTTAAGTCGTAAATGATATATTCTTAACGTTATTTTTATGTTATCTTATCTGCGTTATTCGCGAAATTCTATTGCTATTTTCGCTAGGTTTAAATTAAGGGTTCTCATCAAAAAATACAAAAAAAATATACACAAAAAAATGATTCAATTGGAATTTTACATTTTCTGTCAGCGTCATTCTAATCGAGCAAAACACTCGTCAAACCAAAAATTGGATTTCAATTAAATATCAAAATTGAAATTATCGCGCCAGTATTTTTTTCCATTTTACGGCTTATTTTAGCAAAATTTGATAAACAAATTTCAAATCCTCCTCTTGTCACTCGGAGTTGAATCATAGCGAGGGAGGGGATAGTATAAAAAAATGCGAAAAACAAAGAAATTGCAATAAATTGCTCGAAAGACTGTATACAACTAAATTGCATACTATATCATTGCACAAAACCTTTAAATCAAGTAATTTTTAATCAAAATAAATAAATTTAATAAAATCAAGAAAACAAAAGGTGAAAAAACTCCCATCTTAAACAATCTGTTTTTGCTTTTGTAATCTTTGGAATATTTGAAAATTTTTTCAAAGTTTCCATAAAACACATCAAAATTTATTTATTCCCCCCTTCGGGTTTTTTTTTTTAAAATTTAAAGGAGGGGGGGGGGTGACAAAAGAAGAAATTGATATTTATTTCAGCCTTATTGCATTTTAAAAAAAAGTTAATGTAATCAATACATGAAATAACATAATATTGATCAACTTCGAACAAAATGTTGATGCAGAAATGTTTACGAGAGGGTGATTTTTCGAGGTTTTGAGACAATTTTCATTTATTCTAAGCAAAATTTTGGCCTTTTGGATCCTAATATATTACCTTAGTAAGGAGACAGACTGGAGTCAGTCGGTAAAACTACTCATGTGGTAATCCCATAGGCGACATCTGAAATGAGAAAAAGAAAGGACAAATTAATCAGTGTAAGTGGCAATAGTCTAAGTCGAAGAACATTTATCTAGGAGAAGCCTATAATGATTTGTGTCTTGGAAAATCCACAGAGTTCGTGGAAGAAAGAAATTCGTGTACGTGAATAAAATTCCAATAGAATTGCATAGATGCAGACTCCGTAAGCTCACAAATCAAATGAATAGGGGAGAGTGGGGATACTTGATCCCCTTTTCTTATTTTCACCACATCTTTTTGGAAAAAAATAGCACCTCGCCGTCTTTGACATTTTCTGACACCTTGTAACTTCAAGTTTCTATGCTCCAAAAATTAGAACGATACTTGAACCTGTTGATGAACTAGATGCATTTTCGTGGGAGTAAAAAAATTGCGATTTTCCTGAAGTTAGGGGAGACTTGATCCCCTATTGAAGGAGACTTGATCTTTTATTCAGGAAGCCCTAATCCTTGTATAAAAATCAAACAAAACCCCAAGATAGAATATTAATTGACTATTTTGGTCATGTTTGTTCTCATTTCACAATTTATAGCAGACATAAGGAGAAAATTCTATAACTTTGTCTCAACGCTAATAACATTGCATACTTAAAGGCGCTATTTTTTATAATTAAGAGAAAATTAATTACTTTTGCTCTTTTCTTCAGACAATTGTTTGATAAATACTAGTTTTTGGATAAATATTAGTAATTTCGTAATCAGCAATCATAACGATCAATTCAGAAGAAGAATATGCCGTTTGGAAGGGGGATCAATTGTACCCAACTCTAGGGGATCAATTGTACCCAAAATCAACATTTTAGAAAACTTTTTCTGAAAAAAGTTGAGAGTTTTCCATTGCTTTGAAAATATGGCATTATGAAGTTCATTTTACGCTCGAACGATTGATACATTGGAACATATATTTTTTATAATTTTCCCATGTAAGGAACATTTTAAAGTGATGAAAAAAGATCTTCAAGTTACATTTTGTGAAATTTTTCAAACAAAGTTCAATCACTCAAACAATTATTATGTTATAATTTTTAAACTACAAGCATTGTTATTTTGCTCATTTTGGCACATTTTTCTAGAACATTTGATATTTGTAAGACATTTCAGTTTCGAGATATAGCTAAGGAATCAAGTATCCCCAGGGATCAAGTATCCTCATTCTCCCCTAACTATTTCAGAGTTTGTGGCAGAGTATTCAAATAATAACTAATTACCAAGAAATGGTACAATTTCAGCCACTTTGGAGGACCAATTTAAAGCATTTTTGGCCAAAAGTTTGCACCAAACTTTTCATGAATATTTTTTTAAATATCCGAGAGCTGTGTATAGAAGAAAAGCTTGCTCAGATATTGTAGTATGTAAGCTTTAATGTTTACATCAATTCTATAATCTATTTGCAAAATCAGAAGTTCTGATGTGTTTATTTAGTTGCATAATATTTACCTATGCATGAGACTTTAATCAATAAATTCTAAATTATCGAAGTCATTATCTTCCTAGTGATGTGATAGTTGATTTAAGAAAAGTGGAAACATAATCGGTTCCAAGTAGAGTGTCCTACCCGGTCGAAAATTTCCGGGAATAAAAAATAATTCGAGAATTCCGATTCATGGGAAACGATAAAATATCCTTGGAATTCTTGAAGCCAATAAAAAGTGCTATAATTACTAAAAAAATACACGATCTTGATTGGAAAAATGGATCAGATTGAACAAACAAAATTATAGTTTCAGTTTTATATATGGCTCAGACTAATATGTTTTTTTTTTGTTTATTCTTAAAACTCGTAAATACATTGAATTTGTTTTAGAGAAACATGTGTAAAAGTGAAAAACGACAAAGAATCCATAAAAACAAACAATTCCAACAAATAAACGCTACGAAAAGAATTTGAATGTTTTATTTTGCAACACTCATCATATCGCTTTTCCGTTTACCAAACATTTGGCGGTAGGGGATATTTTTTTTATTACCTGACAGGTTTGCGCCAGAGGTGTTTAGATCTTCCCCAAAACTGAAAATTTGATTCATTCTTACGACTTAAAAACACATGTTTTTTTTCCAGATTTCAGATTCATTTTTGTTTTTCGAATTAGATTAGAAGATCGGTTGTATTTTTTTGTAAATAAATTAAAACCATTTTTCAAAGCTTCATAACTCTGTTATTTTTCAACGGAAATCCTAAAATAGCACATCAAAACGCGTTGAAATTGCATCAGCTTTCCAAATCAAATATTTTTAAAAAAAATTAAGCAATGACCTTAAACATGGAAAATTGAAAATAAAATTTAAGTGATGTCTAAAAGTACCGTATACATCACCGAATATTTTGCAAAAAAATACCATTGTATTGCCCAGCTCATGATGCAACTTTCATCTCAAGACACCAAAATGAGCCATCAACTCCTTTGAGAAGTATTTATTTATTTATTTATTTATTTATTTATTTATTTATTTATTTATTTATTTATTTATTTATTTATTTATTTATTTATTTATTTATTTATTTATTTATTTATTTATTTATTTATTTTTTTATTTATTTATTTATTTATTTATTTATTTATTTATTTATTTATTTATTTATTTATTTATTTATTTATTTATTTATTTATTTATTTATTTATTTATTTATTTATTTATTTATTTATTTATTTATTTATTTATTTATTTATTTATTTATTTATTACAAATCAACGGAACACATATTGGTCCAAATGATGACTTAAAATTAATATAAAAAGAGTACTAAGTCTAATTACAGGGTTCTCAATACACTTAAAACTAAGTATGAAAGATATAATGAAAATATGAAAATATTTTTTTTTTTGCTTTAAAATGAAACAAAAGTCGAACGACTCCAAGCCCGCCGCATTAGAAAGGGGGCCGAAGAAATTTTATACTCAAACATTCCTTTCTCAAGAAATCTTTACAGTAAATTTTTGCTTCGATATCCTGCAAGAAAAATGCTGGAAAAGTTCACCAATTTTTGCTGGAAACCAGCAAACATTCTCCGTATTGCTGATTTTTCCAGCACTTTATCTTCATTGCTGAAAAACTAGCAATCAATCTGTCAAACTCGATTTTGTTTTTTTTTGTTCATCATTTTCAATGCACACGAATAGTGTTTGACTACATATTCTAGCGAAGAAGCATTTATAAAGGTTTATTTTCGTGAGATAAAGTATTTTGTTGAAGAAACTAATAATTTTTATTTTTATTTCAGATGAAGCATGATGTCCAATACTTGGCAAAAAGTGGCCATGCTACTGGCAGATATTATTTAATTTTGTTACTTTAATGTTAATTTAAATAAACGTCGCTGAAGAAAAATTTGCGAACAAATTTATTTTTATACATGTGACTACCATGGGGGTTTAAATTTACAGTCTAATTCAGATTCCAAAAAATTCCGGTTGGTTTTTGAGAAAAAAAACCGATTTCCAGCAATTGAGATTGCTGGATTTCCAGTAATTTTGTTTGCTGGATTTTCCAACAATCAAAAGAACTGGAAATTTTGCAGGAATGCCAGCAGGACAAAATCCAGCAAAATCTCGAATGTTCCACCTTAATATAGGTAAAGTGGGCCCTACAGTTAACATAGCAAAATTTTTTCCGCAGTTTTGTTGGTAGAGCAAATTTTAAAAATACCTGGCAAAATCTGTGCAAATTTTTCAACACATAATCTGAACAAATCTAAGCTGAATTCGATGAAAATTTAAAAGAAATCTATATGAAAGTGACTTAAACCACCTAAAATTTTATTTTTGTTTTATCAAAACACGTCAGCAGTATTTGAAAATCTTCTCGAACTCCCAAAAATCAATTTGGAAAGAAAAAGCACAGAAATATCAATTTAATTTAATTTTATCAAAACACATCAGAAGTGTTTGAAAATCTTTTCAAACTCCAAAAAACACCATTTGAGATTAAAAAAACAAAAATATTGAGCCTAATTTAGACCTGAGTTCGATTTATTGGCCCTTTTACTTTGAAAACTCAGGCATGTTCGAACATATCGGGGAAATCTGGAATGCATTACATACAATAAATAACTTTCTCTTATTTATTGATTTAAGAAAATACTCCAGGAGTTTCCAGCGAATCAAGCATTATGTTCTGATAAGAAAGTATTTTTCTCTCACTTAAAAAAGTATAACGACTTTTACGGGGGATTGATGAACTTTTTCTCTAATTTGTAAAAAATTAAAAAAAAATACAAATTATCAGTTTTTGAAGGATGATGATATATATTTAAGACTTGTTAACCTCAGAGATCTTTCGGGTCTGAAATTTTTAAACGAGAATTTGCAAAAAAAATTAAGTAAAACGATTAAAATGCTTTTAAATTCAAAGTTTTATCGTGCTTTATTGGGAATCAAATTCATTGAACCGGGAATTTTAAAATGCTCACTTTATAAGCGTAAGTATGAGTATGTTTTATGCAAAATTGATGTTAGTTTTCAACCATTATTGAAATATGCGTTGATTTATACAATCTACAAAATAAACAAAAAGGAACTGAAGTGGACTAAATACGATCAACCGGCAAAACTTAGTTCTGCTATTTATTGAACTTTTATTCCAATTTGAATCTTATATTGGAAATTCTAATTGAAACTTTTCTCACTGGTTAAGCCGAAAAAAATCCATACTATTTAATGTTATGTACCGTAAACTGGGGAAAATTTATGACTTTTTCAATTTATTATCGAATATTTTGGAAGGGGATGCTTTTTTGTAAGTATAAAACATGATCATTTACAGCAGAATATTCAAACGAAATTAGGCTGGAGCAAATATCCATTTCTTCTTTTGTCACCCACCCCCCCTTCGAAATTTCCAAAATCTCGAAGGGGGGAATAAATAAAATTTTAATTATTTTAGGTAAATTTCAAATAAAAATTCAAATATCCGAAAGATTACAAGACCAAGAACCAACTTTTGGAAGATGGAAGTTAATTCACATTTTGAATTCTTGATTTTATTGAATTTTTCAATAAAAAAGATACATGATTTCTAAGTTTTATGCAATAATATAGTATGCAAATCGGTTGCATACAAGCTTTCGTGCAATTTATTCCAATTTATTTATTTTTCGCATTATTTTTTATTGTCCCCCCCTCGCGATGTTCCAACTCCGAGTGACAAAAGAAGGATTTGAAATTTGTTCCGGCCTTAGTGGCTATAACTAAATGTTTGTTACCAAATCAGATTTCAGTGTCAATTAGCACTGAAAGCTTTAAACATCAATAACATTTATTTTTTGTCTGGATTCAATTGATATTTTCAACGTTTTCTTTCTAAAACATATATACTCAAAAGATGGATAATGTTGCTGCATACATTTAGGGGCAAAAATTATACACATTTCTCAATATTTTATGGCCTCAAAAATAAATATTTAACCTTCATGCAATTGCCTAGATCCTCCCTTGTTTCAATGTTCTTTTTTTCATTCAAACTTAACCATTTTATAGAATATTTAGCCATTTGTTCTACATATATTACAGGCTTTTTCAAAGAAAATGTCCGTTTTTTATACACAAAAATCATCATAGAATGACCATAAAAATAACTTTAAAACTATTCTTTTACAAAGAAAAAAGTTAAACTTTTAGTTGAAACAATGCATTTGCTTCTAAATGCTTTCATTTTATCAGGAGAGGTTTTTGTTTGTGAGTCTTCGAAAAAACAGATATTTTAAAATTTAAGAACAAGATTTTAAGTTATAAAAAAATCTCCAGCTACAAACCTAATTTAGCCAATTTTAAACTCAATTAAAAGGCTTTCAAACATAGAACACAGGTTTCCGATATTTTAACTTCAGACTTAGTTAATGATGATAATCTGAAAAAAAAATCATGTTGATCAAAGTTACCCCAGATTACGGTACTTTTTTTTTAATTATCCTTTTCTTAAGAAAATACCCTTAGTTGAGCATATTATTTTCCAAATGATCGTTCTCAAATTATTGTTATCATAAAAACTTTCTCATAGTTAAATTGCGAAAATCATAGAGCGATTCTCTAATCGTGAATATTTTAATATTTTGGATCTTATCTTTTTCCAGATTTATGATTCCGTGTCTTTATCATATAACTTTCATTCTGAATTAATGTTTTCGAAGATAACTTTTGTGACATTTAGAAGAACTGTTTGGCAAAATCTACCATTTTTTAAGTTTTTTTTGTGTAAAATAAATAAAAAATTTATCAATTCCCGTTTTACTCTGATTGCATTTTTGGCTCTCAATTTCAAGTCCGATTTTAATTTTTGAATTTCGCTCTTGCTGATACAGGCTTTCTATAAAGCCTTTTTTCCATAAAACCTGCTTCCTTCACAAAAAGCAGAAATTTTGTTTTCATCAATTTGTATTATTATTGAATGATTGATTATTTGATTAAAAAGTCTTTAAATGTGGGTATTATCATTATGAAGTATTTCGAATTTCATATAGTTAACAGTTTGGGTTCTAGAAGTGGTTGAATTGCTTCTGGGAGAGTTTTTTTTTTCAAAAATCAATACTTTTTTACAAACCGTTCCAAAGTTAATGATTTAAAAATTTCAAATACCGCATTTTTTTCTAAAATTTTTCGATTCGTATCGAAATTCAATTTTGTTGGATTTCAGGCTAGTTATTTATGCAAAGTTCAGGATTTTCATATTCTGACATTTTTAATCACTTTCGAGATACCTTGGAGTCGATTTGATGCACACGTTTATCATTTATTTACTCGTACATTTGAAAGCCTTAATTTTCATTGATTTTTTTTTTGAGGTGATGTAATAGCCATATAAGTTATATGGCTTTAAGCGTTCGAAAGTTTCACATAGAAGGAAAAAGTTATTTTTTCAAATTCATGGTGTCAAAAAAGAATTTTTTGCAAAAGTTCTTCCTCAAAATAAAAAGTCACTAGCTTTTCAATGCAACAGAAATTTTCTGGAAAAATTTTTGATCGCCATAATTATTTCTAGATTTGTTTATTTTTAGTTTTTTTTTTGTCTTAACATTTAAGATAACAACTTATCTTCTGAAATCCTCGACGTTTCACAACCATTTTCGGTGGTCTTTCTCAAAGGAATTCTCTGTCTGTTGTAATGGAAAATTTTGTTTTGTCCAACGTTTAGGAGTTCAGTGTTCGAAATTAATCACCAAAAATGGTCGAAACGTAAGGCATTTCAAAAACAAAATTGTTTGATTGAATCCCTAGATAGAACAATAATTAAAAATTTTTAATATCTATCGGCTAATCTGACGCATTCTTTTAGAATTTATAGCTTTCAAAATATTTGTGATGTCCTTACGTTTAAAGCACCAACTTCAGTAATTTTTGGCTTTGTTCGAATTAAATTTTACATTTTTCTGTCAAAATGTTTTAAAAGAGAAAGCATAAGGGTGTTGCATACATTTAGGGGTAAAAAAGACTAGAAAAAATTCTACTAGCTGAAACCATAAAAAATAATGATTGGATGAATCAAATTTTGAAGTAAACAATTTCGTGATGCAGAGTAATTATATTTCAGCATATGGAAACGAGATTTAAGAGGGGAATTTTTGATATCATTTTGCACTGGTAACTGAATGATAAAAATATTTACTTAAAAAAAGTTGGTGATGGTGTGGAAAATAGTGTTGGTAAAAGATAATTAAAGCAATTTGAAGTTTGTAGGTGATACTTATCATTAAGCCAATCTGTCATACTGGGTAAAGCTTTTACAGCATCCAAAAATGTTAAAAATTGAACATCTATTGTCTGATTTTTTAAATTTTCTATAGGAATCAAAAACTTTTAGAAAATATCTCACGATATGAGAAACTATGTCATGATTATTTTGTTTTCATAAAATGATAACTGTATTACATTATATTAAAATGAAAATTGAATAAGTGTTGTGGTATACAAATGTTGCAACTAACCATACTGTTGCATGATGCCCCGTTTTACTGTAAGATTATGCAGTATTTTATTTAAACAGTTGAATGAAGTGTACCTAAATATTTTATTTTGAGTAGCAAATATATTTCGAAATTTTTGCTTAAGTAGTATATATAATTATAAAAAATAATTTTCACGTCATGACACTTCGAGCTTAAGAATTTTCATTGGTTTTCATCACGGTTTTAAATTTTTTAAGTTTTTTTATAAAAACCCGTCTTATAATTGAAAAATTGATTTTCAGAGAGGGTGGAAAAATGAGATTATTTATATCGCAAATCTACATTTCTGTACAACATTTTCAAACATCCAAATTCACGTACATATCATTCGGTTCCCACGCTTTCCCCGACGCTTGCCAGAAATCTTTTTCGAATTCCTTTTGCCATAAACGTGGCAAATCGAGAACAGATTGTGAGAAAATTCGATTCATTCTTCCATTTTTTCTGTTGTTTTTCCTCAACAAACGCTGCTGCTGCTGCTAGACAATACTCTCTCTTGACCCCTCGGGTTCCTTTTTTTTCTATAATCTTCATACTTAAGCTTTCCCCGAAAGTTTTCTTCTATCATCGGCTGTGCGGGTTTTGTGTTGCATACTTTTTTTTCGCTCCGTCCTTATGCTCTTTCCTTTGCTTTGCCACAATCCCACTGCGCCAAAGATTTTCGCTGCAGATTATGGCCGATTAATTATTATTCCGATGGCGATTGGGGAATAATTGGGCGTAGCAAGAAAAAAAACTGAAATGGTGTTCGAAAAACGAGATGGAAAATTGTTTTTATTGATCGGGGTGCCGGGACGAAGAATATACACGGTTGATTGATTCCGATTGATGAGGAAATTATGACTTCGAGGGAAAGAGATCTGGAGCTGGAAGCGATTGAGAGTAAACGATTTGTGGTCGGGTTTCGACCATATTCTTTTTTTTTGTCTTGGAAATAAGATCCGATTATGATATTGAAGTTTGAATGTTGCTTTTTATCGAATTTATGGTGAGCTCTTGAAATTCTAGTTTATTTGAAAACATTTGCGAAAGATTTCGTAAATTTAACTAGGATGTTGATATAACACAAAAATATTAATAAACGAAAACCTGACGGTTGTTGTTATATTAATTTCTTTTCCAACTCTGTTGATTGTTTCGTGCCCAAATTATGCCATCAAAATTTCCCGGAAGCATTCCTCGAGTGAGTCTCACTCAAGCTGAAGTGATTTTTGTTTTATTGTGGCCTTCACAAAAACCACAATGTGCCTGGCCCCATTAAACGGGCCCTAACAAAATTGCAGGACAAACAATGAAACGGCAAAACCCGACGAAAACTATCGGCAAGAAAGGGAAAACTTATTCTTAATACCGGGCAACCGAAAGGCCAAATTCCTCTAGAGGCGTGTTGTAGTCATTGCCTGGATGGAGCCACGTTGGCGCCACGCCGGTTTTACTTTTTTTGCTTTTTCATCATCATGCCTCCCCCCGAAAGAGTCCTCCTCTTCCTGCAGAACGGCTTCTGGTTCTGATTGCGAGGAGAATCTCAAGCCCCAGAAAACCTCCGGAAAGCTGTGGAACATGAATGAAATTGCGGAAGTGAAAACGAATGAATAGGGGCTTCTAAATTGAAACTGAAGCTTCCTATCACGGGTTTCTTATGAGAGTGCTTTTTGATTTTCTATAATCGAGCAGGGTTAAGTCTGTGTTTAGATATAGATATAATTTGAACCGGGGGGTTGAAAGCAAACTTTTGAGCTCCACTTTCTGGAAGTGAATTTTGCTGACAAAGCATTCCGCAACTCCGCCCTTCCGATAACACCAGACAGTGGCAGCAATCATCTAGATCATGGGTGGCCAACATTTTCAACACGCGGGCCAAATTTTAGAAAAGAGATTGGCTGGCGGGCCACAAAAACTAATTATTGTGGTGTATTCAAAAAAGATTTAAAACATATTTTTGAAAACGCTATGGAAAAAAATTAGCATAGGTTAGCATTAGCAAATTGTATAAATATTATGCAATACGATATTATTTATACTTCCCAACTTATGTATGATTTTAAGGGATCTAAAATCTCCTAGGTTTATTCATCCCAGAAATTCAAAATTGCGTGACTGCAGTAAGTCAATTTTGTGGTTTCCAAATTTAAAAAAAATGACTGCATATTTTCCATCAACTCAATACAACTCATTTGAAATTTTCCAGTATCACGAATTTACAAGTTGATTAAGAAGGCCTTCTTTAAACAGGACGTTAACGAATTTTATTGTTTTATCATCATTGCACCTTATTTATCTAAAATTTTTACTGAAAAAGTGGTTCTTCTGAGAGATTTGTCAGTATCAAACCGGTTCTAGTTTATTTTACTACCCTACTTTTTTCGATTATAGTCGTTTTACCATCTTTATGGCATTCGCGACTTTATCAACGTTGCAGTTGGCGGATCGTTATTGAAAAACTTATCCGGTATAACTGTGTTCGATGTTTGCTCTTGGGCTCGAACTCGTGGACATCGGCTCAGGAGACAACAGACTTGCCAACTGAGCTATATCACAATCCCTTACTACCCTACTGTAAAATCTCTCTTGTTTCTAATTAGAGATGTACACAAATATGAAGAACTTTTCCAACATAAATGTATTTGGATTTGGTTTAATTTTCAAAAATATACTCTTTTCTTGAAAGTTGAGCAAAAAATTACGAATTGGAAAAAATACTGAGCAATGTCACATAATTTGTAAAAGTTATAAAATTTACATGGATGAACGAAGGTTATGTAATAGAATTCAAGTTACGAATAGTTGAAGTTGTTGTGAGAGTTAAATTTCAAAAATGATGTTTATATGGCTTGGTGATTTAAAAAATTAAATTTTTTTAACGATATTGATAGAGTCTTACTATCTTTCTGAGGCCAGCCAAACTCCTCAATATTAAAACTAGAGTCCGCTTGAACGCTCTTCATATCAATAATAGGTAGTCACCAAACCCCAATCGGAAAACATGGAAAATGTGTGATACAATTTACAGATAATGTGTGAAATACCGTACAATATTAATAATTTAAAAATTGTAATTGTTATTGTTTTTACTTTCAGTGACGGTAACTTTTTTTGTAAAATTATATGAGGTCCTTAGAGGGTCAAAGGGGGTATAAGTGCAAAAATTATCGATTTGGAGTAACTAATGCCAAATGATTCTTAATATTTCAAATTATATTTAGTGATTTTTTTAATTTTTTTTTTTAAATTATATTCGGACACTTTTAGTTCGACTGCAAATTGCAAATGTTAAAAAAATGTATGGAAAATGACAAAACACAACAATTTAAAAGCGTATTTTCTCGTAGTTAGTTTTTACACTCTTTTAAAGGCTTTTGAAGGCTTATATATCATTTCAAAGAAAATTTCCGATCTTTGATTTGAATTTAACTAGTGTTGATGCAAATATATTTATCCATATGATATATGAAGAACATGAAAAAAAAAACGTTCAGTTCATAGAACATGGCTTTTCCAAAATGAGCTTCGCGGGCCACAAAAAGTTGGTCGCGGGCCACATGTGGCCCGCGGGCCATGGTTTGGCCACCCATGATCTAGATCTTTCACTGAACAGCAGTAGAGATGATCTGTAAAAATGATTCGGAAATGTTGGAGGAAAAAAATCGAATGTCGTCGATTCCATCGGATAACGCCCAAATCAAGATATCAGATGCTGCGAGATGACTAAAATATATCTGACAAGACAGCTTGTAATGTTCGATAAAAGAATGACAGGGTTTTTTTTTCGTTTGCACTCGATTTTATGCGGGTTGGTTGAAATGTCCTTCGAATGTTGTTTTTTTTTCGGGATTTTCATCCTCGCGGATGTCCTTCGAAGAAATGGAGCACATCATCCATAACTCTATCAAATTGAACATGAATTTGTAGCAGGTTGGTAAACCGGTAGAAAAGTGATGTTACTATGTAATGTAAAGGACAAATTTATCTATTGATAAGATTCGGAGAAGGAATTTGGGTCTAGCTTTTCATATCCAGATACCTTAAATATGCCAAATGTAGGTTTCACTGAAGCCAATAAGGCCGGAACAAATTTCAAATCCTTCTTTTTTCACTCGTAGTTGGGACATCACGAGGGGGGGAATAATAAAAAATAATGCGAAAAACAAACAAATTGGAATAACTTTCACGAGAGCTTGTATGCAACAAAATTGCAAACAATATCATTGCACAAAACCTCCAAATCAAGTATTTTTGATATCGAAAAATTCAATAAAACCAGTTATACAAAAGGTGAAATAATTCCCATCTTCTACAATTTATGGTTTTCATGGTCAATTCATGGTCTTGTAATCATTCGGATTTTTACATTTTTTATCGAAATTTTCATAAAATACCTCAAACTTTATTTATTCCCCCATTCGGGTTTCTTGGAAAGGGAGGTGGGAGGGGGGGGGGGGGGGGGTAGGGTTGACAAAAGAAGAAATTGATATTTGTTCCAGTCTAATGTTACCTTGTTTGACTAACGTTCCACAAAGAATTTTGATACCAAAATGATACCACTTTTCGTTATAACTTACAGCCAAAATTTGAAATCATTGTGCTATTTCTTTTACAAAAAGCCACCAAAACGAGGCATAATTCAACTTTCATTAAAACCAAAAGATGGCTTAGCTGTAAGTAGTATTTGTGTAATTCATTAAAATTAATGACACCTTAGTGAAGCTTTGTTTTGTTATCAATTTAAATAACACACCAAAATATGGTATCAGTTTGCTGTTAGTACCTAATTTGGTGTCAGTTCACTATCATTTAGCAAATTTTTGGCACCTAAATAATGCCTAGTTGTACCATTATGGAAAAATCGAAACCAAATTATGGTGCAACAAATCTTAATATCATTTCCATCTCACTCACCTACTCGATGGAAATAAGGAAACCTTGGTGGCCTTGTTTCGTTATCTTGGGAAAAGCAATACGAAACAGTGCTTTCATTTTGGTCTAATTGCTTTATTTGGCAGTTGGTTGGGCATCATCTCTCGACATATTGATGCATAAATGCCATCAGAAAAAATTGCTATACAAAATTATGCTACCATTTGATAGCCATTGGCATTGGTTACTGTTTGTTATCGAATCAGGCATCAAAGTCTACACGGGGTTTCTAACAATTGCAATAATTTCGATGATATGCATGTTCCATTAGACCGCTGCAATAATTAACTTTTACATCCATATGTTTTGCTGCCTTTTCGGTCACTAAGAATCAGTGTGAAATTTCATTTAGATGACTTGGTTGATTCCTGAATCAGTGCAAGGCGTTTCGATTAGTAGAGAAGTTTGTATGGGGGAACAAAATTTTTCATTTGAAAATCATCTGTCTAATGTGCATGTACTCAATTTCAATAGAAATGAACTATACTGCACACCTCCAGCCAAAGTTGTTCAGATAAAGTAATTAAAGCTGGATATTTTTAGATTTACTTTGAAAACTTGAATACTCAAGAAAAAAACCATCTTTGTATGCATTGGACTCTGTTGAAAATGTTGTTGTTGAGTGTAATCGTAACAACAAATTTAAAGAAAGGTACTGATTTACCTGATTCATTAAAAATGCGTTTTGATAATCCACCAAGTAAAGTAAAAGCTAAGTAATTAAACTTGTTTCTTAATTCGTGCATTAAAATAAAAGTTATTCAAACATTCATGGTTTTAAAACATACACATGTTTACTGTTTGATTAAGAATAGAAAAATATAAATAGAAAAAAAAAAACAAAAACAGTGACTAATTTGCTTAAAATTAACGGAAACAAACTGTGCAAAGACGATTTATTTTTAGAAGGTGGGTTATCGGTGTGTAAATATTTGATTGAAATGATAATAAAATTATTAACAACGCCAATTGTGAGAGTCAGGGTGGCCACAACTTTTTCTGTTTTGAATTCCCGTTTTTCCAGGTTTTCCCGGTCATTAATTCAAGGTTTTGTAGGCTTCGATTGTCTAATTTATTCAAAATATAACAACATTTTCAACTTGTTTTACTGATTTTGTTGCTCTTTGATCATTTAGACGAGCTCGATTCTTGTGTATGGTTTTCATCACATTTTCTAAAATAGATTAAGAAACCATCCTTCACAAAACAGTGATGTGCACAACAAAACTGGGATTAACGACACTGCAATGAATTTTAAACATATTTTTGAAGGATGTTTTTAGATCACGTTCACAAAAAAAATAAAATGGTGTGTAAAACAGTAAACTTCAATAAATTTAAGGAACCAAAATGTATTCAAATGTGATATTATACCATTTTTACATAAATAACACTCATAAACTGGCAGTTTAGCTACACCAAGTGAGTTTTAACTGTCGTTTATCAAAGCCAATGAATTCAAATGAAAATCAATTTGATTTTTAAAATTTTTTCAAACCATTAATCAAACATTGCTTTTGCATCTTTTGAGGTTCTCATTGCAGAATTTGGAAATCAATATCTCAATTTTGAATTCTTATTTCAAAAGTTAAACAAAATATTGGCAACAAGTTTCTGTGGATTAATTTACAGTTCTGTGGATAATTTTACAGCACATAAAAGTCAAAGATATTTAAAAACTTAGAATTGTTTTTTTTTTTTAAACAAAAATCACCCACTGAACTTTTAAAAATTCAAACTTCTTGGAAACTACTATTTTGAGACAAAATAAGCAGAAGGATTTCATAATTTGGAACTTTAAATATGTGATCTTTGGAACCTTAGCAAAATTTGAGAAAACACACTTTTGAGTTGTTGTGTTTAGTCATTTTCCAAACATTTTTGGATAGTTTTTTTTTAAGTAAAAAATATAAATAAAATTCCAAAAATCTTGAAAAAATCACCAAATAAAGATTGACATTAAGAGAACTGTTCGGCTTAAATAACTAAAAAAAAAAGAAAAAAGAAAATAGTAAAACATGTAGTTTCAAACAGTTTTAAGCGAATTTTCATAACAGAATCTGTATCACAAAACACAGAATTTTGGAATATACATAGATTTCTCAGAATTTTTGGATTCGGAATGGATTTCTTATATATACATTTTTTGGTCAATATTAAATTAAGATTTTGAACTTTGCATTTGAAAAGTATGATAAGATTATTAATGTAAATTGATTTTCCCAACCAAAAATTTAAAAAAATCTCCAATTTATCTTGAAATTTCAATCAAATAAAAGGAAAAAGCACCACAGAAACTTATCACATAATTTTATGAAAAATCATATTTCTCAAAAACTCAGAGTTTATTCCGGCAACCCTACACTGAGGGCCGTTATAATTAGAATAATCCTTCAATTGTTTATTACGCAGTTAGCGTAGAAAAATTGTAGTTAAAACCTTTGCAGTTCAAATTTGGTTGGAACACGAATTCAACTACACTATTTCTAAAACCTCGACTTAGAATTCAGAACCCATGAATTTAGAATCCTTTGTTTTAGTAATCATAGATCATTTTCTTTAATCAGTGGTTTAAAGTTTAGATGTACCGAATATTATCCGAATTCCTTTCGGTGCAAAGCAGCGGCTCTATACTTCAAGGAGTTAAAATTTTTAAAATCTCAAGTGTTTACTTATGATCTTTTTCGATTGATGTCTCTAGGTGTTTTCATAGAACAAAATTAGGCTTTTTGGTTTACTGCCTACTTGTGTTCGGCCATCATTAGAAAATAACTATATTTTGAGAAAATGTTTACAATAACTAATTAATATATGAAATGAACTGTATATTATAAACTGAAGTTAACTAGAAAAAGTAAGCACACTCAACGTAAGTTTTCTTTCTTGACAGATGAATGTTTTCCTTGGATCTAAAAAGAAAAATTAAAGAACTACATTGAGCATTATTGAAAAATCTTGTCGAGAGCAATCCACCATATCCAGTTTGAAAAAATGTTGAGATTTAGAAAACAGTTAACGTTCTTCTTTTGAAACTGTGATACAGTCGTTAAGGGTCCGAAGCAATTTTTGCTTGAAGCCAGAAAATTTTCGCAAACTTCGTTCAAATTTAATCAAAAGGAACTAACTATGCGACTATGCGTAAAAAGTCTTAATTTTTTAGGTTTAGCTTTAATTCTAGAAAATCATCGAATGATGATAACCGGAATCTTTTCTGCTCATTTGAAATTCAATAAAATATCTAAACTATGTTTTTAAATTTTTCGAATTTGAACTTGAATTTGAATCATGTTTCTTTTGAACTCTTGAAAATGTGTCATAATTTTGCAGAAATCAAGTTCTTCGTTTTAATTTTTTTTACTCAAGTTCGTAATTCGCAAGATCGTGTTTTGAAGCAAAACTATATTGTTTACTATAAGCTATGTGGTGAATCTTGCTTTGGAATTTTAAGAACGGACAACCCTTTGAAAAACAATACAACAACCGCTTTGAAAGAAAAAAATAAACCAAATCTATTCATTATCCTCCATTCGATAAAGGAATATGATTTTGGAGGAAAAAAAGGTAACTAGGTATTACTGATTACATTTATAATGTTTTGTTATACAAGATTTCAGTTTCATCAATTATTTGATGAAGATTGCGAATCGATTTAACTTATGCTTTATGAAAAATCTATGATTCATTTTAATTAATAATTAATTCGATATTCTGAAAATTCTCATATTTTACTAGACTGTGATAAATGAATTGAAAGAAAACTTCAGTAACTTTTTTTTTTCAAAAGTAAAAACTACTGCGGTTTTTGAAAAAGTTGATCATTGATTTGACACATACGAGTTGACTTATGTTCTAAAATTTTGACCAACAATTTTAAATGGATTTTTACTTATTTTTATGAGTTAACATGTTGCATATTTGAATTCAGTGCCTTTTCTTCCTTTTGCATTCACGAAAAAATGTGAATTTTGTTGTCTTTTGTTATCGAGCAAGAGAAAAATAAAGTAGAAAAACCAACTCTAATATAATTAATTTCTTTTTTGTTGTTGAAATGATGAAACAAAGTCTCTTTTTTCACTCAAATACAAGGATTTATTCTAAAATTCTTCACCTGAAACACAAATACATTTTGAGGGAGGTACAATTTAATCTTGAATAATTATAACATTTTTGAAAGATTTAAACCATGTCGTCTTCAATATTCATAAACACTATCTCGTTACAAAGCTATTCGAAATTCTTGAGTGTTACAAAAACTCCTAGGTAAACCTTTTCTAGAAAAATTCCTCTAGAAATGTTTAAATTGTTTTCGAACTTTTGCCACGTATTAGGTTAGAAATTTGTTTATTCGTAAATTTCAAAACTTTTGAAAATTTTTAAAGAGAATGTAACATATCTATTAAACAGCTGCAAAAATGAATTGGGCCGTGGGAACGGGGAGGTTTTGGGGATTAAACCCCCACCCCCAAGAGGAAAAATTTTGAACGTATGAATAAAAAAAAAGATTTACAACACAATTTGATTTTTTTTTTAGTTTGATTCAAGAATGAGAGCAAACCCGGGGAAAATCCGGACCTTTCCAATGAAATCTTTGCAACCGGGTCGCACAAGACTTTTCCCAAATTTTGTATTAAATATCTGGTCCAATTCGATTAAATTTGGCAACCTTATCATAGAAATTCTGGTCTGAATATTAAATTTTAAATTAAACCCATTTTGGACGTTCTCGTTCCATATTCCTATAACCAAAATTGTATTTCTGCATATTTTCGTATTTCTGTTTTTCTATCAAGTTTAGGATTCTTGATTTTCAGTACGGATAATCATAAGAAATTAGAAATGAAAAGCTGCTGGAAATCCTTGTTCGAATTCGTTTTTGCATTTCATATCAAATCTGAATCATGTTTTTCGAAAATCAAATGCATTTTTAATATTTTGATAATAGTTTTCCGAATATGGAAACAGAAAAAATGGTTTTATATTCAAATTCGAAGTTCTTAAACTTTATTCCAACACAACATTTAACATTGAAAGCTTCTAAATGGCGATCCAAAATTGAAAACCATATTCTGATTCATCATTCGAAATTCACATTTTAAATCAGATTCACAAAACAGATTAAAAATAAATAATTGAAGGCTCTGATCTGGAAATAAGGTTAGGAAATCGTATTTGTTGTACATTCCGGAAATCGTATAGAAATTCGGAAACAGATTAAAAGTTCAATTTTTGAATTCAGGTTTAGAGTTCAGATTTAAAATTCAGAAAAAGATATAGCTTATGAATGAGTTTTTCAATCAACATAACATTGTTTAAAAATTCAAGAAAACAAAAACTTTAAAATTTGCTTGTCAATTTAATTTCCAGATTTCAAAGCTTTTAATCAGAATAAGTTTGTACACACAATTCTGCTGAAATTCACATATATAAAGAAGAATTGGAGTATATTTTCTAAGTTTTGATTCATGGAAATATCCCAAATTATATTTATAAAAATCATCCACAGGATTTTTAGTATGGAATTGATTCTTTATGAAAAATATTTCCTGTTTTAGAAACATGTACCTGATTTTCACCGAAAAAATCTGCACAATTTTTTTTATTTTTTAGGTGTTTGTTAAACATTATTAATATTGCAGCTATTTTTAAAGCCAATTTTCAAACTAAAATCATAAATTTAGTTCAAAACTGTATCAAGCAAATTTGATTCAAATTTTTTTTATCTCTTACTGTTTTTTTGGAAAATTTTGTTTATTTTCATCAAAGGTTATAAACTTGGAATTTGCTAAAGAGTTAAGAATATTGGGCTTGTTTGATTTGAGTAAAGTAATTAGTTTTTTTTTGGTTACAATTTCATACAAAAACTATTAATGAGTACTCAAAAATGAATAATCATAAAGGTTCCAACATAATTTGTTTCAATTTTTTTTATTCGTGTTTGGTTAGACAAAAAATCATAGGAAAAAATTAGTCACGAAACCTCCCCTCCCCATGAGTCGGTTCTTCCTACGGCCCTGGCTCCCATATTTTTTTTCGATGCCTTTTGGATCACCAAGCATCAGTGTAAAATTTAAGATGATTTGGTTGATTTCTGAATAAGCACAACGCGATCCAAATTTGTATGGAAATTTGTTTCGAAGTAGACATTTTTGCGAATTAAATCGTTCAGCAAATTCAAATAACCATGAAATAAAGTTTGTCTTTTATTAATGGTTTTGCATATTCAAAGCTTCATTTTTTGGTAATATGAGAATATATTTTTTGGAACTTTCAGCACATCGATGGCGATTTTTGAATGAAAAATTTTTTAATCCCAAATAAATTTCCATACAAAGTTAAAATGCGTTGCGTCAATTCAGGATTGAATGGATTGCTTCCAAAATTTTTGTGACTATTTGTGGCAATAAAAACAACAACAAAAATGTTATTAGAGGTGTAAAAATGTATAAATTTGTAATTTTCATATAAAGCTAGCAGCGGTCTTATATTCATGCTTTAGAAAGAGTAATTCGAAAATTTCTGTAAAAATTAAGACCACTAGTTTGAATAAAAAAAGATTTTTTTTTTAATATTATTCCAGACTTTCTGATAATTCATTTTCATAAACCGTTCGTTTTCTGTAAAAATTAAGATCACTAGTTTGGATAAAAAAAAGATTTGTTTTAAATAAAGTTCCAGACCTTCTGATGGATTTTTTCATTAACTGTTTGTTTGATGCCAGAATGTTCCTATTTTTTGTTTTGCTGCTGACAAAAAAAACCAAAGTGCAGTACGTAAAAACGATTTAAAGATATGTTTTAAATTATTTTCAATATTTTGTGTTTAGCTCTTGAATTAAACACTATCATTGAAAAATTATGATTTAGGTCTTTTTTTTTGCATTTCCAAGTTTGCAACAAAAATTCTGAATTCAAATTCTTTTTTTGATTTATTTGTTTTAATGTGATTGTAATGAAATGCGGTACATGAACAAATTTTAAGTGATTTTTTGAATTTCTTATCTCATGCCTCGAGACTGATTCAAACTCTGAGATCCTGTAAAAAATATAAGAAATATAAAAGTAGTTTTAAAATTCAAAACTCATGATTCTGGGTTTGAGTTTTTCCGGTTTATCCGGTGTGATTTTCAATTCCCGATTTTTCCGGTGGTTATCCTGAAAAGTGTTCTTATATAAACGTTGGATTAAGCTTGTGGTAAAGGTATGTTGATGATTTGTTAATAACATTGAAACTTTTATCGTCTTCCTCCATGTTTGGATTTAAAAAAACGAGCAGTAGAATTTAGCGGGAAAATGCGAAAATATTTTAAACTACGCTTAAATAAACTTAAAAAAGCATCATGTCAAAAGTGATTCATGATTTTATTCTGTATATTTTTAAAAGATCCTGGAGGCATAAGCCTATTTTTCGTCACTTAAAAATCTACAAATTGATCTAAAAATTATAAAAAAAAATGTAGTTGAGCAATCAGGTTCTAAGCTTCAGAATTTAAAATTCAATTCAATTTAGCATGAAATGTACTTAACCCTCAGGCAAGATTTTCCATGCCAAGCTCGTGTATGTTCATTTTCCCGGAGCTTCATTCATTACCTTCCTATTCACAATTTGCTTTAGTTGATAAAGAAATGAAGAGAAAAAAAAACTCGAAGAAAATCAAAAGCTTACCCGCAACATAACAGCTCGTGGTGGTACCTTCTTACTACACCTATCCTCATCTACCCCTTTCTCGGAAGTTTAGAAAATTCCTTTCCACAAAAGTCGATGCCAAAGTGTAAAAGACACTTAACCAGACCTGGTGTTTCCGTTGAGGCTTGCGAAAGAAAGCCTCCAACTACCCACCCACCCACATCCTTCTATGAATGAACGTACTTTAACGTGCGAAAAACTGGAGGGTTAATAAATTTAGTTCGTCGTCTTCTCGTAACAAACCGCAGAACCCACATCGGAATTTTGCTGAATCCTACCGGCATGGACCCAAAGGATCGCTTTCTTCGCTTCTGGGAGGCAGGGGATTGCAAAAACACTGTCTGGAGTTCCTCGTCTTCCCTCATTCCCAGTAGCAAAAATTTTCAATTGAAGACCATTATTTTACATTCTTTACGGGAGATTTCGTTTTGCTCGACCCCTACCCCTACAAGAAGATTTTCCAAGTCTTTTTTTGCCATATCTTTCACCGGAAACGACAAAGAGTTTGCTCCACGGCACAAACGCTGGCGGCAGACACACAATTTGCCCTTAGATATCTGGCGTTCAGCTGATTTTCCCTGAGGCAATTTGTCGTTCCGAACAGGAAATGTGGGAATAGTAAATTTTCCCACGGAATCACCATCGGCATCAGATGGGGAAGATTTTTGTTCGCCGATTTGCAGCTGGGTTGTATTGAATATGATAGCTGAAAGAAAACTGAGAGGGAATGAGGTTTTTGAACATTTTATCTTCAAATTCGAATATTTGAAGTGAACTCATAAAAATATTTAAAAGGTTAATAGAGGTAAAATCGTGGAATTCAAAATTCTGATTTTTTTTAGCAAAGATCAGATCAAGGGTACGATTCAAATGGATTAATCAGAATAATAACAAACATTCAGGATCAGAATTTAACAACAAAATACAGATTCTTCAAAATTTCCTTTTAAAGAAAAACTTAGGGATAACTTCATTTAAAAATATTGGTTTGGCCTCCATTTTTTTTCTTTTCAAGCGTTTTGTTGAATCTTACGGTGGCTCCAGAGAAACGTCTCAAGGGCCACTGATTATAAAATCATATTTTACTACACCATACTAAACCATTTAATACACCACTCAAAACATATTAGCGAATATTGCAAAAAGTTGAGGGATAGTGGAGTATCGTGGGCCTTTTTTTCTATGCTTCATATAATCTTGATTATAAAACATAAAATAAAAAAGGTTATACGGTAAGGTTTTCTAAATTTGTGACGCAGATTTTTTTTTATCAATTATTGGTAAATAATTTACCCGAGTTCTGACTGTTTAAAAAAAGTATTTTTTTTTTATTTTGAAAAGTTGTGGGGAATTGTAGGCCACAATATCCAAATAGACCAAATAACAAGTAAAGTTTATGAGATGACCCAAAACTGTAAATTAATGATTCATTGAGTTATATTAAACCAAATTTAGATAAAGAAATAAAAAAGATAGTTTTTTGTCGGATAGATTCTAAAGCATGACTCGTTTACGTTTTGGCAAAATTCATTATAAAAGATTTATGTTCGTCTCTATCGCATTGAATAAAATTGACAAAAAATTGTCCACATCTCTTCATTTGGCATGATTTCCCACCGAGGCCAATTTCGAATGCTTGTTGTATTATGTTAGTAAATTTAATTAGCTAGTTGAATAAATAAAGCATACGATGCGTAAATAAGTCAACATCATATAGAAATATATGCTTACAACGATGGCAGTTGGCTTGAGATTTTTATCTCAACACACCGCTGAGATATTTAGAGTAGTCCACGTTTTCTCATGGCCCACGTTACCCCACACTCCCCTTGTAAATAAAATTATAGTACTAGATATATCTACCCAAACATTTAGTTATCTTTCAATATTTTTTTTTAAAGTGTTCTTCAATTGGTATGAAAAATATGATTTCTTAACAGAATGGGTGCTCCAGAGACGTTTCTCTGGAGCCACGCTTACACGCATGAGACTTGTTTGTGTGAGAAATATCCATTCTCATTTTTTCGCTTGAAAATTCCTATAAGCACATTTCATGTTTGTTATGAAATAATGAAATTACTGATTGTTGAACCAAAATTGTTTTTATGATAATGCTTGGGTAGTTTATTTGTATAAGAAACGTGTAAAACTTAAGATTTGCCATTCACTCAAATGTAATATTAAATTTTTTAAGCTTTTTGTTCTATCCGACTTAAAAATTCTTAATTTTAAATCTAATTCGTTTATTTCGCATGTTAGCAGTTGCAGCTAACGGACTGATCGAAACTTCTAGTTATCAACTAAAACACGCCAGTCCTAAGATTTTAAATAGAATTTCTGCGGAAAGCAGTTTCGACAACCATGAATCTAGATATTTGCACATAACTGATAGATTGCGTACTGATTCCATTTATGATGGGTGAAATGGATTCAATCAAGGATTCAGATATTCCCTTAGTATTATAGATTCAGAAATATATGGCTTTGGAAAATTTAATTCAACAATTTTTAGAAATTTTAAACAGATAATATTACAACTTTTTCTGACACCGCTGAAGAAAGTCTCCGAGTAGTGGGTATTTAAGATTTTAACTCATTTATGAACTTCGTTGAAGACTGCAAAACGATTGGACTTATGGATTGAGAAATATCTAATATTCAATGTGGGTTAAAATTTCACAAAAAATTTGCCAAAATTTCAGTGTTTTGCAAAATTGGAAAACATAAACAATATGAGAACGTCTATAACTTTTTTCTCAGAGGCCAAAATTACTTGCGGATCTTCGGGAAAGTTGATCATTGAATTAAAACCTTCAATTTCAAATCTTTGTAATCTTCTAAAGTTATGCCAAAAAAAAATTCACAAATTGAATTTATGATCTTTGACCTATTTTCTAAAGTTACCCGGAAACAAAAGCTGTTAATAGCATATTTGGAATAAGCGTTCCAAAATACGTCTTAATCAGCTCTTGAGGTTTATGCACCATTTTGTTGCCATGAGTTATCATTAGAAGTTTTTGGTTTTTAAATCAGTAATGTTAATAAAGCAATATCAAAACATGTAAGAATAGCAACTCTTAGGAATTTCCAAACGTAAAATGAGTATTTTCTTCTTTTTCTCAGCTATTTCACAATTTATTAGAGTGATGTTTCAATAAAATATGTGTAATTTTAAAGATTCATCGAATGGCATACATATTTTTGGTGATATTCTGTTCTAAATAAAAATGAACCACAAAAATGTGTGTGCGCTTCATGGCCGTGCAAAAGGGGAGGGAGGTTTAGAGGTTTAACCCCCCTCCATGGAGATTTTTTTTCGGGTTAAATGTTCACATGAATATTCTCCGGAAATTTTTTATCCCCAAAAGGTGTTGAAAAATAAGTTTTGATAAACATGTCAGAAAATTGGCTCACCTCCAGCGGAATTCAGTAAAAAATCATTCTAGGTCAGAGATATTTCATTTTACAACACTATATGACTTTCACGAATTGTAATTTATTTTTTTATTGTAAGCAATTCTATTCAATAAACCCTTTGTTATGAAACTCTTGTTTTGAAACTCAAATCTTGACACGCAAAACCCTACACTAAGAATGAGTTTTTATTAAGAAATTTAGCTAAAAAAATTTCTGAATTTTAAACAATCCATTTGAATTAAAAAATCGTCCATAGAATCAGCAAAATAAATCTTAATCTAGTTTCTTTTACTTTATTACTAAACATTTCGGTTATAAAAAAAATGTTTTTGTCATTGCAAATTTTATGCTACTATGAAATATTCTTCAAGAAACCAAATTCAGCCTCAGTAAAAAAAATCTTGTTCTTCAAAATTCTCAACTCCACATTCAAAAGGGTTTTAAAAACTACACAAGGCTACTAAATTCACATTTTTCAAGGTGCAAAGAACTTAAGACCTGATTCATCTGGGCGCCCTTAAGTATTTTCTTATCAGCCATTATTTTTTGAATAACTTATGAAAACAGGTAAAAATCAGTTGAGTAATTTCTGCATTTTTTTTACTAACCTTAAAAATTGAAAATAGTAGTTTGAAACCTATCATCAACTACGAAAAAAATTAAAGAAGATTTTTTGTCTGTTACGTTACTCCATTCTGTAAAATGCGCGAGTATAAACGATATTCAAAAAAAAATAAACAAACTTCAGGTATCAGAAAAGGGGTAGGCTTGATAGCGGCACGTTATCCAAACAAACTGGAAAATTGTGCCTAGCCTTTTTTTTACAGATTTCATCATATACCTGAGAAACCTGAAAACCATAAAAGGATTAGAAAATAAATAAATATTTAGGGCATGAAGCCGATCCCCGTAGGAATTTTGAAGCATTGAAGCTTATAACCACATTGGGTGAAAAATGACAGATTGTTATTTTAGTTTAAATTCTTAGAATGAGGCACACTTATATCAGGATAGGCGAGAGTACATAAAAGCTTTCTAGCAATCGAAAAACAGGCATATATGAGCTAAAAGAATCATACATTATTGATTCACAACTACAAAATTCAGGAGATTTGAGTTTACAACGATTAGAAAATGTTCTAACCAGGATGCTACCATGAGGGCAAATAAACGATTTTATAATGGCAAAGTTGGCATTTAGCCTATCCACATAGGGATTTTTAAGCAATGAAGCTTTTTTTCAATCAAAATATTGGAAATAAGTACATTTTTTTAAACTTCCTTTGTTAAATTCTGACATACATTAAAAAAAAATAGAAGTCGGGCAAAAGAGGGACATGTACATACTAAGTGGAAGGTAAATATAGGTACAACAGTACCTCTGAATCATAGCGATTATTGCAAGTGGAGTGGATTGCCAACCATTGTAGGTTTCTTAGGGTTGGATGCCTTCTCTCGACGAACCATCGGCCGTGGAAGCCCTAGAAGTCAATTCGAAGGCCAAGCCACACAGACATAGGCTGGACCTTGCTACCGATGGGGGAATCATACATACATACATACATACAATAGTACATCTGAATCATAGCTTAACCATAAAGCAGATTCAGAGCACAAAGTCTTGAATTTATATATTTTTATTTAACTGACCAGTTAGCGCTCTGGTTAGAGGACTTCAATGAGCTTCTGTGACGCCAAATTTGAAACAGGCGATATTAACACTGCACGAAGCTGTAGCAGTGGATTCCAGAACCAGGATTGACGTATGATACGGAATATCAGAGTACGATATTAGAGGAGCTTTGACTCTTCTTAACACTATACCATTCTAAAGCTAAGGGAACATGTGTCAATACAAGAGAAGTGACATATATTAGGTGAAACAGATATGACTGTCGACATGCGGTACAAGTTTTGATCAAAAACTTGATTTAATAGGGAACATTGAAGCCTTTAGGCAACCCTAAAAAAATATATTTTTTTGAAATTTTTTTTTTCCACAGAAACGATATTTGTACGGCTTCAATGATTGAATAACCATGATGCAATTTCTACAATTTAATATCTTTATATAAACGGACGTTTATATCCACAAAATTCTGTTGCCAATCCAAAGATAGAAGGGACTGAATACTTGTCCATTATAAGGAAAATACACTAATTTTGCGCTTGACGTAACAGATATAACTAACGTAATTTAGATCATATGCTTCTATGATTTCAAATCGGTTAATATTAACAGATAGCCAGAAGCAATGGGACCGTAAGAGATTTTATTGAACGGAGTTACTAGGAGAGCAAAGAGATTTGTTAAATGAAAAATCATATTCCAAATTGGTAGAACGAGAAAATATGGAAGAATACAGCTTGTGCAAATGCATATGCACTATTGGCATACCCTTCTCGAGAGAAAATACGTACAAAGGTTAAAAAATACTAGCAAGAATTTAAAACTGATTCAGATTCAAAACATTTCCTTCCAATGTTTTGAACTTGAAAAACTAACCTTAAAAATTGAAAATAGTAGTTTGAAACCAATCATCAACTACGAAAAAAATTAAAGAAGATTTTTTGTCTGTTACGTTACCCCATTCTGTAAAATGCGCGAGTATAAACGATATTTAAAAAAAAATAAACAAACTTAATATTTGATATTTAGCCGCCGACCGTGGCCTAGAGGATAGCGTTCAAGTCTTCCAAGCCAGAGGTCATGAGATCGAATCCCGGTCACGGCATACATAGAACACTTTCTGTGGGTCGGTGGTTTTAGCATTTGTAAGATGCTTGCCATCTTATCCTTGAAAGATGTACGCCTTAGAGTTAAATAAATTAGATCTCTTCAAAGAAACATGAAGTTTCACTGAGATCTTATATGTGTGTTCGTTTTCTTTCCAAATCATCAAATCGTTCTGCAGGATGAAAGAATTTTATTTCATCGTAATGAAACCTTTTTATTTCAAGCATTCTTCAGTAATGTCAAAAATACTTGTGATGATATGTTTTCAAATTTTTGAAAAATTTCGAATTCAAGTTTTTACATCATTTATCATTATCTTCATCAAAATATTATTCTTCGATTAAATGAAGAAGAAGAACAATAAAAAAATCTACAACTTTTGTATTTCATTTAGATTAGTAAGTTCATCAGTTATAAATGATTTATTTATCTCCAAACTCAACTCACCTTGTTTTAATACTTATAAACATCGTAAACCCAAAACTAGAGTTGATAATTTTGAATAAGCTTTTTCACATGGTATGAAGGTTTTATTGAATTTTTTTTTCAAATGTAAAATGTAAAAAAATATTTTTAATTTTCATATTTTGTTTTCATTTTCAAATTAATTTACCAGAATGTGAGTCGTTTTTAAAGGTTAACCAAATTTTTAAAACATACTTTCTAATTTTTGTATAACATTTTGATTAAGTTTGTCTTTGTTTTTCAATGCTGAATTTTTATTGTTTTGAAAAAATAATCTTCTTAGAAGCCTATAAATCAATATTTTTGATTAGAAAAACATATTTCTAATTTTTGTCCTTCCCAGGACTCAATATTCCAATGCTTTAACTTTCAATACTTTCAACAAATCTGTGCATTCCTTATTTTTATTTCTATCAGTTTCTTTTGAATCATTGAAGAAATTACCCATCACCCAACCGTTACATTATCAGTTTAAGCTTTCAGTGATGAATTGAACATGTTGTAATGTGAACCTTTCAATTGAAAATGAAAAAAAGACATTTTAATTAAGATGGTCACCAATCCATAATTATTATCGTTTTGCTGAACAATTTTTAATCATGGTTAATTTCTAACTTGGTCTGAAATTCCTCATCAATAAGGATTTGATTACTTTCTAAAAGTGGTGTTAAATTAAATGTTTGTGTATTCTATTTCTGTGCACTGATTCTCATGTATGAGGCTTTAAATTACGATTTAATTGAAAATTTTAATTTGCTTTCTATTTCCGGTGTTTCTGAAAGCCTTGAGTCCAGAGTTATGAGTTCTGAGCTTCGAGTTTTTAGGTTTTAAGTCTTAATTTCTATTGTGTCTAAACCTAACATATTGCTTTTTGAATACTGAAAAAAAAAATCAAGATGTTAAGAGTTTAAAAAAAACTTAGTTTTATCCAGAAAATAAGATATAAATGAAAGGATCATCTCAGGAATTGATAATTTCGATTCCGTTTACAGTATTCCAATTATTTTTTATGAAAAAAACTCTTATATAGTAAAAGTTAAGAGCTCTAATGTTTACTTTATTTAGAGATAAATTAAAAAAAAAATATTTCCACAAATGTTTGTTGTTATCAATTTCGATTTTCGTTTTTTGAAAGAAATAGAGACAGTTATTCAACAATCCTTTTGACATTTCAGGATAAATAATGTGCTGCTTAAAGAAATTTAAAAAAAAAAATGTAAAAAACTCATAAAATATCGATTTTTTCCAGATAAAAATGCAAACAATGCAGATAAAAATATCAAAAATAAATCGGAGTAGAGTTAAACAGAGTCTTACTAAAATAATGAACACGGATTCGAAAATTAATTCAAAAATATATTGATACAAAATGAAAGTTTTACGATTAGCAAGCAACGAAGAAAATGAACTATCTTTAAAACAAATTATTTTGTTGGTTGTTGAAAATTCTGTGTCGAAAAAGAAAACCAATCCGATGATTTTTAATTTTTTTTGTTTAAATTTCAATTTAATTTAAAGTAAAAAATATCAGAATTTTCACTAAAGTTTTCTGGAAGTCGTTGCAAGAAAGTAGCAAATACGCTTCCATCAGACAAAAAAATAATTTGCTAAATACCTAAAAATCAATTGTTACGAAATTTTGATCATTCGATATCAATTTCTGATTAACTATAATGAATTTCGAGTTTAAAAAAAATGTTGAAAATTTTAATGTTGAAAATTATAATGAAAAAAAAATAACTGTAAAGTATATCATTGCGATTTGTACACAACTGGATGAGATCATCTCGGGCAGGTTCTTTTCAATATTCGAGAGGTAATGGCAGATGACAATATGACAAAAAAGTTCTACGATACCTTAAGTCAATTCAATTTGTATGATGAATTTAAAAAAAAAGAAATCGAATTATAAATATAGGTTTTTTTTTTGACAATTTGCGCAGGGGGTCTTTAGATCTTCGCTAAAATTTAAAATTTGGTGCATTTTTACGACCTAAAACCACATGTTTATTCTCAGATTTCTATTATTTTTATATTTCCAGAAAATTTGGTTAGAACGGAAATCATAAAATAGCACATAAAAACGCACGGATGAAATTGGAGTCAGTTTTGGCAAACACTCTACAAGGCGACATTTTTGTGTTTTCAACCTGCTTTTATAAGTAATATTGTTCCCATGTTCTTAGGAACGCGCGTTTCCTGCATATGTGAGTGCTATTGTTCGACAACTTTTGGCGCCGAATACCGCCAAAAAACCGTTAAGCCGAATATTCGGCTCACCGAATAGTTGAGCTAGGTATTCGGCCGAATAGGCCGAATAGGCCGAATATTTATCTTTTCAAATATATACAAAAAAGACTTCTCAAATTTTTCAAATGATGTTGGATAATTCATAAAATATCTAAAAGTTATGTTGAAAAACCTTCAAAATCTTCAAAAATTTATGGTTTCAGTAAAACATTTTAGATGTACCCGTGTATTTTTTCTCTGTTGACAGCTTTATACTTTGATTATCGATTATTCCAAATTTTTTTCATACAGCCAGGCTTGCCCATAAACTAAATAAAAAAAATAGAGTTAAATCTCACCGGGATTGACACATATTTTTTCTAAAACATTCCGAATTTTACCGGGGCTTATTCAGGTTTTTTGCTAAGTCAAATAAAAAAAAAATCAAATTTGAATTTTCTTTTACAAAACGATTTTTAAGCGTAAATTTATTCGTTTATTTTAAATTGAACACTGCTGATGTAATTTGATGAAAACTTTAAATTTCAAGTAATTGTATTTCTTTTTCCTCTTGTTTGTTAGAGAATAATGCCTTGTTTCTGTTCAGATTTTCCCTATTTTTTACAAGTTTTTCAAAAAATCATTCAGACCCAGAAGTGTAGATAAGTGTCGTAGAAAGGAGTATTGTATGCTTAAAGTTAGAGATCATCGTTCTTTTTGTCAACTATTTTGATAACATCTAGCAAAAATTAGACATTCATCCATTGCAATATAAAAAAGCTTTTTCAAATAGCTTAACGCCTGTTTTGACATGTTTTTTCCCAGATTTCACTGGAATCCAATCTCTTTTGTGAATAACATCCTAGAATCTACAAGCCAGCTGCTGTCTGATGGTGAGCTAATGGTGACATTTTGAAAAGGAAAGAGACCTCTATTTGAAAAAGATCTCATACATCTGATTGGAAATATTCGACTTGAAAACATGAGGGACATTAAGATGGCAGACATAGAAGATTTCTATTAGAAATAGCGGTAGAAATAGAAGTATTTCTATTGAAAACTCAGCGGAATATTCAACCGAATATTCGGCCGAATATTCGGCCGAATATTCGTTTGGCCGAATAGTTGAAAAGGTCAATATTCGGTATTCGGCCGTTCGCCGAATACCACTATTCGGTACATCTCTAGTTTCGATGCAGCACTTTATGATCGCTGTTGAAAAATAACAGAGTTATGAAACTTTGAAATATGGTTTATTTTATTTCAAACCTAATCTAATTAAAAAAAATAAAATTCTTGGAATCTGAAAAAATCATGTGTTTTTAAGTTGTAAAAATGATCCAAATTTTCAATATTGTAAAAACGCAGGTTTTAGTTGTGGGAAAAAATTATATTTATTTATGCTTCGTCAGTATAGCCGTTACATTGTTATCTGTCTGTGTCTGTGTCTTCACTCATCATCTTCCCTAACCGAGAAAGTACTAATTTCTGAATGAGTAAATGAAAAAACTGCTCATTTCTGTGCGAATGTTCTAAGTTATCCACTCAGAATATCTGGCAGCACTGCTGAGTTACCATGAACTTAGTTTGAGAAGTTTTATTTAACCGTGTGATGATGTAAACATTTATACTGTCATCATCTTCACTATCCTATTGTTCGGCAATCATTAATTGCAAATTGCCCAAAGCAAGTGGAGAACCGAAACAAACATTGTTTTGGTTCTGCTGCAATAGGCAACAATGTGGAAGCGGCGGATCGGAATGATCCCATATATTTCTGAATAAGGATCTAAAATGGGCCGAAACCATCATCAAAATTTATTATACACAAGTTATTTTTGAATACATAAACAACTTTTAAACATTATCATCTCAGCAATTTGTTTTCTCATGATCTGGTCCTTTGAAAAATAGGGCTTACCTTCAAGAAATAATTTTTCCTATAAAAAAATAATTTTCCATGAAAATAAAGAATTTTTTACAAGAACTGCATAACATTAACGAACATTTTTCTCATAGTTTTCTAGCATCTACAACCACACTCCCACAGTAAGGAGACGCCAAGCGTGACTTTGACGTAGACGAGGTAGCTGACTTCACGTCGTCATCACCGCCGCCATCATTTCAAGGCACATCCCAACCCATTTCCTCAATCATGCCACGCGTGACGAATTTGATGAAAGGCGGCATGCCCCGGAAGAAAAATCGGAGGAACAAACTCGTCAACAAGCAGCCCCCGAAAAGATCTTAATTTCAGCCTTTTTCTACTGGGTTCCAGCCGAGGTTTTTGGTGGAAAATCTCAACTATCAACATATGGATGTTTGAATCGTAAGTGTGTGTATGTGTGTTTGGGTTCCGTTTCGAGGTTAGGTTTTTGTGCAAGGGAAGTTACACACAATGGAAAGCTGAGCTGGCAAAATGTCGTGTGTGCCTCCTAGCTAGGATCCGGCTTCTTGCATGGTGTGAAAAAGGTTCCTCTGGAGAAGTTCGTTTTTGCCTGCCGGAAGGAAACGTTTCACTTGATTGAGCAGTTTATCGAGCGAACTTGTGAATGTTGAATCATGAATTGATTAAATATTGATAGACCTTGAAGGTTGAATTTAGAATGCTCTTTCGAGATGTTTAACAATTTCTGCCTTTGAATATTTGATATCTGACCCAATGATTTTGGGTGGTATCGGTTAAATTGATCAGCAACACAATTTCATCAACGTGAGGGAAATCTTCATCAACGTTCGAAGCCAACCGATTTGCATATCTTCTCTACCAAAACATATCAACATTTTTACTGCATCGATCAGACTGATTGATGGTCTAAACCATTCTACTCAAAAAGCATCAGAATGAAAACATATTTTCCACTCAGTCACCTTTCTCAATCAAGGTTCATGTCGTCATTCGACGGAGAGTGCAAACATCTCATATATTTAGTATTCATACTTACAACGAAATTCGCCACCCCGAAGCAGCACAAACGTCAAAAAGTTATATCATTTGAATTTTTTTCCCTATCCAGGCTGTCTTCCCCGAATAAAGCGCCATCCTTTCACCAGAGCTCCAGGGTTCAGGGAAACTGCTGCAAAAGTGGTCATACGAATACTTTTTTTTATGATGAATTGCTTGCCGGCTGATGCAGATGATGATCAGAAATTCCGACGAGCTTCCATCACCATCATATCACCATCAGCAGCATCACGGTTCTGATTCAGGATTTTCCGTTCTTCGTTCTGATGCTGCCCTCCTCTAGACGTCTAAAACATCATACAGCTACGAGGGATGCAAAAATATTTTCCAAACACTTTTGCTGCATTGAGCCAGCAGCAGCATAACTGGCAACCAGATTTATGGAAAGGATGGTGAAAGACAGTGAAGCATGAAATGTATTCAAAACCGGAGATCAGAGCCTGTTTTCGATTGGATTTGTAAAAAAGTTAGGTTTTGTTTTCAGAGATATTTGAAAACAAAATTAAAAACTGAATTAACAAATTGAAAAGGTTATACCGTGTGTGAAGATGAGATGATGAATCTAAATTAGGAAAAAAGTAATAAAAAGTAATTAAATAAATATGTGGCAACACTGAAATAGAAGCTTCACAGTGTAAACATGACACTATTCAGTTATAAAAAAAAGTTCTTTTAAAAAAAGACATACACCGTCTTAGCCGATTAAGGCTTTACAGACTCTTTTATTCAGTCTGGACGTGGCCAACTTAAGATTAACATTTAACACCCATTACCGAGATGGGAATCGAACCCATGCTATCAGTGGACCAGCGATTACTGTCTTACCACGCTAACCACTCGACCACCGAGACCGACTCTTGTGAGAAACAGACGTGTTAGAGCGAGGTTCCTAATTAGACTTAACTCAGATTAATCGTCAGTTCACTATATTGACGTAGTTGGTACGATGAGCACATATTTGAAAGACTGCTGCTTTGTTTGTTTTTGAATGATGCCTATTCCGGTAAATAAGTTCGACTGAAGAAGCGCACAAAGTTTGGTGCTTTGGTTCTTTGATATGATGGCATTTCCGGTAAAATGACGGACTGAAGGAGCGCACATTAGAAAGCAGCCTTTCGCTTTGTTTATTTTTAAAAGATGGCAGCTACAGTAAATAAGTCAGATTGAAGAAGCGCAGATTTTAAAGGCTTATGCTTTGTCTGTTTTAGAATGATGTCAATTCCGATGAAAAAGGCGGATTGAAGACGCAAAGATTTGGAAGGCTACTGTTTTGTTTGTTTTTAAATGATGATTTTTCCGGTAAATAAGACGGACTACAGAAGCGCAGATAAAAATTGCTTCTGTTATGTGTGTTTTGGATTGATGCCAGTTCCGGTAAATAAGACGGATTTAAGAAGCGCAGATTTGAAAGGCTGCTGTTTTGTTTTTATTGAAATGGTGCCAGATCCGGTAAAAAAGACGGACTGAAGAAGCGCAGATTTGAAAGGTTACTGCATTGTTCGTTTTAAAATGATGCTAGTTCCGGTAAATAAGACGGACTGAAGAAGCGCAGACTAGAATAGCTGCTGCTTTGTTTGTTTTGAAATTATGCCAGTTCCAGTAAATAAGACAGACTAAAGAGGCGCAGATTAGAAAAGCTGATGATGTGTGTTTTTTGAAATGATGCATTTTCCGGTACATAAGAAGGACTGATGAAGCACAAAATAGAATGGCTGCAGCTGTGTGTGTTTTAAAATGATGCCAGTTCCGGTAAATAAGACGTACTGAAGAAGCGAAGATAAGAATGACTTTTGCTTAGTTTGTGTTGAAATGATGCGAGTTCCGATGAATAAGACGGACTGAAGAAGCGCAGATCCAAATGACTGCTGCTTTGCTTGATTTAAAAAAATCCAATTCCGGTAAATAAGACGGACTGAAGAAGCGCAGATTGAAATGGCTGCTGCATTGTTTGTTTTGAAATGGTGCTAGTTCCGGTTAAAAAAGACGGACTGAAGGAGTGCAGATAAGGAAGTCTGCTGCTTTGCTTGATTTTGAATGATACAAATTCCGTCTAAAAAGATGGCCTAAAGAAGCGCGATTAGAAAGATTGCTGCTTTGTTTGTTTTGAAATGATGCTAGTTCCGATAAAAAAGACAGACTGAAAAAGCGAAGATAAGACTGGCTGCTGCTTTGTTGATTTTGAAATAATGTCCGTTTCAGTAAAAAAGACAGATTGAAGGAGCGCAGATTAGAATGGCTGCTGCTTTGTTTGTTTTAAAATGATGCCAGTTCTGGTTAATAAGACAGGCAAAAAGCGCTGATTAGGAAGTCTGCTACTTTGTTTGTTTGAAAAAGATGCTAGTTCCTGTAAATAAGCTGAATTGCAAAAGCCCCGATGGAAAAGGCTGCTGATTTTTTTTTTTTTTTTTTGGAACGACGCCAATTCCGCTAAACAAGACAGACTGAAGAAGCGCAGATTACAATAGCTGTTGCTCGGTTTGTTTTGAAATGATGCAATTTTTGGTAAATAAGACGCAAGTTCCTGTTAGTAAGACGAATTGAAGAAGCGCCGACTAGAAAAGCTGCTGATTTTTTTTAGAAGGACGTCAATTCCGGTAAATAAGACGGACTAAAGAAGCGCAGGTTAGAAAGTCTGCTGCTTTGTTTGTGTTGAAATGATGCCAGTTCCGGTTAATAAAACTAACTAAAGAAACAAATACTTGACTGGCTGCTGCTTTGTTTTTTATTATATATGATGCCAGTTCCGGTAAACAAGATGGATTGAAGAAGCGCAGATCAGAATGGCTGCTGTTTTGTTTGTTTCTAAATGATGGCTTTTCCGGTAAAAAAGGCGGACTGAAGAAGCGCAGATCAGGAAGGCTGCTGCTTTGTTTGCTTTGGAATGATGCCAATCCCGGCAAAATAGACGGCCTAAAGAAACATAGAGAAGGAAGTCTGCTACTTTGTTTGTTTTGGCATGATGCCAGCCCCGGTAAAAAAAAACGGAGTGAAGAAGCACAGATTAGAGTTTTGGAATGATACCAGATCCGGTTAGTAAGAAAAAAAGGCTGCTGTTTTGTTTGTTTTGAAATGATGCTAGTTCTGATAAATAAGACGAACTTATGAAGCGCAGATTAGAATGACTTCGTGTTTGTTTGTTTTGGAATTATGCCAGTTCCGGTAAAAAAGACCGACTGAAAAAAATAAGATAAGAAATGCTGAAATTCGTTCTTTTTGAAATGATACCCGTTCCGGTAAATAAGACGGGCTGAAGAAGCGCTGTTTAGAATGGCTGCTGGTTTGTTTGATTTGAAATGATGCGAGTTCCGGTAAATAAGGCCGCCACTGAAGAAGCGCAGATCAAAATGGCTGCTGCTTTGTTTGTTTAGGAATGATTCCCACGATCAAATTTCATAACAAATTTTAACTTTGGACTATCCACTTCCCATGGCTTGTGATAAGGAAGTTCCAAATAATTTAAGTACTTCCCAATCACTGTAGCCATAACTAACTCTCATATATGCAGCTAAGTCCGACTATTTATGCTCGCTCGGAAAAACCTTCAACATAAAACCCGAACATCAACAATACAACAAACTATATACCATACACGTATAGGCATTCTGGCGGCATTTTCGAACAACAACATGCACCGAAGATTTATATCGTCTACCCGAAAATAAATGCGATTTTAATTTCAGATAAAAAGTTTATTGAGCTTCTACGGGTGGTATTCGGAAGCCAGTTAGTTTCCCTTAAAATGGGCAAAATTAAACTCTGGAGCTCAGAGACTGCCCCTAGTGCAGCACACTAGTTTGGATTGCATGGGTTGGGCGCCGTTTTTGCTGATTCTGGTGTTATTGTGATATTTTTTTTTTGCATTCGCTCCTCTTTCTGGGTGGGCCATGGATAGAAACTTTATGTTGCGGTTTCGCTAACTATTACTCATTTTTGGGCGAACCTGCGTATTTTGCTGCACTTTAGACTAAGGATGCCAAATTTTACGTGTCATCAGAATCTGACTTAATTCCCAAAGGCAACAGTGAGCAGCCGTAAATGTTCTCAAATTAGTTGATTTGAAATAATTCATTGCAAACAAAAAAAAACGAGCAGCAAAAGTGAATTATGCTCATAATTGTGACAGCTAGTACAGGTAATTGTCAGCTCGTTCATCTTGTTGCTGTTGCAAAATTCCTGTTCTGAAATGGTAAGGAAGCTCACAAAAAAAAAACAAATCTTGGAAGAGACAGCTTGGAGGTAATTTTCAACCCGGCTTGAAATTTTTCTCTGTCAGCTCAAAATCTTTTTTTTTAGCGTATCTTGAATGGTGCAACGTGGTTTGGAATTCCAAGCGGATAACTTTAAATTCAAGTTTTTATCTCGTTGTGAATCCTTTTTCAAACAAAATTGCCGAGAAAAAAATCTTTGATTTGACGAAAGAAAAAATTCTTACTTTCTGTGATTCTACCCAAAAGTTCTTATCTTACTTTCTGTGAAAAAAAAAGAAAGTTCTTAGACGGTGTTTTATGATACTTTTTTTGTTAATTTCATTCAACATTTATGTCAAGTTGAGTCTTTTTTTAATTTTAAATTACTTCTAAAAAATTAATTTAAAAAACCAATTTTTTTAAATATTTCCAATTTATAATCCAAAATTTATGTAGATAAAAAATTTAATTTTGAAACATCGTTCAAAATTTTCAATTTGTTGAAATCTGAGATTATTTCAAAAACTTTGTGTTTTGTGACAAAGATTTTGTGATGAAAATTTGCTCAAAAATCTGTCAGTTCGCGTCGTGCTCTTGCCGTGTACGGATGATTTCTCTCTTCCTCCTGTGCGCCGGTGGTATGGTTTAGCAAAATCGGGTGATAGTTATGTGTAACATAATGGTTTAAAGTGAAGGATTGGCGATAGATTCGCGATTTAAAGCTGAAGGACAGCGTGTCGTTTGAAGATAATTAATAAATTTGGGAATATTATGGTGTTTGCTTCGCGTTCTTTGCGTACTCCAGCCGATTCCTTTTTGCTCGCGTCCGGGGAGTGCAGTGGCGCAAATTTTTAGGCTCAGAAACGGCGGGCTGGCAGTAGTATCTCTAACATGACGGTTTCCGTGATTTGGTTGAGAAATTGACTACCTAATAGGTTTCGAAATAAAAAGAAATTTGAGGAATCGAAGCAATTGTCAAAATTATCCATTGAATGTCGCGTTATTGTTTGATTGTGTGCGTGTTGGTTTGGCTTCTATCCTTTGCAAACATAATTCATGGCCTACTTTGTCCGAACGAGGGAATGGACAGGCACAGAATCGGTGAGAACGGAAAATTGGGGTTACCAGTTGATTGAAATATGCGAAACGAGTGTTTTCAAATATAAGTTGATTTTTGGGAAGGGCTTACGCGGAGTGTTTTGGTCGTGAAAAAATGGAAAAAGAAGAAATCGTGGTGAAAGTCTTCCTGTTTTCGATGCGGCAATCAGAGTCGAAATTTCACCTGGGAAAAAATTTTGTTTAAAAATATGACATTTGTAAATGGAATCCTAGAATGGGAAAAAATACGGTATACATGATTTTTTTTTTTTGTCATTTCTTCAAAATTTCAATTCAAAAGAAATGTGTAGCGGTGAAAGTGATAGGAGAAGAGCTGCTAAAAGTTTTGAGTGTTGCATAAAGTTGGAGTATAAAGAATTACATGCGATGTGTTTTGGGGGAAAATGAAAGTGTATGAAGAAGGAATGGGCGCTATTTGGAAAAAAGTTAATAATGCAGTGATGAGGTGAGAGCGAAATGACGAAAAAGAAGCAAAAATAAATATGAAATTAATATAGCACCATTTAAAGTTATCCTGATTGGTTCTGTGGTGCTAGTATGGCCAAGGTTGTAAGACAAATTATTTTGGATCATGAGGTCGGCTGTGAGTAACGGGTTCAAGTCCTGTTGTCAGCCGACGGGTAAGATGTATTTTTTCGTAAAATTGTATAAATTAGAATGATCAATCAGCTGCCAGCTGGCCAGGTATATACACGGATGCCGGAATACCTGTAGTAAATGTATAATATTGACAATGTTACACATTTTTAACTGGTTGTGCACTTGATTGATTCATTCCCCCAAAATATACTTACATAAACACGTTATACATTCATTTCATAACAGCTTACACGAAGCCATGGTTTCGGGTACAGGGTTCACTGCACTGGAGATGTGTCCGTCAAATTGTATCATCTAAAGAGTGCATGTGAGCACATACTTTGATCAAACTGCGGTGAATCCGTGCACCCATGGTGGATTATCATACATACATACATACAAAATTTGCTCAAAAATCTGTAAAATTATAAATTTTTCTGTGGTTTCGGCAACCTTGGTTTGCACAGGTGCAAAAAATTTCCTAACAGAAAATTTGGTCGAAATATCTCTAATTTTTCTCTAATAGCTTTAAATTTGGAAGATTAAGAGGTGAACTTATCAATAAAAAAAATTGCAAATTGTGTCAACATGTTAATATCAACAAACTTCCTTATAACTCTTAACCCTTCGTTTCATGATTTTTTATTTTTCCTTTAAAAAATCATTTTAAACAGTTGAAAATGATGTGTACATCAAGAAAAAGAATTAAAAAAAAATCCGATTTTTTCATTTTTCCATACATTAATTTTTGCAAATTTGTAACTTTATGAAACGAAGGGTTAATTATTTTGGCTTTGGCAAACAAATTACATTAATAATAGTTTTATTTGGTAAAATAGAGTGATTTACAAAAAAAAAAGTTATCTAAAACACAAAACCAAATTCAATGTGCATAAAAAATACGAGACGGGATTCGATAAAATTAAAATGGATTCTATGATTTTGGACAGTATGGGTTTTTAACGAAGTTTAATTTCCATTCAGGTATATGGACAAGAAATGCTACCAACCATCACTGTTTCCATGAGATTAGTTTTTGTGTTAAGACTCTAGGTATTCGCCTTTTGAATTTTTTGAATTTTTTTAAAAGAAGACCCGATGCGATGGATGAGTAACAACTGATCTAAATTTAATCTAGTTTTTTCTTATATATATATAAAAATGAATGTTTGTCTGTCTGTCTGTTCCCTATAGACTCGAAAACTGCTGAACCGATTATCGTCAAAACTGGCATCTGAGGGTTTTTGAGGCCGGGGATGGTTTCTGTAATAGTCAAAACTCCATCCGACTTAAGAAAGGGGGGGCTTCCATACAAAATTTGTAGTTTTTTGAAACAAATTAAAGTCATGGGTCATTGGGTGGTTTGTTTTTCGTCTCTATGGTCGAGGCGTCGCGAGTAACCCAGGCATAGCATACTGATCAGTAGGAATATTTTGGCGCGTATTTCTCAACCAAGCATATTTTCTTTGAGTGGTTTGTTTTTCGTCTCCATGGGCGAGCAAACGTCGTCGCAAGAGGATAGTAACCAAAACACACTGTTCATTGATTGCTGGAAAATTTAACAATAAGGCGCCTGTTTCTCAAACACGTGGGGGCGATATGCAACCTAGATGTGTTTTTTTCTTGCTTATTTGATTTGTACACAGCACGTGTTAATAAATGACGCTTAGATGTGACACGGATTGGTATTTTATCAATCGAATCAAAACCAATTTAAAGATTTGAAAAATACTTCCATATTTAGTTCATGTTAATGTAGGTAGCATTCGAATTTTCATTCAAGGAACATTAGAACATGTTCAAACGTTCAACTTTTTCTGTTAAAAAAAATAAAAATTATGTTTTCTTCTATAAATTGTTACTTCGGCCCAAATACACAACTGAAACGAATTTAGAAATGAAGATGGGAGCTTTTTATTTTAAATAATTCTGAAATAACCATAGTACTTTTTGCTTACATACCAATTCAAGTGCGTACTTAACATGAAAAGTGTTTTTGTGTTACATGGCTGCATAAAAGAGACTTTTGATCCGCTTCGTTTTTGAAAAGCGAGACTTTAGAACTGATATTCAACTGGAAGCTAAATTTTTAAGAGAAATTTTTAGTATACCCTTAAAATGTTAAAAACAATATTCCCTTCTGTCAACTTACACGGTGGGGCAAGGGCAAACGTCGAACTTTTAAGAAATTCATCTTCAAAATGATTCAATATGTTGGAAAGACCAGAATGGGTATTCCGAATGTTGAAACTGAAGCGGTTATTGAAAATTCTTAAATGTCTTTGTAAATGAAGGTCATTCCCTTTGAACAGCATTCGTTAAAAGTGGAGTAACAAACATAAATTTAAATTGCAGGAATACTGCAGATATATCAGTGAAACTTGATAGAACAAAAAGCAGGAATTCGTATTTAATCCATTTTAAAGTCATTACTCTGACGCATCTGTAAATAAGCTTTGCAATGACACTTGCCTTAATATACGGGACAAATGTAAACTTAGAAATTTGTTTTTGCCACCATTTTTGAATATTTGACTTTCAAAGAGAAAATTTAAAAAAAAAACGCTGAGAACTTATTTAGTGATGCAACTTATAATTTTTTTTAAATAAATATATATATTTTTACCGTAGGAAATTTATTTAAAAAAAAAGAAATTTGCACTGTATTTAATACATAACTAATTTAATATATTTTTCATTACCATGATAAGTGCTGTTTGGCTATCGAGCCGGTTTAATTTGCTCACCTTCTTCAAGCAGCGGGGGACAAAATTGAAAAAGATGGGAGAGCTCCCATGTAAATTTAAGATAAAGAGCTTTTCAAAGAAGGGACCATATTTAAAAAGGTTTTTTTTTGGGTACAGAGTACAAATTTCAGATCTTGAAAAACGAGTTTAGAGTTCAAGTTTCAGTAAATAATATATACCATCATTGAATTGCAATTCGGAATTGCAGCTGCAGCTCTCATTTCAAAGTTGTTGGTTCTGAAGTATTATGAGGTTTGATTTAAAAAAATGCTCTCTAAAATCTAAATTTGAATAAATTTTTACAAATTACATTTATTTCCGGAAGGTGTAGCAAAGCACAACGGGTCAGCTAGTTTTATATAAAACTTGCTTCAGATAGAATTGGACAAAAACAATTGCCCGTATTTCAGTTATTTATTTTTGAATTTTCGATTTTTTCCTATCTCATTTGACTCGGTCTTTGTCTGATTGATATCTTTGACAATTTTTCCCTTTGCCTTGATTCTCTTCTCAAATATTAATTTTTCAAAGAAAGACCCGATGGATGAAAAACAAATTATTAAAACTTTTTCATATTATCAAATGTAAAGAATCGATAATCATAGTCTGATGAATTTAGTCAATTTTATTGGATTCACGATGGCTCCAGAGGCATGTCTCTGGAGCCACCGATTCTTCAAAAATCAAATACAAAGGAAAAATTTAAATTTTCATTTAAAATTTCATAAAACTCTAATGGATTGATACCATTTATTTGTTTTTCAAAAACCTGCAGCCTTATTTCATCTCTTAGAGTTTTCGAATCTGCTCAAATATTCCGAAATATTAAATCGGTTTAAAAAAAAATCTTTTTAGGCGTCCAAAAGTGCTTGAAATCCTGCTAGCAAAAAATATGTTATGTCATAGAGATTCCGAAAACAAAACTGTGTGTTGGCCAGGTGAAAATCTGGGGTTCATTGAGGTTCTGTGGAAAAAATAACTGTAATATACATTATACTAACAGTACCGTTCATAATTGTATAGAAATTGGAAATACGCTTACTGTCTCTTCGAATTTGAATCTATAACTTTTTACTTTGATGATATTTCAACTATTACACTATTTTTTTTACAAAATTTGAGCTTTCTATAGTTGATTTGGCTTGAAATACATTAGTTCTACGAAAATCGGATTTTTTGGACTATAAAGTTCAAACAATACTCCAGAAACTATAAAACGGGTATTTTTCAAATTTGCAGAGTATTTGTTGAAATATTAAGCTAGCAAGCTTGAAGTTTTTGAAATGTTTTATTTATGGGATAAAAAGTTACGCGAGGTACAATATTTTAAGGTTAGACCGAGAAATGCTATTGCTATACAATTTTGAACGATTCAATGGAGCAATATCTTCTCCATCCACAAATCAGTCATAAAATGTCTTACAAAAGCAATAACGCGTTTCAAAGTTTCTGAGATATTGCAGATTGAATGGCAGAAGTCTAAGAAGGCCACAGAAACTTTAGAAAGCTCAACTTTGGGATACAATAGTGTGATAATTCATCTATTTCACGCAGAAAATTTGATCAAAAAATATCCAAAAAGTAAAAAGTTATTTAGTACAAAGTCGAAGCGATAGTCTGCCGGCTTCCAATTTCTATACAATTATGAACGGTACTGTATATTCAATGACTCAAAATATTACTATTTTTGTGTTCCATCCTCAATATGCATTAATTGATTTGAGATTTTCGAGAAAATTCATAGCAGAAGTATGAGTTTTTTGTCTAAATTCTAATCTTTCGTCTGAACGTAAGCTGATAACCCTGAAATATGCAATGTGTTTCAGTTTTGAGTCTCAACTATGAGAGTGTTTTTGTTCAAAAGATAAACCTCCGTTTTAAAGTTAAACTCTTATTTTTTATACCTCTCAATCTCAGATTTGAAAAAAAATCATCAAAACAGTTGTAAGGACTTTAGTTTTCCATATCATTAATGTTAAAGCGGATTTATTACCTAGAATATTCTTTCTGTCGACGCACATCTGAAAAAAGATAAAAGAAAAAAAAACTGTTATTAAAATCATTGATTTAAGGCTAGTAATAAACATTAATAAAAGCACAGGTCTAAAATGATTTTTATTCGAACTTTTAATTTACCACATGGATTTCACTAGGGTCTTTTTCCTCAGTTCTAAAATTTGGGAGTATTCAAGACAAAATATTGTAACAAACTACAAGTAATTTTAGTTTAGTTTGAATAAATAAAGGCTTTAAAAAGCATAGAGCACTCCTCGTTATGTTGTTAAAGTCTTAATCCATAAAATAATAGGTATGTCAAAAGAAAACTCACCAGTGTTCATCAGTGATTCCAGAAATATTCAAGAACCGTCAACTAAGGATTTTCCTATTTTTTCCCCAGTGCATAAGGTTGGGGCTATGTCAGTCAAATTGATTGTTTTTCAATACCAAAAAATATACCCCTTAGCAAAAGGTTTGTCTTATAAAATACGAAGATACGGAATTCGACCAAGTTGTTCAGTAGGAAATTTTCGTTAGAAAATTTACAAATTGGCACAAAAACCATCAGCAGACTCGGTTGCACAGAATAAACAAAATCGGTATTGATTTTTCAGAAAAAAATATTCAAAAGAACGCTTAATTTCCAAATTTACTCATGTAAACGTTTCCCAAAAAATCTGCAAAAAATCATATGATTTGTATTGAACCTAAACGATGTTTTCAAAGCCCTAAGATTAGGAAAATTCAAAAATTACCCCAAATCGACTGTTCGAAATTCAAAAATAAAAATCCAATGAATCGGAAGTTTTCGAAAAACTTTTCCCAATGTTCGATCGATAAGTGTTCGTAGAATTAATCAACGAAGGTAAAAAACAATAATTTTTTATCAAGAACTATGTTTTCCTTTATAAAATATTTATGTTTCACCAGCTTTTGAGGCTGTTAAGTTTTGAAAAAGAAAAAGAGGAATCCGGCTAGCCAGATTAAGGCAACGGGAAGCCCGGGGCAATTTTTCTCGGGAGGAGGGGTCTACGAATTAAATTAATATTCTATGGAGATACGGATATAAGAGTTCAAGAGCATAAATTGAACCCTGAAATCAGAGCACTTTCAGAGTTTATTGAGAGCCACAAATCAGTGTCTCAAATTAAAATAATACTTTCAAATCAATATTTGAACAACAAATATTAAACTTAATTCATATACCAACTTGAGAAACAAAGTGACAACCAGTGCCAAAGAAGGAATTACTAAACTTTTAATTGAAAATATTTATTTTATTTCAATTCCATGTTTATAAACACAAAAAGCGTTTTTAAATATTGTGTTGAAATTTTAAAAATGAGATGCGGATTTAAATTTCACGTTTATTAAATTCATCAAATAGTTATTCTAATTTTGACAAAAATTAAATTTGAAAACATAAAATCAGAATGCAGATGTTCAAAACTCATAATCAAGAAACCTTAAAATAAAACTTAGATGAGTTTAGAACAAGGTTGCGAGATTTTTTGCACCACGTATCCGGGCCGAACATTTTATCTAAAAACATGGCAAACTCCGGGCATTTGAATACAAAATTGTCGACCAATATCCTGAAAATAGCCAGACAAATTTTGTAAAAACCTAGGAACTTATCACAAATTAAAAAAATTGTTGAAAGACAATGTTTTCGGTCAAATTTCTTGGTAGATATTAAATCGTTTTTTAGGATTTCAAAAAACCTTTCATAATTATTTTTACGAAACTAACTAAAAAATCGATTTGGACGCATAAATAAAAAAAAAAAATTACAACAAAATTTGTTTTTTTTTTTGTTTGAATGAGAATGAGAATAAATCCGGGCAAAATCCAGGCTATTCCAATGAAATCCGGACAACCAGGAGAGTTTCCCCATTAACACTAGACTTGGAAATGTCAATAAACTGAATCTCTTTTTGTATTGAAACACTTTGAGAATTATCAATTCTGAAATTATATGCTGAATTCAGGATTTCTGACTCCAGTAAGAATTTTTTTAAATAAAAGTAAATCAGTATCAATTGTAGAAAACTTCAGTTGAAAAAGTTCAGTTGAATTTCTAATCTAACAAAGAAATTGGAATGAAAATTAAATGAAGAACCTCAGTATGGCCGATTGAACAGGTTTAAGCCACTTAAAATTTTTTTTTAATTGATTTTAGAAAATTTTAATAATAATCCAAAACCTGTCAATGATTTTGCACTATTTTTTCTCATAATGATGCTTTTAAAGTGAGAATTTTATTCCCATTTATTTTCAATGTTTCTTTTCATAGTTTGTTTTAATTTTGATAAAACTCGGAATTTGCATTGATATTGTCCGGTTAAAACTCAGAAAATTTTATTTTGCAATGTCTTTAAACCAATTTAGGAAAACATGAATTATAAATTCCTAAAAAAACGGTACAGTTTATGCAATAAAACTTGCAATTGTGCAAAACATTCGAACTTAATGAAATAGTAGGTGTTTTTCTTCGTTCTTCCTATTCTGTGCTGTAAGCTTTCATTCAAAGGCTGATTATTAGTTACTGCAATTTCTTCAAATCTCGACAAAGCTAATGAGAAGTAATTTAGGTCGCCGTTAAAGCCTTAACATTTTTTTTTTAATTTTGAGAAAATATTTCATATTCAAAGCATAATGCTTCATTCACTAGGAACTCCTTAAATTTATTCTTTATTCAATAAATAAGATAACGTGATGTATTATTTACTGTGGGCTGACATTCAAGATTTTCCAGACTTTTTTGGGTATACACGAGTTTTCAAAGTAAAGTGAACAAGTAATGAAAACTACTGTCTTACTGGATTCCACAATATTGAAAAAACAAGTCTTTTTTTTGCTGAATTAATATGCAGGAAAAATAACAAAAAACTCAAGTTGAGCTACAGTTTTTGAGCTAGCTTTATCTAAATGTGTTTTTATTTGGAAGTTTGGAAATCGATTTTAACGATTGAAATTTGTAGTATTATTCCTCATTTTTTTTCGAAGTGATCTGGATTTTTTATTTTTGATTGACATTGAATTCTGCCTAAGTTTTTTCGGATTTTTTTTTTTTATTATTTTTTTAAATCATGTGCTCAGATTTTTCCAAGTTTTGGATAAAAATGGTCCTGATTTGCTCAGCCATCATAATTGCGGGAAAATTCTACAATCTTATAGCATATATTCGAGTAAAACTATTCGAGATATTATTTCAAACAGTCCTTTTTAGCTGTTATATTTTACGTTTAAATTCCGATTTTTTAGTTTCTATTTCCATATCTAGATTTCTATTTGGTATGATTAAAGAAAGTATAATTATTTTTATTCGGGGGCCCCCCTAGGTCAGAGGGTACAGCCTTGCTTAACATCCTTTTGCTACTCCCAATATTTGTTCTAATTCATTTTAATTTTTTTTTAGAGATTATCGATGTCCAAAACTAACAAAGCGCCAAACACCGTGACACTGCTTTTTGTGTGCTTGAACGTGTTTTTGGTTTTCTCGTTAGAAGTCGTCCATACTCGTGGCCGAGTTTGGGGCCTTAGAGCCCAAATTTACTTTGGTGGCTTCAAATAAACGGTTTCTATAGTTCTATGAGCTTTTCAATTCATTTTGAGCAAATTTGAGGTGTTTGAGGCATCTGAAATAAATATCAGGCAAAATTGTATAATTACTTTATATGAAAAAAATGAAGTTTCAATGTTACAGGAAAGAAGACAGGGTTTAAGAAAAATTTAAGTCAATGATGATAATTTAAGTGTTAATCCTTACGAATTTTATTAATGTTTTTGAAAATGTATGGCGTCAAGCGTTTGTGACATTATCGTATGTAGTTTTACGTTAAATATGATGCCAAAATTTCGTGCATCCAATTCGGTTTTAATTTTCTTGAAATTCAATAGTGTTTAGGTTTTGTTTTATTCGGATATTGAAAGATTTGATTAATATTTTTTACTATTTTTAAACAAAAATGATTCTGAAGAGACAACATTTTGAAGATATTGAGGCCAATTAATATTTTATTAATGTTTTATTAAAATTGGTCGTATTTTTTTGGAAACTGAGTGAAATTATATGATTATGATACTTATCTTTTTATTGCTGTATCTAAATTGAGATTAAAAATCAAAACAAAAAATCAACGAATGTACTCTAAACAAGAGATTCCAGTCGATTGAACTCTTACAAACGATAATGGTGCCAATGATGATTTTTCAACGTGTGTGGTATACGAATCCAACTCTGAAACGCGTATAAACGACGACTTCGGTTGAACGAAGCAAAGAGATCTCAACCTATGTGCCCTCCTACGCACAACCAACACGCCAAGTGACGACGACGACGACGATGATCGGATTTTGCGGTTTCGTTCATGTCGTCGTCCTTTGGATGGAGAAACAGTTCTGGAAAAGGAGCGAACTTCCCAGTTCATTCACGTTTCATGCAACGCAAAGATCCAAGACCAAAAGTGGCCCACCCCTCTTCGTAATATCAATTACCATTATCGTTTTCGGTTAGCTGAGGAGAGTTTTTGAATTCGAAGGAATGGGGTAAATGTTTTGCTTTCATTCAATGGGTTGTGATTGAAGTTTAGTTTGTGCGTTTTGGATTTTCGACACCCGACAGACCGCCCGACCAGGGAATGGAGCGAATTCGGTATGAATATTCATTCCTTCATTCGGAAATTTGATCTTTACGAGCAAACGACGACGACAATAACGTTTGTTGGGGTAGTAAGACCGAGGAGAAAGTTTACCTTCACCCCCACAACACCGACGGATTCAACCTCTTCAATAATGTTATTATATGGTTATGAAGAACCAAAACCATATCGCCTCAATTTGCTTAAGGTTTTGGTGCGATTTCGTGAATTTGATCCGGGGCTTATCGATGGTTCGGTGAAGGTAAATTCAGTAAAATGGTTTGCTTTCCGGAAGATTTGTGAAACTATTTAGGCCAGGGATTAAAAGTTCATTCTCGAGGATTCCGGAAACACATTGTGGATAATTTGTTCTAATTAATACAGCACTGCGGAAACTTCGAGGCTTTAGCTTTTTATGGAAAGTTAACTACACATTTTTTATGCGAGCTTAGCCTGAGTGATATGTTTTTGGTTGAGTTTAAGCTGCTGAACTTAGCTTATTGGTCATTAATGCTTCAAATGAGGTTCAATACTCCATTAGAAATCAGAATAAAATAATTAAACGAACGGACAAATGTATAGAAATACGGTGGAGAAAGGCGGGATCTCAATAGATACTGTTCCATTCTATTTTTTTTCTGCTTCCATTTTTCCATTGCTGAAAATATTGAGTTTAGCTTTTAAAGTAAGTAAATTTCTTCAATATTTTTTGTTTAAATAAAAATTGAAAAATAAGGTCTCATCATTAAAAATACATTTGATCAATCTCATCGAATATGGCCACTAGGGTGGCAATGCATGTATGGGGAAAATTTCATGATAAAATTTTGAAAATCGACGAAATACATTTTTTGATTGGCCCAAAAAAATGAGCTGTGCAACATTTCGGCTCAATCGGATTAGATCAAAGGGGGGCCTTAAAGCGCTCAAAGTTTCAATTTTTTACCCTTAAAAGTCACCAAAGGAGAGACCAAAGGAAATCAGAATAATTAAAATGTCTATTTCGGATGCCAAATGACCTAAAAATGAATAAAAAGTCGGTGTTAACTCGAAAACAAAATTTCTCAAAAATCGGCATTTAAGATTAAAAATTACATCAGGGGTGAACGAAAGAAAATTCATCAAAATTCATGCCAAATGACTTAAAAGTGCATGAAACTTCGAGATCTGGTGTTATCTCGAAAAAAAAAATTGTGTTCAAATATCGAATGTTTAAGTCCCAGAAAGTCTATATTAGAGCAAAATTTTGTTTCAAGTTAACCCTTCGTTTCATAAAGTAACAAATTGGAAACAAATAATGTATGGAAAAAGTGAAAAATCGTATTTTATTTAATTTTTTTTTCTTAATGTAGACATCATTTCCGATAGTTTAAAACGATTTTTAAGGAAAAATAAAAGATCATGAAATGAAGGGTTAACACCAGATTTCGAGTTTCTATGCATCTTAGTCATTCTGGATCAAATAAAAATTTCGATTTTCTGGATTTTCTTTGGTCCTCTTTACTACATTTTTGAGGGTTAAAAAACCGAAACTTTGAGCGCTATGAGGCACCCCTAAATCAAGTCCCATTGAGCTGAAATTCGGCACAGGTTAGTTTTTTAGGCCAATCTACAAAATGCATATGATCGATTCCCAAATTCGAAATGACTGTTTTGACTGCCCTATTGATCACTGTAATCCAAACGTCAAGTAAGCTCCTGCAATTGTTTTTGTTAGTGGTTTGCTGAGTATTGCAAGTTCTTACATCTTTTATGTAAATTTGCTATTTTTGAGCGGAAAATTTGCAATCTTTGGTGTATGTAGAATAAATGATCTAATAGACCAGAATACTTATTTTTAAAATTTATACAATAAAAGACTTGTAATTTTTTTTTAAATCATTCTGGATCTTTTATAATGTATCCAAAAACAATGTTGAAAAAGCAACACAATCACCAAAAATTATGGTTTCAGTAAAACATGATAGGTGTATCCGGGTATTTTTCACTGTAGATCGTACAGGAGAATGCTGAAAAGAATCGCTTCATACTTTGATTTTCGTTAATTGTAGATTTTCTTGGTATATCCTAACGTGCCCTTAAATCCAATCACGAATTCGAGATAAGCCAAATCTGGTCAGGATGCCCTGATATTGTTGAAAACCTCCCGGATTTTGCCCAGTTGTAAACAAATTATTTGCTGAATCATAGAAAAAACAAGCAGTCCCTTTTGAAAATTTTTAGACTTTGTGTTCAAGATTAAAAATAAATTCGAAATCAACATAAATTTATGTTGAATCCTGCTGTCATTTATTAAAATCTTTTTATGTCAAGTTTTTTTGTTTTTTCTCTTGTATATAACGTCACATTCTTACACGAAAATGGGAAAATTAAACGAATTCATGCTCAAAAGGAAACAAAAAATTAACACCATTTTTTTAAATAAAAGTTGAATAATATCAGCCAAAATTGAAGTGGTACCTGCATAATTAAGATTTAATCATTTTTAGTAATCTTAATTTTTTTTTCGATTCGAAATTCTTTCTTACAAGCAGAAACATCGTTTGTTTCCCTTTTTATAAGAAACGAAAACTCTGGAGGTATTTCTGTGATTCGTAAAAGATTTAAACCCTTTTCTAGAAAAAACTCTATTTTATTGGAACTGATGCTTTTATTTGTCATAATTTCAGTTTAAATAGGAATTATGAAGCTTAATCTCAGCGAAAAGTTTAAGTGAGAAAAGCATATGTTTTGGAAATCACTATCTTTCCAACGTTCGATGTTGAATCGTTATTGAAATTTGTAGAGTTTGAATCCTTTTTCTGGCCCATTTTCGGAAATTTTCTCCGTTTTTCAAATTTTAGGATCAGATTTTTTTTAACAAACGATGCAAAAACTTTTTTTTTAAAAGAAGTTCCGTATAAGACATGTTGCATGCTGCATGTTGAACGATGTTTTTAAAATCACAAAAAAAAAATTTCAATTTCACAGATTTTTATGCAAGCTTCGTCAATGCTACATTTTATACTCTTGATCCTAGAATTATTTTAACGAAATTCATTAATTTTCACGAATTAAATTTAGATGCCACGATAGGCTTTTAAAAGCATATTCATGAAAATCTTATGACTAAAGTAATGTCGACTGCCTATTTTCAAGTTAAATTACTCTATTAATTGATGTGTGGCATGATTTTTCTGTGAGATTTCTAAAATTATCATCACATATAATCACGAATGATAAATATTGTTTTTGACGAGAATTCAGAATTTTTGTCGGAGACTAAGATGATTAGTCAAATCGATAAACAATCTGAAATCATTTATCATTCAAATAATTGAAAAAAAATCAGTCGTTTGTTATTTTTTTAGGTTTTTGAGTGCTAGCAGAAAAATACATTTTTCCGAATTAAATGAAATAATTAAATTTTGGGAAAAAAATAATCTGCTGACCATATTCATTATAAAACTTTATATTTGCTTGGAAAAAAGATCTCACTAACGGACTTAGAAATGCCTGTTATCAACCGAAGCTTTGAGATTTTTTGTTCACTCTTCCGATCCGTTTAGTGTAATTTGATTTTGAAAGTCGTAGTTAAATAATAATAAATAATAAATATTTAATCTGAACAAAAAAATCAATGCCTATTACATTTAACCAATACATAAGTTTGCATCTATGCTTTTACAAAACACAATAAATGCTTCATTTCTAGAAAAATTAACAATTTTAATGGTTTTTGGACAAATGCAAATACTAACTAGTAAAATGCATACTTAATAAGATTACAGACGGATCATTTTTTAATTATTATGGATAAGTATTCAATGGTGATTTACAATCTATCGTAAGAAAACGCAAAATAAATACAATTTGAGATAAGCTTATCAGGCCACGGATTGCTCATCTCTGTTTTAAAATAATGCTTATATTCTGTTCAAATTTTCCATTTTTTTTAATTTTTTTTTTTAAATTGTCCTGAATAACCCGACCGTGTGGTTCGACCGAATATTCGTTAGGCCGATTAGTTTAAAAGGTCAATATTCGGTACGTCTCCAATCAAAGTATTGTAGAATTGAAAAATTATACATACAAACTAAAAGTCGAAAACTGTCTCGATTTGAAATATATTGTCTCACAAAAAAGCAGACTGAATTTGATATCGATCATCCGGACTTAACTTTTCGAAGACATTTGCATGTAATAAAAGGTTAAAAAACGATAAAAAAAAGTATTTTCAGAATAAAATTTCGCCTTTTTTCGACTAGATTTACACAAATTTTTCTTTCTATGGACTTTAAATACCAACTTTACTAAAAAAAAAATTGTAGGCTATTTACCAGATTTCGTTGAAAAAGGTGGAAGATGTGATTATTTCATAATGACAGTTGTTTTTTCCATTTTTTTATAATAAAAGACAATTACCACAGTTTACAGTATAGAGTCACTAATCTGAGTACAGGAAAAATAATCATCATAAATCTTACGTGTTTCAGGCTGAAATTGACCATTGGCTTACCAGAAGCTCACTTGTTGAATAAAAGCTAGATCAGACAACAAAAAGGCATTGCACAATGGGGAAAAAGTATATAAACTGCAAAGAAATTGAATGTCTTCTCTTCTACATGAACCAAAACTATAAAAATAAACTTTGGGAATCATTTGGAAAATCAATTGAACATAGTTTCAGACTCTATACGAGCTTACGAACGAAGATATAGGGCCATTTTAACCCCTAGTTCCCCTATATTTTGTAAACAACCCAGAAAAAACTGTTTTTTACTTGAAAATTTTGAACAAAAGCAGACCTATCTTGTGGATTTTTTCCCCTAAGAATCGATTGAAGGCTAGTTTAGCCGCCGCACGCTTTGGAAAATGGAGTTATGAAGGATTTACCTTCATTTCTCCTTTATTTTTCAATTATTTGAGAAAAAAACATGCATCAATTGACCCCTATCTTGAGTGATTTTTTCCAAAAAGTCGAATGAAGGCTGAGCCACCACACGCATTGTAAAATGGAGTTATGGTCGTTTTACTCTCAATTTTCCAACAGTGGAATATAATTCAGAAAAATCTTTTTTGAACTGTCAGATTTTGGAGCAAATTAGACACATTAGATAGTTTTTTCCCTACATTCCCTACATAGTCAATTCCCCTACATTTTTTCAATATTTCAGAAAAAGCACGTTCTGACTTGAAAATTTTGAAACAAATGAGACTTATCTTGCGTGATTTTTTTTCGAGCAATCGAGTGAAGGCTGTTTAAGCCCCCGCACGCATCGTTAAATGGAGTTATGGCTGATTTTACCCTCGATTACCCTATTTTTTCAATAAATTATGTAAACAGTAAGTTCGGATTTGAATATTTTGAACCTAATAAGACGTATTTTGTGTGATTTTTTTCAACGATTTGAATGAAAGATATTTGAGCCACCGCACGCATTGGAAAGCGGAGTTATGGCTATTCTCCCCTCCATTCCCCAACATTCTTTAAATAAAATTAATGCAGTGAGTGATATAAAATAAACTTATTTAAACCAACTTTTAGAAGTATAATTTTTTTAGGAAAAACTGTCCAAAAACGGTTATCACTATTAGCGAGAGTTCACGAACCGTCAACAACTTCAACCCACACAATTAACATCGCAGACATTCCCGTCGAAGAAATCGAAAAGTGGTACGACAAATAGACAGAAGGAGCCTGCTCATCAATTGGCTCATGACATGACAGACAGGAACTCGACAGCCTCCGAAATTGATAGCACGTGTTTTCCGATTCCGTTTGCAGCAGAAGAAGACGGCAACATCAACATTCTCAACTACGCCGTGACATCCGATCTGTTCCGTTCCTTTTTCGATTCGATCCGATCCGAGATCCACCTGTCTTGCCATTTTCCGCAAAACACACCGGAGGGCATCTATTTTGTGACGTCCTTTGGGAAATCTCTCGATCCAAGTTCTAAAACCTTGGGCCGCCGCCAGGTAGGAAAGGTAAAAGCGAAATGAACATCGTCAATTTTCCACCATTTTCTCCACAGCTTTCTTGTTGTCGGCTGCAGAAGAAAGATTGAAAGGCCGGGCTCGGTCTATTCATTGGGTTGTTTTTTTTTTTGCTCTCGTTTCTCACACAGTGCATCATTTGGAGAAACGTGTTCCGAAGAATCGTGTCGTTTCAAACCACACGGGAACGGATGCGGAAATGACTTTCCACTTTTCCTACGGAATGTTGCAACGGCTTTCAGTGTAGAACGGTTTTTCGCATCCTTCCACCTGTGGGAATTCCAACGAAATGATATGCATAAATTTGCACCATTTTGGTGATTGCTTTTTCCGAGAAATGCATCGACTGGTAATTTATTTTATTTTTTCATTCGAGTCCTTTAAAAGACAGAGAAGAAAAAATTATTGTCCATTATTGTCACCGACAACTTCGCCTCGCCGCCTGTCGGAGCATCTAAACAACTTGAAAATTCGCAGTTTTACGACTCCACAGCATCCCATCAACAAACATTACATCTGGCCATGTGTAAAGTTTGCTGACTCGAGAAAATGTTCCCCGCACGTAACATTGCTTTATTTTTGTTTTTCTTTTTTACAAGTCGGAAAGCGAGTTTGTTCAAATTTGTCCACCGAAAAAACAACACACCCAACAACAACCATGAATTTGTCCTCAAGCTAGATCTTCTATTTTTTCCTCGATTGCCCTCAAAAGTATCCGAAAGAACCCGAACCAACGTCCCTTTTTTCTACTTCCGTTTGGGATGAGCAAGGATAGTCCGAAACCTCGACCGTGTTAGCGGACTTTGGCTGCTGCTACAGGAGAATCTTGAATAAGAATCTACAAACAGAGCTGTGTGTGGAACCCGACGAAATAATGGTAGCTTACACCAGGCAACAAACAAGGATGCGGAGGAGGGCGAAAAAACGTGAAAAAAAATCTAGTGTGAAAAGATGTGATTGTTTAGATTATACGTTTGGTGCTCTGTGGCAAGTGCTATATTATTCCACCCACTCGGCTTCTAAACATACACACTCACACTTACTTACTCAGGTGCACAAACATTGCACTTAGGTGGATACATTAGTGCTAAGGTGTCCCATTTGGGGAATTCAAATATTCTGGTTCAAATTCCTGGATTTGCTAAGATTTTCTTTTACTTAATTTGGAAACTGAAAACACCAAAACATCACGTTTTTCCTATCCTTTTCTGATGAATATTGCATCTCGCCTTACAAACGTTAATCCCGATTACCAGGAGCAGTTTTGTTACTAAGAATTCCTAGATCTAATATTATGCGGGTGCCCGATTCACATCATCTTGAGGTGTTCATTTCACCCCTTCTCAGAATTTTTATGGAAAAACTGGGTTTCTTATACATTAAAGTAAAAATCGAGGTGAATTTTGAGTTATTATGCTTACGCAGTAAAGAATTTAATCGAGCATCAAATCAAAGGTTACATTGGAAATCGTCAGACACATGCTAACCGCCGCTATAGCTGGATATCAAGATGAACTCTTTTTGAGAGCTTCTCCTTCCAATCTTGATCCACGGTAGAAGCGGTTGTCTAGCTTAGTTTGAGTAGAGACCGGCAACTGACCGTAAACTAAACAACCTCCCTTAAAGTGCTAAAATGCTCTTCCAGCACTTTTCAGCTCACTCATGCTGACTGCAGCGTAGCACAATATCACGAAAGTAAAGCTCTCGGCGGTCAGCGTCATCCTAGATCCGCTTCGGGCTAATCCTCCAGCTGGACTGGACTACTTCTCCTCAGCACTGACCAAACTCGGAAGCTCTCCTCCCATTCGTCAGTAAAGGATTCACGCTACCATCTGCATCGTAACTCGAGAGAGTATCGAGAGTAACCCCCTCGGAAACCGCCTTTATGTGTTCGAACTTCAGTGGCACCGCTGGATGTTTTCTGCGCTGGTTGGCTCCTGTGGCTGACGAACTCCTCTGCTTTGGGCGCTGGTACTCTTGCTTACCACAAGTCTTGAGAGCACCTTTCTTCCAATACACACGTAATTGGGCCCATAACCTGATTAAATGAGATATTCAACGGAGGTTGAAATAGAATTACCGTTTAGTTGATATCTCTACAATAGCGATTGTTAATTCCACCAGCGATCTTCAATACGCTAATTGCCAATCGTGTGTTTCGCGGTATTTTTTCGAATTATTTATATTAAAAACCTGAACACCGCTAATTTCGTAGGTGTGTATATGTACAGAATGATGCTTCTGTTTGGATTTTGACATTAAATCAAAATGGCGTCCTAGCAAGAGGGGCTACGAATCAGAATTTTGTACATGCGTCGTGACAATCCAAACTACACACACGCAAAAATAGCAAAATTGATAAAATTTGCCAAATCAACCGAAACTCAAGTAATAAAACTGTTCGTTAAACGTTTGTCGACGACTACCCAGTGAATATTTTGGTCTGTATATTTCAGTTGATTCTTAGATATACACACTTTTGTACAATCTGAAAAAGTTCTATAGAATATTCTATATGAGCCTGTTCGTACCAAAGTGGAGGCAATACACGGACCGAATTTTGCTCACCTCGAAAATATAAAACTTTGTATTGCGTTTTCAACAATTTGATAGCAACTTTGCTTTGCACAAAATCTCAGGATTGTACAACTAACATCTTTCTATTCCTGTTTTACAATTTTATTACAATTTCCTCTTGCAAGTAGCCTGAGGTTTGTACAACTTTCTTATCCATTTAATACAATTTTTTGCTACTGTATCCCAAAGCAATTATATTTTTTCCTTATTGGGATTCTACTATGAATCGCCGTGAACATAAATACAATAGAATTTAATGTTCACTGCGAAAAAAATGGACCATATACAACTCTAGGTGTCTCTTTTCCCTCAGTCTCGAACTCACAATGTTCCGATCCTTGCCCTTCGATATTTCCTCGGCGCCATTTCATGTTGATACAAACAAGAAAATTTGTTCATGTACAGTTTAGAGATCCGTTTAAAAATCAGTGGATCGTATAAAATACCACTCACTGCATCATTTCGGGCTCCAAATCCATTTATGGAAGCCGTTTTTTTATATACAACTTTAACCTATCTCATAGACGATTCTATTACAATCAATGTATTCAGCGCTGTGCGATATTAGGTAGTTATTTATTGTACTGTTAAACGATTCGACAATCTGCAATACATAGATGCCATGGGACACTTCGTGGGAAAACAGTGGATCTTTTTCTGTCGGAGATGTCTTCGAAGCAGCATCTGATTTTATGGAATCGTTTATCACAGGACCGGATGTTTTGAAGCGTCGCCTGTGTTTTTGCAAACGTCACAGTATGTGACACTTTTTCTATTTTTTAAATTTTTTTTCTTAAATAACCTTCCAAAGCTGTTCGCCAAATTTCCGTACAAATCTATTTTTGATAAATTTGACCTATAGTTTACGTACGTTTTCTGGCCGCAAATATTGACCGATTTCGATGAATTTTAATTCATCGTATAAATAATTTATTCTAGTTTCTCAAAGTTTGAAAAATGACATAAAAAATGTGAATTTCATTACAATATACTGAACAACTGAGATTTTTGAGGAACCAACTATGTTCTACGAAAATAGTAAAAAAGCTAACGAAAAAAAAAAATTTGAATTTAGAGTATTGGTTCATTGGTAAGCGAGATACAGCAATGCAAAGCCAAAATTGTTTAACTTTTTTTAAGTAAGATTTTTTTCTACCGGAAGTTCCGGGATAGCGGCCAAAACTTCCTTTGGACCACCAAAAACTTATACATTCATGGATAGATTTATTCATGACAATTCCAAATATTATAAAATCATCGCAATATTTGGAACCTGGGAATTTTTTTTTTTATCTGACGGGTTTGCGCCGGGGGTCTTCAGATTTTCCCCAAAATTGAAAATTTGGTTCATTTTTGCGACTTAAAAACACATGTATTTTTTCAGATTTCTAACATTTTTATTTTTTGAGTTAGCTTCGGTTAGATTTTTTTGTAAATTAAAAATAACCATTTTTCAAAGCTACATAACTCTGTTGTTTCTCAACGGAAATTATAAAATAGCACATCAAAATGCATTGAAATTTTATCAGCTTTCCAAATAGAATAGTTGAAAAAAATTAAATAATGACCTTCAACATGAAAAGTTGTAAATAAACTTTAAATGGCGTCTAAAAGTACCGTCTGCACCACCGAATATTTTGCAAAAAATACCATTGTATAGCTCAATTCATGATGCAACTTTCATCTGAAGACACCAAAGTGGGCCATTAACACCTTGAAGAGTTATGAAAGAAATAATGACAATAAGTCTCTTTTTTTGCATCGAAAACAAACAATGGTCGAACAACTGCACTCACATATGGAGATAGCAAGCACTTTTAACAACATGGAAACAAAAGAACTTATCAAAGCTGGTAAAAAAACACTATTTTTTCGTCCTTTTCGGACTGCCCCTACTCGCATAACAGTCCCATATGAATTTTCATCATTTTAGGTCAACATAAGGCTTCAACATAAAAGACTAAAAAAAGAGGTTTTGTTCTAGAAATTTCGAAAAAAAATATCAATTCGTGGCTGTCCTATATGAAATATACCTGAATAACAGTCCCATATGTGAAATACCACGGATTTGGTTACTTTTCAATGCTTCTTTCGGCGAAATAGTCTTTGGTTTATTGCTTTGAATCATTTAAACATTTTTTTTAACTCACTTGATGTCGAATGATGCACACTAGTTTTCGAAGGCAGGTCTGACTTTCTTAGGAATGACTTCCTGATCGAAAAACTATCGGATGCAATCAAAAATCGTAAAAATATTCAACTTACAATGTGGAATTCATGATATTTTTTTGCAAAAGTATGTTTCTTTTTCTGACAATTGCATTTAGAAGTTCAAAAATGATCAAATTTAAGTCTTAGAAAGTAGCTTGGTGAGAAAAATATATTTTGTATGGGACTATTATGCTAGTAGATTCGAAAAAGGTTTCAAATATGGTCGATTAACAGTCCCATAATGAATAAAAATGGTGCTCTCGACCTTACCAATAACCCAATTTCGAAAATTTCAGACCTAACAATTTATTATGACAACCTAGAAACGATTTTCGTTTATGCTGAAAGTGGTGGTCACAATTTAAAAATATATTCCAAAACAAAAAATGCTGATTGTCTCGCTTGCTTATTTTTGTATATGGGACTGTTATGAAAGAAGGGGCTGTAGATTGTTGCAGCTTTACTGACTTCATGTTATATCCAAAAATCTAATAACGTATTCGTTTATACCCAGTTTTGCACCAGGTCACAACAAGTTATGCACATTTTACTGTCATTTTTAGAAGTTTATGCGCTAAGTTTTGCATCCGTAATTCCTCAGATTTGATTTAAAATGGACGGTGGAACACTGAAGATTCGTGTGTGAGCGATCGAGGTAGCAAAACACTGACGACGAATTATGTTCGTTCTAGTATGGTAAACCTCAAAACTGGGCGAATGTAGAAAACGAATACGGTAAGAGTATCATATTTTCATCATTTTACAGCCTGGGCTGGCCATACTGAGCTCTTTGATTATTTCTACAACATTTGTGCCTCTTTCTCATACTTTTTTGATCCATGGAAAAGGATTTTGGTGTCCAGTACTTAGCTCCCGATATAAAAACTATGAAAAGCACGTCTATAATCCATTTTTTTAATATCATTTTTGTGATCCCAAACACAGGGACTGAACCTTCTACTATTGGCATTGATTATGCTTCACAATGATCTTTGATCGAAAAATTATAAAGTTCTATAGTATATGACCAGGTTGTAAAAGCAACATTCCCATTATTAGTTATATCACATAAACAATACGATACTGAGAATTTTGGTTAAAATTTAAAGTCAGTTTTGCTGCAAACACTCTACAAAGCACGATAAAGAAGTGTTTTTTACCTGCTTTGAAGTTCTTTTGTTTCCATGTTGTAAGAAGTGCGTGCTACCTCCATATGTGAGTACAGTTTTTCGACCATTGCACACTGGTACAGAACATCAATCTAGCGGAACTAAATTAATAGCACCCAGGGATGAAAAGATAGACTTTTGGTGTCTTCGACAACAATGCATAGTTTTACAAGGCGCATACTTTGAAATAAAATACAGAGTCAAGGGGTCCACCAATAGCAAGATAAAAATGCTAACTTTTTTGTTAAGCATTTTAGAGCTTTAGTTTCTTCTACAAAGTTGTTTATCTTAACAAAATACATAACTTTGCTGAACAAGTCATAGTTCTACAATTTTATTCTAAGGAGTTACAATGAAATTAAGAAAAATACCTTGAAAAAACAGTTTTTTAAATCTGAAACGTTGTAGGTAAGACAAAACAATTTTCAGTCTTCGAAACAAAGTTGTAAAATGTTAAGTTCTACAATCGCTTAGTACATTATGATGTGTTTTGAAATTGCTGAAGCGCTGCAGATAGCATTTAGTGTAATATATTAACGATTTTCAAAGCAAAGTGGTTCGAATTGCGCAAATTTTCGCACCATCAGCCAATGTGGATTTTATTTTTGGTATTAAGAGGAATCATTACCATATAAAACTAGCGTGGAACTCGGTGGAACTTGAAGCAATTTTAAGATTAAAAATCTAGTATTTTGTTCACAAATATCACTTTTTTTAGACACTTTATTAGTTTCTTAGTTTCTTTGATGCAATTTACTTGCAGAATTTGAGAAAAAGAAATATTTAGATGATTTAACCGGTTTTCCGTTTCAAATTTATCAATAGAATCTTTTCTAGTACATCATTATATAAATGATAACTGTACCAAAACGTGAAAGTGATTTAATTCCAAAAGTAAACTAGCTTTCAGCTTTCAGTAGCTGGTGGCAGGCCAATTTTGGCTCTATTTAACGATAAAAACACTTTTGAGATAATAAGCCTTTATATTAATTTTTCATGTTTGTAAGCGTTCCTAAAACAATAGTAATATACTGCCTTTACAATTTAGATGCAGTTAAACGGCATCTAACGGTTTATAAATTTCACACAATTTTCAATCGTACATGTTTTGTGATGGATTTACAAGTGCCATAAAAAGAGAATTAAAAACAATTTTATATGTGACGAACTTTTATTTATGTACAGAGTTGACTTCATAAAGGTGGTTTTTAAGGATGATAGTTTTCTCTTTCTAATTACATATTTCAGAGTTGATCCAGACTTTATAATTATGTTAAAACTAACTAGAATTGGTCAATATTTGTGATTTGTTTTTTGTATTCTTAACTTTTGGTTTTCTAGACAATTTGGAAGTTATAAATTGGAAAACTTAAATATTTGAATTATTCAAAAATGTTATAATTTGGATATTAGGAAACTTGTTTTTTTAACATTTTTGAGATAAAACTTCTTCGAAACTTGAGCCCGGAATGGTTTTTTATAAATTTTTTATAAACTTTATATAATTACAATGGAAATTTTAAAACAAGTGGATGTTCGAAATTTTTAATTAGAAAGTTTGACTGTTTGAAAAATAAAACATGAAAATTCAAAAATCAAAAGCTGGAAAACTGAATCATTTTATGATTTCAGACCCAAGATATTTCGAATGTTTGCATTTGATATCCAATATTTGGAAATTTGAAAATAGTTTACTCTAAAAAATTTTAAAATTTAGGAAAAGACTTAATTAAACTTGATAAACTTTGAAACTGGAACAATCAATATGCAAGAAAAATAAGGAAATTTCATACATTTCTTATACTAAATGGAGTTTTGAAATATTCAAATTTGTAATATGAATATTGGAATATTGAACTCGTTGATCGATATTTTTTAAAAGTTTGGTACGTTCGAAATGGAAAAAAAAACTAAAAATAGGTTGAGGTTAGGTTTCATGATTTCTTCTTTGATCAAGTATTGAGTAAATTTTATGTAACACATTTGTCTTTTTCAATATTTTTAAATTGAATACTTTTTTATCAGAATATAACGCATTACCCCAAACATTAGCGTGAGATTTGTGGAGATATGGCATATAACCGGTCTCCGTAAAACAAATCATCACAGGTACTGCACTTCCTTTCCTCCATCGTTTTTTATTATCGATCACAAGATGGTAAAATTGAAATAACATTTTTAAGGTTCTTTAAGCAATAATATTATTTGTTGTATTGATTCGAATTCAGATGGTTCCACAATGGATGAATAAAAAGAGATTAATTATGTCGTTTTGCAAATTAGTTAATGTTATAAGATCCAGTTTGAGGGAAATAAGAAACTTTCATTGAGGTTTTATTATTTCGCAGTTTCGATTTTTAATCGTTCTTACGTACTGTTAAGCCACTTGAAATACTATTGAAAAATCACTATCATCATTTAAACATGAAATCAGTAATTCTTTATTTTAATGTTTTTTCCTTGAAAAATTAGTTCAAAAGGGTTATTTTAACATTTTAAGAAAATATATAATTCTTAAAATAATAGTCTCATCTTGTCTTAACTAATGTAGACGATTGACTAGGAACCGTGGGAGTGCAAGAGAAGAAAATAAAAGTTTTCACTGATTTGTAGTGAGAGAAAATTAGAGATGTTTTCGGAAATTTCCGTTGCAGAAAAATTACTAAATGAAGTACATATAAATTGATAAGATAACCAAGGATACATTAGTTTTCTTCATCATGTTTTATTATTCCAGATTAAATATGTTTTCAGTAAACTTAACTTACTATTGATTTACTATTGATGAGAAAGACTTCCAAAATATGAGGCAAAGAAAAGCGTAGAATCAAAGAGTTTTCAGAAAGGCAATATTCATAGAAAAACAATTTGGAAAAATTTGTGTCATTTTAAGTTACTTTCCGTCTTCAACCAATGAAGCTTTCGCAAACTCTTTGGTTCAACAGGGCTCATGTTTAGGAAAAAGATCTAGTTTATCAAGGAAGAAATTTGGATGGTATTGATTTGCCTTCAGTATTTTACTCGATCCATTTTAATTGGACGTTTATCAAATGCCTCAGAGAAATAGGAGTTTCCTTAAGAAATGTCTAGGAGCATAGGAGGTGTAGGAAACCCACGATCGCACCATTTACCAAAATGGATCCTGATCTCTACCTTTCACCAACTTACACAACCCCTTCCTTGGATAACTGAATATGGATTCGCAGACGTATAGACGGTTTCCATTGTTTGTAATACTAGCTTATAACTGGTTCTGATTATTCAATTTTTTTTGGAGTGCAGTAGCGAGAGGTTGCTAGTTGAACTTAAAGATTATCTTACTAACAATCCTTCCTTTTTCCCCATTGACTTCTAGGACGTGGCCGGCGCCGTTATTAATCATATAAAAAAGGGAGAGCATCAGTTTTGTACAATGAGAATGACTGCTAATCCCAAGCACCATTCTTTTGGACTTTGTGCAAAATTGATGGCCTCGATCAATCACGGAGTAGCAACCATTATTGGCGATGTGGAACATGTTCTGCTTAGCCACGCCAGCGATCATGGAATTCGAAATGTATAGTTTGAAAACAAATGTAAAAAAATACGAAGTTCCCCTTAAATCAATTTGAAAAAAAAAACTGTAAATTAAGCATTTCGAGTTCAATGATTTAAGGTGGATATGAGTAGTCAACCAAGCTAAGCTAAGCTAAGCTAAAAACACTTTTGAGATAATAAATTTTCGTTGGATTACAAACTCAATTTGAGTAAAGGATCTATGACCATTTTGAAACCAGAGCTGTCAACACGTTGATATACACCATTTACTCCTGACCGAAGCAAATGTTGTAAAAACAAGTGTCTAAAAAAGTGATATTTGATACTAGATTTTGAATCCTCAAACTGCTTCGAGTTCCACCAAGTTCCACGCTAGTTTTATATGGTAATGATTCCTTTTAATACCAAAAATAAAATCCACAATGGCTGATGGTGCGAAAATCTTCGTAATTTGATAAACTTCTCTTTGAAAATCGTTCATATATTTCACTAAATGCTTTCTGCAGCGCTTCAGCAATATCAAAACACATCGTAATGTACTGAAAGATTGTAGATCTTAACTTTTTTCAACTTTGTTTCGAAGACTGAAAATGGTTTTGCCTTACCTACAACGATCCAGATTTGAAAAACTGTTTTTTCAAGGTTTTATTTTTAATTTCATTGTAACTCCTTAGAATGAAGTTGTAGAACTTTGACTTGTTCAGCAAAGTTATGTATTTTGTTAAGATAAACAACTTTGTAGAAGAAACTAAAGCTCTAAAATGCTTGACAAAAAAGTTAGCATTTTTATCTTGCTATTGGCGGACCCCTCGACTTTATATTTTATTTCAAAGTATGCGCCTTATAAAATTATGCAATATTGTCGAAGACACCATAAGTCTATCTTTTCATCCATGGGCGCTATTAATTTAGTTCCGCTAGATTGATGTTCTATACCAGTGTGCATTGTTTGTTTTCGATGCAAAAAAAGAGATTTATTGCCATTATTTCTTTCATAACTCTTCAAGGTGTTAATGGCCCACTTTGGTGTCTTCAGATGAAAGTTGCATCATAAATCGAGCTATACAATGGTATTTTTTGCAAAATATTCAGTGGTGCAGACGGTACTTTTAGACGCCATTTAAAGTTTATTTACAACTTTTCATGTTGAAGGTCATTATTTAATTTTTTTCAACTATTCTATTTGGAAAGCTGATAAAATTTTAACGCATTTTGATGTGCTATTTTATAATTTCCGTTGAGAAACAACAGAGTTATGTAGCTTTGAAAAATGGTTATTTTTAATTTACAAAAAAATCTAACCGAAGCTAACTCAAAAAATAAAAATGTTAGAAATCTGAAAAAATACATGTGTTTTTAAGTCGCAAAAATGAACCAAATTTTCAATTTTGGGGAAAATCTGAAGACCCCCGGCGCAAATTGTCAGATAATAAAAAAAAATCCCCACCTGTCACAAGTTATAAGCATTCTAGAAAGAGCTCTTTTTCGGGACTTTTTTCATTCGGAATCAGCTACTGGGGATCTCGTAAAATATTTCGACTTATTTTTTCGATATTGAGAAACTAGAATAAATTATATATACAATGAATTAAAATTCATCGAAATCGGTCAATATTTGCGGCCAGGGGAACTTACGCAAATTCTCGGGCATATAGACCCGAAGAGCCTAATTACGGATTTTTTTGAGGGAGCACTTCCGGTGGTCACAGAAAGTTGCCTGGTACTACAGATTGTGTATTTCGTGATTTCCCAGGAAGGTTTTCAAAATCATATTTTTGCGATTTTTTCTCGAAAAGTTATGATGATTTGAATGTGCGCTTCGGGTCGTATTGACCCGAACGACTTTGGGAGGTTGACTTTGCTTACGAAATCTGCTGACTTGAATAAAAAAAAATTGAACTGAGAATTGAAAGTCAAAATTATCACATGTCTTTCCATATCGAAATTTTATCAAGTTGATTTGATTTTCAAATAAAATTTCTTGTTAAAATGACGAGTACTAAATCAGAGCGCTGAGGTTCATTTTGATTTTCGGATCAAAATTCCGCGAACCCTTAATGTGAATATACAGATGATAATCTGAAAACAAAAATTATTGTTTAACCAAGTGATAATACATTTGAAATCTTAATAAGAATATGAACTTTGAATCTAAGTCCTATAGCTAAATTTTTGAAACTATGAACAACAGATTGTGAGTTCAAGTTCTGTTGGTTGGCCGTTGTATCTTTTTCATGTAATTTGATCTTTTCATATTTGAAAAATTGTCAAATTTAATTTTTTAAAAGGGTTTTATACTTAAAATCTAAATATCTAGGTTAAATCTGAGTCCATAATTGAATCAAGGATCTTACATAGATTGAAAATCTGTTTCTGTTTCATTTAGGTTGATTATTGAATCAGTTACTAAACATTTATTTTACTCAGAACTTATCAATTTTGGCAACTCCACATGCCAAAACTAGAGTTGGTAGAGAAATTCAGATTTGAATTCAGAACCCAAAAATCTTTCAAAATCAATTATTAAAGCAAAGGCAAAAAATGCTGTTCCCTTGTTCATTTTGTTCAGTTCATGGTATGAATCCGATTCTATCTTTGGATTTGAATTTTTTCTGCTACATTTTTTGCAATTAGATGAAAATGTATCGAGATTTAATAATTTATTTCTAATTTTCGAAAAATGATATTCATTCTAGTCTAAGGCTGACAGATTGCAAATCTGTCTGGCTTACATATATGTCTAAAATTGCAGGATTTTAGAAAGTTTTATGACAATACAATATTACAATTGGAAAAAAGTTGAACAAATACTGCGTTAAAGGTTTCAAAAATACAAAAATCTATGAAAAAGTATCTCTAGCGCACCACACACTAATTTCGAAAATCAAGAGAAAAAATCTCCTTGCTTTAAAAAAATGGAAAAAAAATTCACCCAGCTGTGACAGAAAAAAACCAAAAAACAACGTGCACACAATTGTTGATTCAGGAAGTGCAGAACAAGGAAAGATTTTGCCACGATTCCAGGCACCACTTTGTAGCACACAACAACATGATTGTAGTTCGTTGTTTCGGTTCAAAAATCTGGCAAAAGTTCCTGGGCTCCATTTCAGAAGCCAACAGGAATGTTATCTTGTATTGTTGTAGGTATGATGACTTTGCACTGTCGCTTGTTGTTGATTTGTCAGGTAGTTAGACGACATCTTCCATGAACTCCCCCACACTATGGAAAGAAGAGGTTAAAAAAAAGCTAGCCACAAACATTTACAAAAGTTGTTGGTAGCACTTTTCGTTTGTTGAGATTGTGTTAGAGGTTTTTTTTGTGTTAGAGGTTATTTCTTTTCTTTTTTTAAAGCTCAACTTGGCACCGGGTTGTTGTTTCCAAATGTGGTCAAACATGGTGGACTTTCAGAAGTTTCAGGACATAAACCGAATGCAAACTTTCATGAATATGAAGTGTGTTTGCACGACGGATCAGAGTTTTGTCGAGGTTGAAATGGCATATGTAATTTGAAAAAGTGTAGAACGTCAGTTTTCATATTTCAAGAAATTTAACCTCTGATAAGATTAACTTATTATAAAGTCGAAATCACTTCAAGAAAAAACAAAAATCTTCAAGCTAAAAATATCTGTTATGATGATTTAAAGAGGCCATATAATTTCCTATACCTTCCTAGAAAGACCTCCTCGCAGAAAAAAAACCTTAAAACCCTAGATCAACATTACAGCTGTAGGCATCTCCGACAGACAAAACTTCCCCCAAGAGGGCTTCCAATTGGATAAATTCAAATTAGTGCCCTCAACAAAAAAAAAATCTTCTCTTTTAAAACAATCCTCAATTTTGGCGGATCAACTTGGGCAGGCGTGCGAAAAGTTCAAACTCAATAACCGTAAAATTTCGTCCCGGCAAGTAGAGGGAAAATTAAATTTCCCCGGGTGCCACTTTCCCTTTTACTCACTTTTCCTCTCCAGCCAGCCGCAACCAAACACAAAAGAAGGAAGCTTTCGGGTAATTAATTTAATATCTGCCAAATTGTATCACCATTGCGAGAGTTGGCCAACCGCCCACATCTGCCAAACAAGACAGCAGCGGGGGTGTAAATGGGGCCGCCAAATTTGCTGCCGGCTGCCATCTTTCATGGCACTGCGTCAAAACGTGAAAAGTGACAAACATTTGCCCACAGTTAATTAGCGAGCAACGCTTCTCCTTTTCGGTTCCGTAAATTCAAGAATTAAAAAAAAAATGGGCCATGCTGGACTACCGAAGTTTGAATGCCAGATGACGTTAAGTAGATGCAGTGTATTAAGTTTTTTTTCTTCAAAAAATAGTGGTTTGAAATTACATCACTTACTTTAAAAATGACGACACATGTACAATAAGGCTAATAATTTTTGCCCGGGTTTACTAGAGCCGACTATATTTTGTTTTCGAATGGGTTTTGTGAGTTTACTTGAGAAAAAAATAGTCAAAGCTTACTATGTATGCTAAACTCCCATTATGGGTTGAAAAATAGATATGAAATAGAATGAAAAAAAAATGGGACAATGCTGGACTACCGAAGTTTGAATGCCAGATGACGTTGAGTAGACGCAGAGTATTAAGTTTTTATATTGATATAAAAAAAATGGTTTGAAATTGCAACACGAAGTTTTAAAATGACAAAATACAAAAAAACTGATTATTTTCTGATTTATCTGAAATTTTCGATTTTATCCGGGTTTTCCTGGATTTTTGTTACAAAATTTGGAAAATGTTCGGTCCGGCTGGGTTGTCCGGATTTCATTGAAAATAGCCCATATTTTTGCCCGGTTTTATTAGCCTTAATCGCCGAATCAAACAAATAAAATCAAATTGTGTTCTTATTTTTTTTTTATTTATGCACCCAAAGCGAAATTATTTAAACAAGCTTTATAAAAAAAATTATGAAACGTTCAATGGAAGCCTAAAATACGATCTAAAACCTACTGATAAGTTTCGATGAAAAAAATGTTTTTTCTAAGTTTTTTGTCTTGATTTTTGTTGAGTAATTTTTGGGTTTTTATCAAATTTCTCGGATTTTGACCGACAATTTTGAAATCAAAAGCCCAGATTTTGTCAGGTTTTAAGACAAAATAGCCTAGGAATAGTATTTGTCCGGCCCGGGTACGTGCTAAAAATTTGTGGCAAACTTAGGTTGAAATCACTTCCATTGAGACGTTGAGTTAAGTTTTTTCATATTCCAAAATACAAATTGATAATTTTAACATTTTAAGTTTAAAATTGGTGGTTCATACTAATTTTTCTGCAAATCAAAAGATTAAACTTGGATCACTAAACTCAGTTTACTTGAGCCTACTATATTTTGTTTAAGAATTGGTTCTGTGAGCATATTTTGAAGAAAAAAAAAATGCTGAAAGTCTCCTTTTCATGAATTTTCATCCTTGCCTGGAATATAGATAAAGTATTGTTGGGTAAAAGTACGACCTTAGTGTTATCCTATTTTTAGAAAACTTTGCAGTTGTTTTTCCAAAAAAAAAAAACCCAAAACAGCATTTGATTTCTTATACTTTTATGTCTCTTATAAAAAAAATTCGAAGATAATCGATCGACGCATTTGATAGCAGTAGTGAAAATGTGAATATTACATCATTCATGCAAAAAAGCTACTTTACCTCATTTTTCGAATTATTTTCAACTTCTACGAATAAAAATTATGTCTGAATGTAGGCAGTCCAAATCTAAATCAATCCACGTCAGAGTTTTGAATTTTACTGTTCTCGGTTTAGGATAATCTCAAAATGTACTTTTACCCGACTCCTACTTTTAACCCACCTTACTCTATATTTAGGAACACGTTAAAAAACAACCACGAAATTATTCAGACAATCTGGGAGTTTAAGTCTAGAATGTTTATCATGTTCCGAAAAGAAGAAGAGAAAAATTATTAAATCAAGACTGTATTCCTAAATTTCGATGCCTTTTGTCGAGTTTAATCTATTGAAGTGACGGTAAAAATGGTAACAGTAATTTTTTTCTTTTTTTTTTTTTAGTTTTGTCTATTTATTTATTTTAAGATTCAGATCCAAAGTGGAAATCGGATTTTTATCATTAACTGAACAAATTATACAAGGAAACATCATTTTTTATGCCATTGTTTTAATAATTTATGTTGGAAGATTTTGGGGTTCTGAATTCATATCATTCGTTAGAACTTGTCTACCACCTCTAGTTTTGCTGATATGATGTCTCAAAATTTCAAAATAAATTAATAAGATAAGTTTCGAGTAAAATCGATTTTGATTGCTGATAAATTAATAAACCTACATGGAACAGAAACAGATTTTGAATCTATTTATCATTCTGAATTCAATCAAGGATTTATATTTAGCCTAGATATTAAAGTTTCAGATATAGAACTCTTTTAAAAAAAATTAAATTGTACATTTTCTTTAAATTAAAAAAAAAACAAATTACACGAAAAAGTTACATAGACTCACCGGCAGGACTTGAACCTACAATTTTCACTGATTACAAATGTTTCTGTCATCATTCAGGAATGTCTTAGTGTATATGATATTGGAAATTTTGATTCATTTAGGAAAATTGTTGAACAGTGTAAAAATACTTGACCAATGCTTTGAGGAATATTTTCGATTTTTTTTGGATTCAAAATTTCTCTAAATTCCAATATTTTGCAGAATTAATAAAAATTGACAAAATGAAAATTTCAATAACTTTTTTCTTAGAAGTCAAAATAACTCGCGATCTTCGAAAAGTTGATCGTTGAGTTAATTTTTTAATCTTTGTTATGTTCTATAGTTTTACCAAAAAAAAGTGCACAAATTAATTTAATGAATGTTATTAAATAATACTTGTAAATGTTTACATACTTTAAGAAGTTATCTTGAAAACAACAAATGATCTTGAAAAACTTTTTGATTTTATTTGAAAATCGTTTATGGGTGGGATTACCATTCGCAATCCTAATAATGCATCCTAAAACTATTTGAAGATTTCGAATTGTCGCCTTGAAATTGTTCAAAAATACTTAGTTTTTTGGCTTGTACTTTTTTTTTGGATTTTGGACTTGGAAGACAATTTAACTTTTGGGACTTCATGCTTCAAGGCATTATAGAAAAAATGCAATCATAAACAGAAAAGTGCCATTCTAGCTGCCAGTAGCATAAACCTGATAGTAAATTTGTTATTTCCATTAAAATTGTATTTATTTGAATGCTAAAAAAAAAATTCCATAGGGTCCGGGAACTCAATAATAGGATGTTCTTTTTAATTTAAAAATTAACAATTTTGAGTTAATATTTCATTCAAAATAATTGACGATTGATTTGAAATACATATTTATTCAAAATTTGCTATACAAACTGAAAATCGAAGGTCTAGTCGAAAATTTCACCAAAATTGAAAAACTATTGAATTATTCAACAAGAATTAAAAGGGAAATATTGAAACAGTATGTGATGAAGATTTTTTTTTTAAATTTAAATTTAAAACTAAAAACCAGTTCAGATGTCAAAAGAATCACTCTGCAGTTTTATCACACTTCATCTTTAATGAATAATGAATAAACTACTTATTTTTTCGCTTTCTTTGCTAGTTGATCCATTATTTTATCATTTCAAATTAATGTTTAACTATAGATTTAGTTCAAAATTGATTAAAAACAACAAACTACAAAACTTTCCTTGCTTTAAAATTCAGTTAAAAATTTCAAAGCTGTTATTCCGAATAGAAATGGAAAATAGTATGGAAAATCTTTTGATAGTTAGAATTTTAAACTCATATTTGAAATTTTTAATTTCAAGTCAGCAGCTTTCATAACAGTTCGTGTACAAAATGCTCCACAAATTAAATGGTCGAAGTTTGAACGACTGAACTTAAATTAAAATTATATTTAATCACGTTTCGAATCGTGAATTTTCTCTTAGAAAAAAAAATATTATTTTTGGACTTGAAAGAATTTATTAAAAACAAACAAATGATGATTGAGTTGAATTTGATAAAATAGTAAAATGTGTATTCAATTTTATTTCAAGAGTGAATAAGGTAAGAGATGAAATTCTTCTTAATATTCAAATTCTTCCAGTAATAAAAATTAAAGCTACAAAAGTTTGATTTTTTTTTGTCATAATCGAATCGAAAATAAATAAAATATTTTTTTAGTAAATATTCCAACGCCGTCAATTGAAATATCGGGGCCTTGAAACGATAAAAGGTAGAAACTTAGTTTTTCTTGTTAACCCTTTACTGCATGGACTGTTTTTCTAGCATTACTGAAGGAATTTGTTGAAGTCCGCAAACGGATTTGATTTTTAATTTTAATAATTCCCTTAACTAAAATCAGTAAATATTTCTTTAAAAATTCGTTAAAAATCCATTATTTTACAGAACAGGGAAAAATAAACAAATTGAAAATCTATTACTTTTTCCTCAGCAGTCAATGTTACTTGAGGTCTTGGAGAAAGTTGATATAAACTTTTATTTTATTTTTATGTTCTTAGAGTTTCCTCACAAAAGTGAAGAATTTCCTTAAAAAATGTTTACCTATTTTCAAAAGTTTCAAGGCATCCAAATTAATCAAAATTCTCGCTCTTAAATTCTTTGCACCTCAGAAAAATGTGAAATTTGTGGCCTTGTGTAATTTTTCAAAACCCTTGTGGAATTAATGAACTAGAAACACAAAATAAAATGGAAACTAAAATTGTTTTTTAAAGGAATTCTCATATCTGCCTGAAATTCGGATGATAAAATTGTAAAAATAAAAACAATTTTTTTATTATAAAAGTATTCCATGAACTTAATTGGATACTCTTTCCATTAAAAACCAATTTAGAAGCCAAGGTAGGATTTTTGTGTATCAAGATTTGAATTTCAATACAAAGAGTTTATCAAATTGCGAATCAGAATTGACAATAAAAAAAAATAGTTTTCAATTGAGCCAATTTTTTGACATATTTAAACATAATTTAGGATAAACTTATTTCACGTTACTACAGTAAGTTCATTTTTTGAAATGAAAATTTTACTTGAAAAAAAAACTCCATGGAGGGGAAGGTTAAACCCCATTAAATTTTGCAAAATGACCACTAGAATTTTAATAACTTTAACTCACAGGAGAAATCTGATTTTTGGTTCTAACCAGCGCTTAAAAGTTAATATGGAATAGTTAAATTCTTGGTACCTCGAAAAAACTAATTTTGTAGACATATGGAATTTCTTATGAGTATGTGATTAATGAGATAATTTTTTTTAACAAATTTAGCGTACAATAATTAAGTTTTTGAGACTTTTTTTTATCACCTTTAAGGCGCCATTGGTAATTAATTTATTTTTTATGATAATTAATGTTATTCAAAGAAAGACTATTCTTTAAAAATTATCAATTCAACGACTTAAAAAAATATCGAAAGACACATTTTACGCGGTTGTACCGTTCACAAGTGATTTTTATCCGTTCTCACATAAAAAAATCTCAAAATCGTCAATAATTTCGATAATTCAAATAACAAAAATGTATCCAAAAAAAGGGTAAAAATTTTTATTGATGGATTTGTTAACTTTGACAACTTCTGCAAAATCATTCATTGAAAATATATGCATTGATTTTTTCGCAATTTGCAGAACATGTTTGGAAGCCAACAACGACAGCTTTATGGTGTAGAAGAACAGATTTCTTTATTTTTAATGGATTTTTTTTGTTGTGAATTCTTCATACCTCAAGGTTTTAAGGATACTGGAGTTGTTCTAAAATGCGATAAAAACAGCCACAAATGAGTTAATTCACGTCACAAAAAAACTTTTATCTTTACGAGCTTCTACATTTTGTAACAAAAATATTAATGATCTTCTTTGAAAATAACAAGACGTTTCTGAAAAACCAGATTTTATAAAAATCGGTTGAAATTCAGTTGAGTTACATCAGCGTGAATGAGTGAATTCACGTCATAAAATTTGATATTCTCAGGGATTTCTAAGGGAAACATGCTCTCAAAGCTATCTTAAATCTGCAGATAGGATCTACAATCGGATTTTTATAAATCTGTGTCAGCACACAAAATTTTGGAAATATTTACAGATTTCAGAGATTTTTTAAATTATCTACTTTATTCCAAGACTATAAATTTTATGTCAGCATAAATTATGGATTTCAAACTTTGGTTTTGAAAAAATATGCTAAGATTGGTAATGATAATTGATTTTTCTAAAGTGTAAATAAAAAAAAGACTAATTATTCGTGATTTTTTAAAACAAATTTTGGCTGTTCCCGTTACAGAATTTCTGGGTGGAATCACAGAATGTCAGATTTTTTTTGCAAAAACACAAAAAAAAATTGTCAATCCTGTTTATAAATCTGTTATGTTTAAAGTCACAACTTTAAAAAGACATACCTTTATTTGTTCAATCAGAAAACTACATATATCAAATTGTTGGTTTATCAATTTCCTAACAACTTGATCGAAGACATTGATGTTTAATTTAATTTGCGACCGTTTTTCTGCGATTTTTTTTTTCATTCTACATTAAATTGAAAAAGTTCTTTGAAATAACAGGTTACCTCATCCGTCACATTGGTTGACAGTTTTCCAGAATGATGACGTAGTTGTTATGAATAATAGCGAGCATTGTACTGAATTCATTAGTTTTTCCCTTAAAAAATATTTTAATGCCAGCCACTTGTTCGAAACTATCCTCAAATTAGCAAATTTGGCTTTCCAGATTTATGAGCTTCTTATAAAAATACGGTTTGGTTTCGGTTCTGCATGAAATGCGAATTTACCGCGGAAATATCCAAAATTTCGTGAAAATTGTAATAACTGAAAACTATTTCCAAGCATATTGTGAGCTTAAACTTGAAAAATATTGGAAGAGGACACATGAAACAGTCCTAATCTATTATTTAACACGCAAGTTTCGAGCTCGTTAACAGTAAAATTGGTTAATCATCTTTTCTCGTAAATTTTTCTTTTTCGTGACTTGGAATGATTCTAAGCTTTTTTTCCAATATGTTTCATACTAAAATCAATTGTTTTATCACGAACTTTAGTTTCATTACACAGATTACTGACTTTTCTTAATGCATATTACGAAAAACAAAGATTTAAGTTTGTTTCCTATGTAATCTATGAAAAATCTCATAACAACTACGACATCCTGCTTGGCATGGGCTAATTTCACGCTCGATGTACGGTACTCTATAATGAATATACTCTGGTAAACTGGTTGACTTCTAGAATGAAACCAGCTCTGAGAAGTTTCGGAAAAGGGAATTAACATCACGGTGGTATGTGTCGTAAGTTTTTGATTTTAATCACAAATTTATGCAAAGTATCACCTTTGATTACAATCATTATTTATCAATTAAAACTTGTTTGAATTCAACCATGAAAAACAGAATCAACTAGAATAGGTATTCCTATTCCAACCATAAAGTTAAAACGTCAGAGAGTCTCAATCACTGTGTAGTTGAACGAAATGTGACTAATCGGCGGCGCACTTCTAGTCGGTCGCGACTAGAAAACGGATGATGAAAATAGAACTAATAAGTAAGTCCCCCCTGTCTGTCGCTATATGAGAAAATCGCGTACTACTGGGTTAAACCGGTGTATTTATTTTTCTTTCGTTAGTCACTAAGTAGCTGCCAACGTCCCGAATGAATTGTGTGCTGTTAAACTTAAACCTAGCCAGCATCTACGCCCCAGTGGCCTAATGGATAAGGCATCGGCCTCCTAAGCCGAGGATTGTGGGTTCGAGTCCCACCTGGGGTAAGAGCATCGTTTATTTTGTATGTATATTATTATTTCCCGTAGGTGGTTACACTTACTGATTGTGTTAAGTTTCAAAAACTTTTAAAACAGAGTTTAAGAGATTTTTAACAATGATTCGAATTGTAATAAAACATTGAATAGTTAAAACCCAATTTGGTGAAATTGAATGTTCAAATCTGATCCATGACAACTTCCCCCCGGACGTCGGTGTCAACATACGAGGGCATCTCTAAACCTCCCCGAATGTTCACACAGCAGTGAGGCATCAAATGTGAGCAAACTAACAACGAATCTCGTTCTCTTTGGGGCAGAAGACAGCTGCTGAAAAAATTATTCACGCGTCAATCTCGACGGCTGAAACAACAGAAGCGATTCGTGTGCCGAGAGGAAGGACAACTCCCACATAAAACATTTTCACCACAGAGGCAGCCCCTACGTCGTCATATCATGAACATGGAAAAGGGAGGGGGTGGGGAGAGATGGCATTCGGAAACAGGAACGAATTCCAATCGCAACGGAACCGGAAGCCAAACTACCGACACGTTCTGTGGTGTTCCTGTTTGCTTTTGTAACAGTTTTACAGGGTGGGTGATTCCAGAACCGGATCTAGCATTCGAGGCATTTTTTTTACGAGGAGGCTTCTTTTTTTACATAATAATAAATCCATTGAATTAAGATAAAATGATGAATTTTTCAGTTATATAATAAATCACGATGTGCGAATCCATGAATACGTGGCAATTAAAAAAACAGTCTAAAATTGTTCAAATTGCCTCGTATTATATGTTGATTTTATATGGGAGCCTTCCTTTCCCTAAATAGGAGGGATTTTCAATTACTATACAAACATCCTAGGCCGCTCAAACACCCGATTTTAAAAAAATCCCGTCAATTTTAAAGAGAATATTTCAATAAAATTAGTCGTCAAACTATACTGAACTTGGTTGGCAATAAATTTTTTGGAGGATCACGTGAAAATAATCAGCAATATTATTGGTTCCACCAGTTTTTGTCAAATTTATAAAAACATGCAATTTTCACCTACTAAGTAAAAGGGTAAGTTGCAACAAACTTTGTTTTTTACTTACCTCTAACTTCACACATTTACATATATAGATTTGTTAAGCTTCGGGTTTCTATGTAAATTTATTTTTGAACAAAGTTTCATGCGAAATCCAATATATTACTTTCTTCTTAGGGACTGGACAATAAGCCCCTTTTTTGATCATATCCTTCCATGTCTTTCCAGAAATTCGTACCTGGATGATTCGTTAGTTTGTGAAGTAGATATTTAAAAAAAAATGCAAAAATCATCATAATATTTCTTGATACCTTCCTAAGGTCTTTCTTATGAAAAGGGTAATTTAATTGTTAAGTAATATTGCTAACATGACATTTTTTTCAGAAAAAGCCTTAACTTGACGTAACAGTTTGATTCGGAAAGGGTTCTGATAGGTCACGACAGGAAGTCCTGGACCCTCGCAAAAACTTCACGAGTTGATTGGGCTGGAGAATTTGGATCGTTTGTGTCGATGGCCCAATTTCCACCCTCAGCAGGAATCAACCAGCCAACCTTATACTGGCTGTCTATCGTCTGAGGATGTAGGATGTTTTTGCTCGACATTTTGTTGGTGATATTCCGGCTGTTCCGGCTTTCCTCCTAGCTTTCTCTATAGATAGGTACTGCTCCATCTGGTTTGGTGCCACAAGAATTCCGAATGGACACTTGCACACCTCGCTCGACTGACAGCTGGAGCAGATTTGCCCCTCCTCCACCAAAAAAATAAAACCAACAGCAAAAAACGATTCAACCAACAGCTGGTCAGATTTTCGGTTCGCTTCCCGCCTGCAGAGAAAATTGATTGAATTTAGATAATGGCGGACGCCTGTAAAGCTGGATGGGATATTTTTTTCTGATGCCCTCTTGATTTCGATACCCTGGAAAGCGAAAATGTAATGAAAATTTCCTATCTGATCGAAAGCTGTTGGTCGCTACTCATATCGAAATAATTTTCATTCGTATGATTTGAATAAATTCGATGTAGGGCGTAACGAGCATTCAAGGCCAGAGAGCACCCCGAAAGAACACATTTCCTCCACAAAAAATGCATGTGTGTGTAAAACGTTTGTATGTGTAAATATGTAAAAGGAAAATATCAGCTGTTAGCAAGATTCTACTTCTTCTATTTAATCCCTTTTATCCAATACCCATATTGTGAGGATTTCATGCGATTTTAAGTCATTTTCAACATTTTAAAGTTATGCGGAGGTCGCCATATTGGATTTCAAGATTGCGTCAGACAACGAAATTAGACTTCATTTCATAATTTATTGCACCGTTCATTTACACCCAATCCCTTAATCATTTCATCCAAAAAGTCTGTATTCATTAACTGTACCAATGATTAACTATTCAGAAATGAGGAACTCATCCTATGCGTGTAATGTAAGGTTGCCAGATTGCCCGGTTTTATCCGGGTTTGCCCGGATATTTAACACAAAATTTGACAAAAGTCCGGTATGTCAAAGTATGTCTTTGGCAAGTTTAAGATTGTAAAAAATGGAGCAATTTTGTTGAAGACGTCAACACCATAGAAACTTACCCAAAAATGTTTGAAGGGTTCAAAATAAAAATTTTTATTTATTCAAAATTTTTAGATTTTTAACGGCCGAGCTTAATCAAGCAAAGTATGTTTGAAAAAGTTTTGAGTCACTCAAAATCGAATAGTTTAGTCAAATATAGTTAATTAAAATATTATAACTGAAACGAGATTGGAAAAACTATGACAAAAAAGCTGCTTTTGAACACCTGTATCTTCCTAGTTCGGATGAGTTCGGTTCATTTTTTTTTTGGTTTCGTTAGAATCAGACAGATATCACCGATTCAAAAACATGGAGTTTACACCGTGAAAATGATTACTTTGTAGCTTTATAAATGATAAAGTTAGCTATTATCAAGGAATTTAGAGAGCAACTTTTTGCAATTATTAAACCAAAAAATAAACTCGTAAAATAAATTTTATTTTAAGCGACAAGAAAGGTTGAAAGGTTCGCCAATGGGGGCTTTAAATGTCATACGCGAGCAAAAGAAGGATATGGCTAAAGTTCCAACAAAATCAAAACGGCTTAAATAAACTTGGAATTTTTCCTCTTAAATCTTTGAAAATTGCTTACTTAAATCAATGTTTAAGCTACAAAGTAAAAAAACTTTTCGTTGCAAACCCCATGTTTTTATGACGGTGAAATCTGCTTGATTCTAATGCAACCAAAAGACGAACTGAACTGACCCCTACTAGGAAGATACAGGAGTTTGGAAGCAGCAATTTTTTTGTTAGTATTTTTCAATATATCTCGATTCAATCTGAATAAATTTAGTGTATTCTACAAAACTATTTGATTTCGAGTGACTCAAAACTCTTTCAAACCTACTTTGCTTGAATAAGCTCGGCCTGAAAAGATATAGTTAAAAACTGAAAATTTTGAATAGAATTTTTTCTTATTTTGAACCCTTCTAACTTTTTTTTGGGTTAGCTTCTACGATGATGACGTCTTCAACAAAATTGCTCACTCACAATCTAAAAACTGGCCAAAGACATAATCGCTCCAAAATGAAAATTACAAAAAGTTTTTTTTCTATCGCACTGCTAAGTGATTGAATCATTTTTATCTAAAGCTCATTTTAAAATGCTTCAAAGCTAGGTGAAATGATCCGAAAACACTACGGGTCTTAAACACTCCGTTTTGGCGTAAACAATTTTGATCATATTTTTACATCGTTTTCCCTTGTGTGCGACAGTAGAAAAGAATCTCATGTTTTATAAAAGCTGTGATAGCAAAAATTTTACAGCATAATGATTTTTATCGAAGCTTAAAAAATTTTGTCATGATGACGTTTCTAGAATAGAGCCAACTAGACGGTAGACCAACTACCAAATGTCTAAAAATTCTCGCTTAATGCCTTAAGGCAGAAACACAATACAGCGTCGGTCGTCGCGTCACGTCAGCGGTCAACGCTGTCGATAAGTACTAAAACGCGGACGCGACGCACCCGACGATTTTTGCTTCACAATTCAGCGTCAAGAGACCTCTAAGATGTCTCTTGACGCTGAATTGTGATGCAAAAATCTTCGGGTGCGTCGCGTCCGCGTTTTAGTACTTATCGACAGCGTTGACCGCTGACGTGACGCGACGACCGACGCTGTATTGTGTTTCTGCCTTTAGAGAGCTGAAGTTAGGAGCTATACGTGGCGCACAAAGATATTTTTATCAGATTATGACCTTAACAAACGTTTAAAAGTGGTGTAAAACCATAATTATCAATCAATGAACAAAAGACAAACTTTGAAATGGGGATTGGAAAGTCTACGTAGTTTGACACATTTTCGCATCTATAGATTCTCATACCTTATGAAAGCACAGATTTTTCGACAAGTTTTCAAAGGTAGCTGTTTTTAGAATTTTTTATCGATTGGCAATTTCTCAGATTTCCTAATATCAAAATTAAACTTTGCGCTGGGTTTCGAGTGTTCAATCGAAAGTTATTTGAAATAAAATTAAATTCATCAGATAGGCAATTCAATACCAGTTCATTACTAGAACCGTCATGAAACTGTCTTTCTGATGATAAAAATTTTATTGCGAAAATCATAAGTTTCTAGTACTCAAAATCCAGTGCAAAATTTAATTTCGGTTTTAGATAATCTGAGAAAACAAAAATTAATAAACAGATCGAAAACTTTGAAAATTCGTCAAAAAATTTAATGACTTCCAATTGACAATTTTCCAATCCATTTTTCAAATTTTTTCAACTGCGACTGAAACATTTTTTACAGTTCATTGATTGAAAAGAACGGTTTTACACCAATTTTACATTTTTGTGGTCATGACTTAAGAAAATTAAATGAAAAAAAATAACCTTGTGTGCAACATAAATATAGCTTCTAACTTCAGCTTTTTGAAGGCACTAAGTAAATTATTTTGGGCATTTGGTAGCTGTATAGTTTTTTTTTTCTAATCATATATTTTTCGGATTTTTTTTTCATAGACTTTGAATGACTTAAAAAAATAATAGTTGTAGCTGAAAATTGTCTGTGAAACATTTTTTAGCTGCATTACAAGGTTTCCAAAACTGCAAATTGTACAAATCGGTTGAAAAACAAAGAAGCTGTAGACACATTCCACACGCTTGTACTACTCACAATTGAAAGAAAAATCTCATACTGGCCAATAATTTTGATAATTCAAATCACACAAAACCAACAGTAAAAAGAGAAAACAATTTTTTACATGTTTTATATGATTTTAAAAATCAATTTTTTTGTTGGAAAAAGTGTAAATGTTGACAATTTTTACAAAACAATTAATTGAAATACATGGATTGTTTAAATATTAATACATTTTGAAGCGAACAAATACTGCTTCACTGTGTAGAGAAAAGATATTTTTCATATCCAATAGGAGTGTTTTAAAAAGTGAACAAAACAGTCGCAAATGGGTGAATTTACGTCACAAAAAAGGAAACTGTTTAATTTTGAAAATCGGTTGGAATTCAGCTGAGTTACAACAACGCAAATGAGTGAATTCACGTCACGAAATTTGATTTTTTGTAAAATTTTCTAAGGAAAATATGCTCTGAAAGCTGTTTTGACCCTCCAGATAGTCGGATTTTTTTTAAATCGCACATAATTAAGTTAATTTTATTCTTACTAGTTCGTTGTTTTCAAATAAAGAAATACAAAAAAAAGAGATAAAAATATTTTTTTATAAATCTTTTAATAAAGACTGTGAGAAACAGTAGTAATTTTAACGTATGATTCCTCAGTATGTTGCTATTTAAGTGTCAGTCAAAATAAGGAAAATGTTAGAAAAAGATACTGAAAATTTATGATTGTTCAAGTCAGAATAACAGAATATCACTTTTAAAAGTGTACATAAAATTAAGAGCCATCAAATTTGTTGAATTGTTCAGAATAACTTGAAATTTCGTGACGGGAATTCAGTACACTACCCTGTTCTGCTCAAACTGAGTGAATTCACGTTACAGCTTAAAAGAGGCATAATTTTGTTTGTTGTTGTTCAATCGAGAAGCTATGAAAATCAAATTGTGGGAAATTGATTTTTATACAACTTATTTGAAGACACCGATATCCTATTTCTACAGAAAGAACAGGAAATCAAAGTGGTATCTACTGAAGTAAAAAATTGTTAATTCTAGCGTGAAAAAAGAGCCTTCTAACATCGCTTCGATTGATAACGGATATGAAAAAGGTTTCAGTCCAAAAGTGCTAGAAGAAGACTATTTGGGATAGTACTAATCAGAGAATTAAAATTTTAAATCAATTGTCAAGGTTCCAAATCAGAACTTTGAATAAGAATTTAAAAAAAATCCACTTTTAAATTCATTTATTCTCTGTGATTTTTTCTAAGCTATACCTGCTTTTTTCAGTTTCGTTTCTGGTACATACTTACAAGTGTGATAACAAGTTTTCCAAAGTTACCTGAAATGAAACAAAACATATGTTTTTATAAATAGTTGTATCCAGTATAGTCGGTTAAATTGCAACATTTTACAAATATTCAAACACCTGGGGATTCAAAATCGTTTATTTGGTGCATATGGATGATTGATGATTTTCAGATTTTCGGAATGGAAATGGAAAACCTTTAAAAATTTAACATTGGCAGACCATAACGATCAATGCTGTTTATTTTTTTTTGTAAACATATATATTTCGGGTTTTATTCTCTACAAAGCATACATTCTACAAGTTCTCGCAATGCAACGTAAAATCTAGAGCCCCTACCGTTAAATCACTGCTAGCTTCTAATATATAGTTTATATATACAATAAACAATTTTAGAGCTTTATTCCTGCTCACTGCTCTGGTATTTTTAAAATCGGGAAAGGCAAAATCATGAAAATTTACTCTCTTATTCAAAACTGACTCTAATTTAGATTTTAGAAAGGACCACAAATGTACAATTCTACTGCAACTGGATAATTTATGTTCCAAATATTCAATAACTGTCGGACAGGACAGTGCACACAAAATGCACTATCTGCTCTATTCTGCCGAAACATCAACGCTGCCTGCATGTGGTATCCTTTGATTCACCAGAAGATAATACAGGGATTTCTCCGTTGTAGAGAGAAGTCGGTTCCGAATGTTCCTCCAAACTCGTTTCCATTCCACCGATGGGTTTTCTTCGACGATTTTTGGTGATTTCATCTTCCCTCTGAAGACCTCCAAAAGTGATGTTGTGGATGGGTTTTCTCGAACTTGATCAGCGATGTAGGCAGGGGCGGTCCTAGAGTTGGCTCTTGGGGGGGTGATTTTCCAAATTTTCAAAAATCAGTCAATATGAAGAAACGTAATCAGAGAGAGAAAACAATCATTTTAAAAAGCGAAAAGGAGGGGGTGACGGGGTGGGGGAGGGGAGGGGGGTTTGAGGGTTGCTATTTTCAAATGAGTACAATATAAGCTGCACACTTCTCCTCCTCCCCCACTTCAATTTCACTGAACATAACCAGATGTATTTTGAAAAAAATGAAATAAGAGAAAAATAATGAAATCTTTTAACAAACTTTTTAATATTTATAGAACAACCAGCAAATCTATAATATTCACTGCAAAAAAAAGTTAATGAAAAGAAAATTGCCACAATTTGTACATCTGCTAGTTTAAAATTGTTACTTTCAAAGATCTTTAAAGAATTTCTTGTTATAAATGTCATTTTACAAATGAAAATTATACACATGTTGTTGAGCTTCCGAATATTAGTACTAGGCCAAACAAAAAGTATAGTTTTGAGGTAAGTTTTAGTTAATTATTGCTATGAATTCCAAATTGATTAAAGGTGATTAAATTTTTCATTGGAGTAATTTACTGAATAGTGATTTGGAAAATTCGTAATATTATAATAATTATAATTATAATAATTATAATAATTATTTTCAATTTGGAAATACAATCCTCGTTCAAAATTCTGGTTTTGATTTTGCATATTCTCAAAATAAAAAATCAACACTCTAAAATAAATTTAGTTTAAAATAAGATTTTTAAAATCAGATACGGAAGTATGAAGCTTCTAGAATTTAATTCTATCATAGATTTGCTCTTGAATTTCAGGTTATAATACACTATTTTCAATTTCAATTGTACTGAAACAAATGAAATAGCAACAAATAAATTATAAAGAAAATTAAATATCGTTATTTTTTTCTTCATGTAGGTTGCTATTCATAATTCCAAACTCTTGAAATAATATTGATTTATTATTAAAAAACATGGAATGAAGGAGTTAATTTAGTGAAGTGTTTTTAACAATTGCAATTGAAATAGTCAAACTTTCAGATGTAGAGTATCAAACCTTAAACTGGATATTAACCTAAAATTTCAAATTTTTTATGTAAATAAGCTGAAAGTAGTTTCGGCGATATAATTGGTGTAGATCTTTAAATCCAGCAGTATAAGTCAAAAGTCACAAAAAGCTCTTTCGATTGTTAGCTTGATGGATTGCATTCTTGCCGAAAAAATAATCAACTGATAACGGGAAAGTATTAATCCATAAGGGCATCCATAAATAAAACTATGGCAAACTGATTTTGTAAAATTTTTGAATCCAGTACCCCTAAATAAGTCAAAGTCAGTTTTCAAATTCTTTTCACATCAGAAAATTTGAATGATTTTTAACGCATTACCTTGAATTTAGAAATCTATAAAAGGTTTTTAAAACTTTAACTCATACTATTACAATTTCATTTTTAGGTTAGTTTGAAGTTTCATAATTCATATTTGAATGATGTGAAATCGAGGGAAAGATGAATTCGTGCAAGAGAATCTTTACTGTGATTCAAAAACTGTTATTTGGAATCTAATTATGAATTCCTTGTAAACGCAAGTTAGAATAGTTGCATTGGATTTTGGAAAGAGTTAAGGCAGCCACACAATACCGCGTCGTCCGTCGCGTCACGTCAGCTGTCAACGCCGTCGTTGTGTACTAAAACGCTGGCGCGACGCACTCTACAATTTTCGCACCACAATATAGCGTCCACTGACAGGGAAATATTGAGAGAAAACTCGCAAACTCCAACGCAAAATGTTTCATTTATTTTTATTTAAAAAAAAACGGAACATACAAATCAAGTTAATATTTCTAAAAAACGCTTTATATGTAATTTCATCATTATCATTATAATGTTAAAAATAAATTTCAATGACATTTTTCAACAAATGTTTATCATCGAAGAGATAAAATAACGATGATATGATTTTTGAATCTGTTTGTGTCAATCTTTGACGAAAAATATCAAATACGATTAGTTCAAACCCATGCTGACGCGCTTAAATTTTGATATTTTTCAAAATCAAAACGTCGACGCTCGAAAACGCTGCCGTTTAGAACAAGTTTTGCGTTTTAGTACAATGCCTTCGCTGACGCGACGCACCATTGTGGCGACTCAAACGGAAAATGGCATCTTCAAAATTAAATGTCAACGCGACGCGACGATCGACGCTGTATTGTGTGGCAGCCTTTAGACATCACTTTGTAAAGATTTAAAATTGTCAATAAAGCAACTGTCAACAAAAGAAAAAAATACAGAATTGGAAATTCTAATTTATATTTGAATTTTGGATTCGTCTTACTTTTCATTCTTGAAGCAAAATTTTGTTATAATATTTTGTCCCGATTCCTCCGGTTTTTTAATTATATTTAACTTCAAAGAAAAATCCTAATGAGGAACTTTCCGTTTCCGAATCTTCCTTGAAAATGGATTTCATGCGGCTTCAACATGTTGTATATTACGATTGAATTTATTTTGTGTAATATTTGTGTCAAACAGAAAGATTAGAATGCACCTAAGACTGTCAATTGAAGTCACACGTTTCTTAAGCGCCTACTAGAAAACTAGTCACTCCAATGAAGAATGTGACTAAATTTTAAATTTCTTTCTAATAAAGCAATTTAACACATAAAGTTCAAAGGTATTTTTTCACTTCTTAGAATGACCAAAACCTTTAAATTTATTAAACATGATAGTAATTTCTGAAAATTAAAGAAAATTACCAATCATATGATTCCGTACATATGTATATAGTTATATTTTTTATTTTTTTCTTCTATCTGACCGAATAAAAAAGAAACTGCATGGTAAAGTAAAACTGCAATATATGAGGTCAGACAAAAAAATATTCAAGTATTTCAGTGTTACAACAATATTCACTCCCCTATTTGACTTTTTAAAATTTGTCATTCCATTGAAATTCAAAACATAATGATGAATTAAGAAGCTCAGATTTTGGAACAAATACAAAATATAGCAGAATTTGCCCATGTAAATTTAGGCGTATGAGGGATAGTAGTGACAATTAAAAAAATGTCCCTACATTTCATTACCTAGCTCAAATGCTAAGTAGATAAATGGTTAGAAAATTCAAAGCCAAAACTCTAAGTAATTCAACAGAAGTTGATTGGTATAATTCGGCCCAGGGCATTGCAACTTACAGCTGCTTGAGTTTGGTAGACCGACTTTTCTTCAGTCTTGAGCACTTGTGATAAACAAACTTTTTCGTTGAATGAACCCCCCACGGAGTGGAAAATTTTTTAAAATTCAATAGCACATCTACTAGGGGAAGTTCAAAGCTTTTATAGAAATTCGAGCATTTACGGATATTTTGTAATGGTTTTTTGCCGCTTGGGGGGGGTGATCACCCCGATCACCCCCCCCATAGGACCGCGCCTGGATGTAGGGCAGCTCACGAGCGACCATTTTGAGGCATGGATATAACGCTGGAATCCCTCTTGGATAAGGTGGATTAACGATTAATCCATCAAATGTAGAAGCAAAAGGAGTGTGTTCTCGACAGCGTACAAAACGATTGAGAAATAGTGCTTTGCATTTTTGTATCGGTAAATGAAGATTGAGCCCACCATTCTCGACAGCAAGACCAATCTGCTCCATTGACACTCTGGTTGGGTGCCGTTCCCAGATAAAGTTTCCGATCTGAGATGTTATTCGAGCTGCTGATGAGTTGGGGATGCCAAGGATTGATGCCATGAACCACAATTTCGACGTGACAAAGGTGTTGATTACGGAAACTTTCTGAAGCAAGGACAGGATACGCGGTTTGAATTTCCACATAAGCTGTGATGTCTTCCTGATCAGTGCTGCAAATTTTCAGTGTCAGTGAGAAATTATCAGCTGACTTTATTGCAGTGTATCGGTCAGTTCAATTCCAACTAGATTCATACGAGAATGAACTGAAAGCTCAGTCCTGAAAGCTCTCTGCACACTCATTCACCAATCGGCAACATCGGTGCTTAGTATACATTCAGGCTCTTTCCAGGTTCATGAGGTTATCCAATCTTCATTTTCAGTTTCAAGCGAACATTGCTGAAAGTGAAAAAAGCTTCCTTCTATTATCATTAAGTTTAGTTGAATGGTGACAAAGATTGTTCGACTCGCTAGACATGCGCAAATTTAAGAATTACTGCTGAGATCGCTATTTTTGAAGGATTCTGATAAAAAATACGTCTGTTTCAAATGGTGTGAAGAGGTGGGAAGGTTTAGAAATGAGTGTTCGGGTTGGCGAGACGAACGCTGGCGAGGGAGCGTGTAGACGAATGTGGGGGACAAAATTATGACAAAAAGTTGGCAGTAAAATGACAAAACATGACAAATGTGGTAAAAGTATGACAAAATTATGACAAAAAAAATCTGACAAATAGGAATGAAATTTACAATACAATGGAAAATATTTACTAACACAACTCTGTCGAAAATATGACAAATCTGATTAAAATGTGACAATATTTTAACAAAAATATGACAAAAAAGACAAAATCATGGCAAAAAAAATGACAAATGTCGTAAACAATTGACAAAAATATGACAAATATAACAAAATTATGACAAGCGTGGTAAAAATATGCCAATAAATTGACAAAATCGTGACATGAACCTCATTGACCTCATTTTATCATATTTTTGTCATTATTAATTACCATAAATTCAATTTTTTTTATATACATCCATCCTCTTGTCCCGCTTCAAGTAAACGTATAGTCTCAGCGATTTTCAATTCGCGTTTTCTTTTTGAATCCCAATTCATAATTTGCAAAAATGGCAAAAACAAATGCTTACTGAAATTATCAGCAACTTTCGCTGACACTGATTGAATGCTTAAGCTGCAGTCACTGATCAAAAACAGTAAGTGACAGAAATGCCCAAGCGAAAGACGCTTTCGTAGCTTTCGAGTGAAACAAGTTAGTTCGGGTTTACGAGTGAGCTTTCTACTGACTGATAGACACACTCACACAGCTTTTTGTAGGCACGAGGATGACCGAGCCGATCAGAAGCTTTTATATTTGTTGACTTTTCTATTCCGTTCATTTCAGATGAAGCTTTTTACACTGATAGAAAATCACAGTCAGTATCATTCGTGCTTGAAGATAATTTGCAGCACTGTTCCTGATGACGTCGCACCAGTTTTCCTCAATTGTACGCTTAGCTGAATTGAAGAAGATGACGCCAAGAATCTTCACTGAATCGCAAAGGGTGAACCGACCAGGGGATCTCGTACTCTGTTGGGTTCCGATGTTAATTGCCATGGTCTTGTTAGTGTTTAGAACTGCTCCAGAGCAAAGCCCAAACTCATTGAATGCGTCCAAAATCCGTTGAAATTTGTCGTCGTTCTCCACGATTATAGAGATGTCGTCAGCATACGCCAAAACTAGCTCTTGTGGGTTGTTACATATGGATAGGAGTTTTTCTAGGAGAGGGTGCAAATAAAGGACAAAAAGGTGCATGCTGAGGGAATCACCTTGTCTAACGGAGCGTTGGATGGGAAAGGAGGGGGACAGATTTCCGTTTATCATTATTTTTGAGGTCGATTTCGACATGATGTTATCCAACAAAGAAACAAAGACAGGATGAAATTGCAGACTTCTTAAAACACACAACAGATAGCTTAGATCAACAAGATCAAAGGCATGATCGAGGTCGAAAGAGATGAGCCTTCCTGATCTTCTTCGACAGTTGTTTTCTACAACGCGGTCTTTAACGGCTGTTAATGCTTCGAAAATGTTACGATTACTGTTCGAACATGTTTGTGATGGATTCAAAATATTATGGTGTTCCATTATTATTTCTAATCGCTGCTTGAGAATCCGTGATAGGAGCTCATAATCAAAGTTAAGCAATGAAATCGGACGGTATGCTTTGATTGTATCATCACTGGTTTTCTTCTTGGTCAGCACTATGATTCCCTCCAGAAAACTTTCAGAAATGTTTCCATTAAGCGCTTCGTTCAAGATCAAATTTAGTTGTCTATGGATGATATCGAAGGCTTTCAAATAAAATTTCTTAGGGATACCATCATTTCCAGGAGATTTTCGAGAGGCACTTGATTTAATAGCACAATAGATCTCTTCAGTTGTTATATCTCTCATCAATTGTTGGTTTAATTCAGAAGTTGGCTCAATTTCTCTATTTACCGGAAAATTCGAGCCCGTCGTTACGCTTTGTCTGCTATACAAACTACGAAAGTAGTCTGTAATATAGTTCTCGATTTCAGATGGATCAGTTAAGACTGTATCCTGATGTCGGATCGTCGAAATATGACTCTTTTTTCTACGTTGCATTCGTTCACCCAGTTGAAAGGAGGAAATTTTTTCACCTCCTATGTATGTATCGTTCAGACGTTGAAAAGATCTTGAAAACCGGTTTTGATGCAACATCATTTCTGCTTTTATTTTGTTGACTTCTGCAGTTGATTGGGGATTATTTAAAAGATTATTATATGCGACCGTCAAATTGCGATATAAAAGTTTATTTATTAACATGAAAGAAACAACTAAACGTATTACAAAAGAAAACCTAAACTAATAAAAATATTAATCCAGCATGTCGGATTCATAAATCAAATGTACTTAACCTTTAGAATAACATATTCATTTAATTTATTTTCCCAAGAGTTATCAAGGATTTTTTATAGGTAGCTTTTTTCAAAACCTCAAATCCTCTTATTTGAATCTAAAATATTAACGTCCGCTTCATCCTTGAGTGATGATGTATTCATTTTTGAAAGAAAGTAGCATATCGTCTCTCTCTATCGTTTTCATTTTTCCCAAGACAGTGAACGTTCCGTGGACTTCAATTTTGGCTTCAAAACGAACTCGTCCCAAGCATATACTTTGCACCAATATTTTATTATGTGTGTATGTTTTTGATTTGCATTTTGTGAACCATTTGCTAGAAACAAGAGCACTGTTTGCACTGTGCTGTTTACTAAACCAGATCAATTCATTTTCACGAAAACAAGTAGGAAAATCTCAATCAAATTGATTGTTGGAAATTTTCATCCTGCACTAACTATAAACGACAGATCATTCTATAAATTCCTCGAAGGAAAATAAACATACATTTGGATTTGAATATTCACTCCTCAAACGTGTTTTTAATTTCAAAATCGACCCAATCTAACGAACGAATGAAACCTGCAGTCTATCCTAAGTTTGTAGTTTTTGTTTCTTTTTACCTTTCCTTTAAAGGTTCTACCCATGACGTTCGTTGGTAGAAAAGTCCGAAATAGTTGTTCCGGATGCTAACAAAAACGAAATTTCGAAACCATCTCTGGTTTTCTTAGGGATTTTCCTGCATCCTCTTTCTCCGTTGCTTAGAACGTAACAAAATGTTGCGTTCAATAGCCCCATTCAGCGCGCGTTCGTGTATACCGTTTTGCATATCGAACAATGTACGAAGGTACGTCATTCACAGGTTCAACCTGGAAGTTGCATTCCGGATGGTCGGACATTTTTTGGAACAGTTTTCCTGTTTGGAATATTTTATGGTTGGTCTTTTTTAAGCTGCCAACTGTAGCTGTAGGTTGATATTATTTTTTGCTTTAAGCGATTTTGTTTCAAAGTTCCGTTATTGGTGGAATATAAAAATTTTTGATGCAATAAATTGACGAAGCTTAAAAACATAGGATTGTACCTATAGAAAATTGATCAAAACCAAGTTCTATTTATGTGTATGATCAATCACTTGGCTCAAGACATATAGAGTGATCTACTGCAAATTCAGTTTTAGGAACAGATCAGTTTTATTTTTGTGTGAATTAAACTTTTACCAAAAATCATCAACAAACAAAATTACTAATTCATTGAACCTATGAATCGATCTAAGAAGCAAAGTGATTAAGCCTTATCCGCTCTTGAGTGTCAATATGACACTATTGGAAGTTTGGCGGCTTGTAACTTTATTCGGGTGCATCCAAATAAAAAAAAACTATGAATAAACTTTTCAATGGGCGCGCCCTGAAAGCCCAGGAAAAAAAACCTAAATCAGACCTTGAGTGTCAATTTGACCGTCCTCGCTTAAAATCAATATAATATATAATATAAGATATTATCTCTCTTATTTCTCAACCGATTTTTACAAAATCTATAGTTGTGCAAACCTCTTTCTGTAAATTTTCAGAAATTACAAATTGACAAAAGGTTGCAAAAACAGCTACCTAAGAAAATCCGTCCGAAATTCTGGACTCGCATTTCGAGAATCTAAAAATGTGAAAATGTGCCAGCGAATCTGAAATAATGGCAACGTCGATAGAACTGTTCTCGCATAAGGAAAGCTCAGGAGGCCCATGGGTTGCTACGTTTTTGCTCGTTTGAAGTGTGCGTAAAAACACGCTCTCAAACTCTTGGGCTCGCTATACATGGGAATTCTCTTTCTGGGTTTCTCATGTATAGTTAGCTAATGCAGAGCAAAGGCGGGAGTAATTCATGGGAGCTTTTCATCAACATGCCCTCTAGCCTAGGGTTACCAGATCCCGCAACACCAAAAAGAGTACATTGAGATCATTTATCCAAAAAGTCAGAAGAAATGATATAATTTCGGTTTTCTGAGCTTCCAGCCATCAGGTTGATACAAGATCCATTTTATTATTGAGCTTTGCTCCCGGATGGTATGCAAAACAAAAGGAAAAAGATGTACACTTCGTATTATCTGAGGAGGCCCCTACTACCTCGAATAAGCGGGGTTCTACTGTAATTGAAAACCGAGATATACATATCTATTCAATCAAATTCTGACAATTTGTCATGCTTACAAACCACAAAAAAATACACTATAAAACAATCCATTTCAAAAAGAGCTTTTTTTTTATTGACGCGTTCATTTACTTTACAATCATTAGTTGAGATTAGACACAAATGCCATAGCGCTAGTAAAGTGTTGAAAATAAAACCTTAAAAAAAATATTTTAGATTTGAGCGAATTTTAGCATTGTACCTAAATGGTGTATATATTGATTACTGTTTGCATACTCAAAGGCGTTAATCGTGCTGACTTTATTACGACTAAAAATGCATGTTAATGAAAACAAAATGTTAAAGTAATTTGTTTTAAGTCGTATTCCTTTCGTAGTTTTAGCAATAGATTTAAAACAACCTCATAAAATGGAAGAAATACGTAGGTTTTTCAGATCAAATGTCTTTCAACAATAAAAAGAGTACATTTGGTAAAATTTCACAAAAAGAAGAGTACGCCCATTTCTCGACCGAAAAAGAGTACATGTACTCTTAAAAGAGTACCCTACTCTAGCCTACAATTTCAATACCTATCAAGCTTTCTCCTATTGGCGCACTAATCACTGTCTATCCACCTTTCTTTCAAATTCTATAAAATAAATTCTCTCTAGTTTTCATTCCGCCGCACATGCCATTAAAATTATAATCAAAAATGTGCCAAATAACTTCAACTTTCCAATCCTCTTTACAAAATTTATCTGGTGTGACTCAAACAATTTTGACGATACATAGATTATAAAGCTCGCTGTAAAAGTGGTAGCGTTACCGATCAGGAATGTATACCAAAACTAATATACAAACCCATCTTAACGAGGTATTTTTATCTTATTCAGATATAGTTTTGATATTAAAATTTTAGATTTTGTCGTTTATAAAAAAGTGTTTTCCTCTCCTTTGATACAAAGCTTATGCCTCAAAAGCTTATATACAAATTTTGAAGCTCTCCTTCGAATGTATCAGGAATGGTTTTGTAATAGCATGCGCGCCTCTCAACTTGTAGGTCGAGGTTCGAATATCCTAGATAAGTATCCTAACTTTTCAAGAATTGAGCAAGTTTGAAACAATGCATAAAAGTTTGAGTACAAGTCAGGAGGCATTTTAGCATTGTACAGCGTACACAAGTAAATAAGTACAAGCAATATTATAGCATGAAAGCTTGCATGCAAGGCTTATATTTCCGCATTTTTTGGCATTTAATTCCTATCGGAATGAGTTACAATCTTGTTATAATGCTTTCGGAGGGTGATTTAATATAGTTATTTTGGATGGATTTTTTAAATGTAATTTGGGATATTTAAACATTCAACAAGAGCTGAATTATATATAATTTTGTTGAGAAAAATTGAGTATCAAATTATCTCATCTGAATTAAAAAACAAAATTCGCGATATTAGCTGGAATAATAGAAAGTTATTTGATAAGACAGACTTAGCATTTCTGAACGTAATCTTAAACTTTTTTTTTGAAACTGTGACCCAGAGATGGGTCTTGACTCAAACATTCAGTCAGCGAAACTTTTTTTTTGTAGAGAAATGAATCCAACTGTAAGTTGAAATTTCAGGGACTAGACAAGATGAAAATTAATGTAGAAAAACATGTGAAAAAAATTCGCCTTGTCTCCCGGTAGGACTTGAACCCACATCTTGCGCCTCTCCGGGTTTAAAAATAGAAAATAAGGCGGTGCCAAACACCGAATTTGGTTGGATATCCAAATACGGCAAACGCATCATTTCTCATCAAAACTGACAACCCGTGCAGTATATGAGAAGGCAATGCAAATCTTGCCGTGCCTAAAATATCCAAATTTGAGTCCAACTACCGTAAGTTGAAATTATGGGAATAGAAATAGACTACGAAAATGATGATGATCACATGGGAAAACAATTCCCTTCATTCCGATAGACATTGACACTCGACTAGTATAACTTCCATACGCCAGGTTGTCTCCTGTAGTAGAATGTTAATACATGGGCCCCGGAGAGGCGCAAGATGTGGGTTCGAGTCCTACCGGGACACAAGGCGATTTTTTTTCACAAGTTTTTCTACATTAATTTTCATCTTGTCTAGTCCCTGAAATTTCAACTTACAGTTGGATTCATTTCTCTTCAAAAAAAATGATCTAAAACTTTAAACCCAAATAACGTCTTGATTGACACATACAACAGTGAAGATAAAATAGAATATTTGTGAAACATTAAAGAACAGATTAAAACAAACTTAAATAGAACTGGAAAAAACTGTTAGGCTTCGACCACTTTTACTTACTTTCTTTTTTGGTTCTTCAAATGTTAAAATTCTTGGATTTCGAAGCCGCCCACATACCTTTCGTTGATTGGTCTAAAAAACTTTTCTGTGGAATTATCCGCTCAATAAGACTTGATTTGGGGGGGCCGAAAAGCGTTTCAAGTATAAATATTTTTATTTTAACTTCCGGCAAAAAGGTTGATGGATTTAGCCGTTTTGTTGAAAAACTGGGGGCAGTTCTATGAAATGATTTTTTTGATGTAAAATAACTCATAATTTCAACACTCATGAAACTCATTTTAAAGTTTCTGAGACATCTAAGACTTAATTGTTAAAATAGGGTTGTCCTACAAATAAATTCAAAACTCAAATAACATCAAATAATAAACTTCCTAGCAATGTTTTACCAACTTTGAATTAAAAACGAAATTTTTTGAAAAATATCATTTTTCGTTTTTTTTAAATTTAGTCGTTTTTCTTGAAAATCTGGGTGTTTGTCATTTTAAATAATGTATATGCTATTTTAAGGTTTTTTATTACTATTTAAGAAACCTTGAAACTATATGGTTAACATTTGGTTTGGAGCAAATTGCCATTATTAGTACAACCCTATTCTTAAAAATTCCGAGTTAATCTATGGGAGAAATAGACCAAGAAATTCGATTCAGGCAAAAGATTTTTTTTTTCAAAATTACACTAGATCTTGGTGATTTCTGCAATTTTGAGTTATTTGGCGTCAACACAAAATTTCGACTTTCCCGATTTCTTCTGGATGTGGTAAACTTTAAGCGCTTTGATCAAGAGGGCTCTCGAAGAGAAAAAGATTAGAAGTTTGGCTCAAAAATCGTTCAAAACCAGCAAAATATACCTTAAAGTTCAAAATTGATCAAATAAATCTGAAACGGTACCTAGGGCCAACTATAAATTAATTCAGGATTTAAAATTCAGCGTTTAATAAATCATATTTTATTGAAAATATTTCCTGCAAGAGCCCGCTCTATTTCGTAACAAATATTCTCAAAAAAAATATTCTCAGAGGCATTCATAACTTGCTACAGAAGCCAACACAAATCAATAAAAGTTCTTAAGTATTAAATGTTTGAACAAACCTTGAAGATAACAATTTGATGAACTTCAGCAATGTTTCCGATAGTAATTAACTTATCTATATATATAAAAATGAATTTCTGTCTGTCTGTCTGTCTGTCTGTCTGTCTGTCTGTCTGTCTGTCTGTCTGTTCCCTATAGACTCGGAAACTACTGAACCGATTTGCGTGAAACTTGGCAGGTGGGGGTATTGGAGGCCGGGGAAGGTTCCTATTATGGTTTGAGACCCCTCCCTCTCTCATGAAAGGGGGGAGGGGCCTCCCAAACAAAAGACAATTTTTCGCATAATTCGAGAACCAATCAAGTAAATGGTATGAAATTTGGCATGGGGTGGTATTTGGGAACGAGGAATATTTCTAAGAATATAAGGTACCCCTCCCTCCTTTCAGTGTGGTGATATGAAGGGGGGAGGGGGGGCTACCTTACAATTTTTCATATAACTCGAAATCAAATCAAGATATTGGAACCAAATTTGGCATATGAAGGCATTTGGATACGAAAAGTATTTCTATGATTATTTGAGGTCTCTCTCTCTTTCCAGTAGAAAGAGGGAGGGGCTTCTTTTAATTTTTTTTTACATAAATCAAAAACTGATAAAGCAAATGGAACCAAATTTTGCATGGGAGGGTATTTGAATACGAACAATATTTCTATGATTGCTTGAGACCCCTCCCTCTTTCCAGTAAGAAGATCATAAGGGGGGGGAGGGGCTCTTTTATAATTTTTTACATAACTCAAAACCTAATTAAGCCAATGGAACCAAATTAGGCATGGGCGGGTATTTGGGAATGTTACATGTTCTAATGATTATTTGAGACCCCTTCCTTCTTCCAGCGGGGAGAAAGGAAAGGGGGAGGGGAGTTTCATACAATTTTAACTGCATAACTCGACAACTACAACAGCAACTGTAACCAAATTTGGCATGGAACGATATTTTGGTACGAGAAATGCTTCTATGAAAATCCGGTATCCCTGACTCCTTCAAAGAGGAGAATGAAAACGGGGAGGAAAGGTCTCCTTTACAATTTTCAGTATAACTGGAGAACTGATCGAACAATTGGAAACATATTTGGCATGTGAGGTTATTTGGATACGAGAAATGTTTCTATTATAAATGAAAGCCCCACCTTTTTTCAGCGGAAAGATATAAAAGAGGAAAGGGGGGATTCCATACAATTTTCTAGCATAACTCTAGAATTAATCGAGCAAATGAAACCAAATTTGGTTTCATTAAGTATTTGAGTACGAAAAATACTATTATGAATATAAAGTTCTCCTCCCTCCAGTCAATGGGGAGAACGGAAGGGGGATGGTACTTAATTTCAAGTTTATGCATAACTCAAGAATTTACTAGGCAAATTAATCCAAATTTGGCATGGGATGGTATTTTAATACGAGAAATTTTTCTATGTGAAACAAGGGAAGGGAAGAGGAAAGCTTGCATTTAACTTTTTTTTTACAAAATCCAAGAAATGAACAAAACTTAACATGGAAAATCATTTTGGTATGATTCTATGATTATCTGACACACCATCCTCCTTTAAGTGAGTAGGCACATAGGATGAGGGAGGTTAGCCCAACACAATTTTGTTAGCATAAGTTCTTAATTTATGCTCACAAAGCCAATAAATGGAAACAAATATGGCATGGAAAGGTACTTGGTTATGAGATATGTTTCTACGATTGTTATAGACCCTTACGCTTTAAAGTGGAGAGAGAAGGGGAGGTGTTTGGAAAAATGGGTATGATTATTAAAGACCACGACCTTCATTCAGCAGAGGATGATGAGAAGGACAGGGGGGAGGGGCTCTCTTATCAGTTTTTAGCATAAATCCAGAACATATCAAGCAAAAACAACCATATTTTAGCGTAAGATTAATTTGAGACCCTCCTTTTTCAGGGCAATGCTAAAAGAAACAGATAAAAATTATCAGAACTAATAGAAAATTAGTTTAAGTCATCTTTGTATTGCAATTCGAAACTCCAGCTGCAGCTCTCATTTCATAGCGGTTGCTTTTGAATTATGTTATAATTTGATACAAAATAACACCAATAAAACAATAAAATTTTGAATAATTTCATTTGTTTTTGAAAGGTGTAGCAAAGCACACCGGGTTAGCTAGTCTATATATATAAAAATGAATTTCTGTCTGTCTGTCTGTCTGTTCCCTATAGACTCGAAAACTACTGAACCGATTTACGTGAAACTTGGTAGATTGGGGTATTGGAGGATGGGGAAGGTTCCTATTATGGTTTGGGACCCCTCCCCCTAACAGTAAGGGGGGGAGGGGTCTCCCAAACAAAAGACAATTTTTTGCATTACTCGAGAACCAATCACGCAAATGGTATCAAATTTGGCATGGGGTGGTATTTGGGAACGGGGAATATTTCAATGAATATGAGGTACCCCTCCCTCCTCTCAGTGGGGTGATAGAAAGGGGGGTGGGGGTCTACCTTACAATTTTTCATATAACTCGAAAACTAATCAAGATATTGGAACCAAATTTGGCATGGGAAGGTATTTGGTTACGAAAAATATGTCAATGATTATTTGAGACTCCTCCCTCTTTGCAGTTGAAAGGGGGAGGGGCCTCTATCATATTTTTTCACATAACTCAGAAACTAATAAAGCAAATGGAACCAAATTTGGCATGGGAAGGTATTTGGATACGAAAGATATTTCTATGATTATTTGAGACCCCTCCCTCTTTCCAGTAGAGAGATATAAAGGGGGGAGGGGCCCTCTTTTCAATTTTCCACATAACTCAAAAACTAAACAAGCAAATGCAACCAAATTTGGCATAGGTGGATATTTGGAAACGTGGCATGTTCTAATGATAGTTTGAGGCCCCTTCCTTCTTCCAGCGGGGAGAAAGGAAAGAGGGAGTAAAGTTTCATACAATTTTTATTGCATAACTCAAGAACTACAACAGCAAATGGAACCAATTTTGGCATGGAACGATATTTGGATACGAGAAATGCTTCTATGAATATTTGGTATCCCTCACTCCTTCAAAGAGGTGGATCAAAAGGGGGAGGAGAGATCTCCCTTACAATTCTCAGTATAACTGGAGAGCCGATCGAGCAAATTTAAACGTATCTGGCATGTGAGGGTATTTGGATACGAGAAATGTTTCTATTATAAATGGAAGTCCCACTTTTTAAGCGGAAAGATATAAAGAGAGAAAAGGGGGCTTCCATAATTTTTTTTTTGCCTAACTCGAGAATAAATCGAGCAAATGAAACCAAATTTGGTTTCATTAAGTATTTGAGTACGAAAAATACTTTTATGAATATTAAGTTCTCCTCCCTCCACTCAATGGGGAGAACGGAAGGGAGGATGGTTCTACTTTTGTGCATAACCCAAGAATTTACTACACAAATAAAACCAAATTTGGAAGGGATGGTATTTCAATACGAGATTTTTTTCTGTGTGAAACAATTTTTTTCTTGCTGTAGAAGGATAGAATTGGGAATAGAGGAAGGGAAAGGAAAGCTTATATTTAACTTTTTTTTACAAAATCCGAGAAATGGACAAAACTTAACATGGAAAACCATTTTGGTATTATTCTATGATTATCTGACACCATCCTCCTTTCAGTGAGTAGGTACATAGGAGGAGGGAGGTTAGCCCAATACAATTTTGTTAGCATAAGTTCTCAATTCATGCTAACGAACGAAGCCAATAAATGGAAACAAATATGGCATGGAAAGGTATTTGGTTAAGAGATATGTTTCCACGATTGTTATAGACCCTTACGGTTTACAATGTAGAGAGGGGAAGAAAGGAGGGGGCTCCATACAAATTTGGTTGTAAAGCAAAAAACTTATCAACCAATGAAACTATATTTGATTTAAGAGGATTTCTGACCTCGAAAAAATGGGTATGATTATTAAAGACCACGACATCCATTCAGCAGGGGAAGGACAGGGGGGCTCTTTTTTCAGTTTTTAGCATAAATCCAGAACATGTCACGAAAAACAACCGTATTTTATAAGTTGGATTGTTTGCATAAGATTAATATGAGAACCTCCTTTTTCAGGGCAAAGCTTAAAGGAACATATTAAAATTATTAGGACTTATAGATCAAGATTCACAAAAATAGTTGAAGTCATCTTTGTATTGCATTTCGAAAATCCAGCTGCAACTCTTTTTTCATAGCGGTTGCTTTTAAATTATGTTATAATTTGATTCAAAATAATGCAAATAAAACAAATAAAAATTTTAATGATCCTGTATGTGTTTGTGTTCGTTTAAAAAAAAATGTAACGTTGATATGAAGTGAAATTTGGTAACCGAAGGGTTTTGAGGTCAGAGATTGTAAAACGAAAGTTAGCGGGTCTTCCAGTAGATATATCAATATTTATTCATATCATGATATCATGATTCATGATAATTTAAGACGTTAAGGGGGGGGTAGGGTCTAACACTTTCAAAAAATCGATTTTTTTATTTTTTTATTTTCTTATTGTAAAACATTTCAAGAATGTTGTGTCAAATTTTCAAGTCAATTGAAGCAAAACTGTAGAAGTTATAGGCCTTTATCTCCTCCTATCTAATACTGCAAGAAAGCAAGAGCAGAAACTTCAAACGCGTTTTTCTCGAAAGCACATTTTTAAAGTCCGTGGACATCGTCATTTGAAAACTACTTATCCGATTCTTTTCAAATTTGGAACATAGTTTCTACATATAAAATACCAGACCCCAACGTTTTTCTTTTTTGATTTTTTTACTTTGAGGAGATTTTATAGGTGAAAAATGGCGGATTTTTAAGTGAAAAATCGTAGTTTTTACTTCAAACAGCCACAAAAATTTCATAAAAATATTTTTAAGTTAAATAAAAACGTTGGGGTCCAGAGAAACATCTATTAAAAATATTTTGCTCTGATTTTTTGAATTCAGATGATTCTGTGCTGAGATACAGTGTCCACCGCAAATCCTGTTTTCTAAAAGGCATCCTCGAAAATGCTCCGTCACCGGCTCATTTTTCAATATTTTTCTACGAAAAAATTACTAAATGTTCTTTTAACAATGCTTTGTATAATGCAAAAAATTTGAATACATTTGTTTGAACGATAGCTCTAGATAAAAATCGTGAAAATGGTGTTTTTTTTTACCCGTTAGACCCTACCCCCCCCTTAAGCTGAATTTCAGTTTCAAACCTACAAACTTTTGGGCGAAGCAATACATATTTTAACAACCCATAATTTTTGAAAGGTACTCGTCAAAAATGGTTTGATTACTTTTTTTTCTTTTTATCTAATAAACTTCTTATTATTTAAGAAAAATTAATGAATTAGTTTCTCTTGAAAAGTTTATACACACTTATTTTGGATAAGTTTTGAATTTCACAGTTTTCAAACTGGAATCACTGGAATGTTTTTTTTTTTTTCAATTATAGATGCATTATGTATTAAATTTGGATGACAGAACCAAGTTCTGTGCATTGGATTTTAACACTTTAATGCATGACTTACTTTAAATTTGAACAATAAATATTAAGTCAGTGAAAAAAACATTTTGATTCGAATAAGACAACTTTACATGTTTGAAGCCATTATTTTGAGTCTTATGAGAGTTATGGCCCATTAAAGTTGGAACATGAATTTTGAAATAACTAATTTGTTTCGATAAGATATTGTAAATTTCTTCGAAACATTGTTCATTAGGTGCAGAAAGATGTGATTTATTGAGTTGAAAACATTTGTCAAGCGGCAATTTAATTTATAATAACAATTGGAAGTTTCATGGAGATTTGAAATATATGTATGTATGTATGTAGATAATCCACAATGGGTGCACGGATTCACCGCAGTTTCGCCAACGTATGCGCTGAATTGCATTCTTTAGATCATGAGTTCGGCTAATCTTCAATGCAAATCACCACATACCCGACACCATTGCTTCGTGTGAACTCTCATATTATTTTTTTTGGGAATTTAACACCACGGTCATTCTTTTCAACCAGACCACTGTCATGTTATGAATGTGTTTCGTGTATGTGTACGTCTTATTTGTAGAACGTGCAAACAGTTTTGCAACCGTATAAAAATTCGTCACATTTTCAGTGTTACGAATCTACGACAGGTATTTCGCACTCGTGTATATACTGATTGAACATTCATGTTATATATTCTGTTGTACTCCATTTTCCCGAAAACCGTTGCCCAGAATGAAATATCACCAGAATTTCAATCACCAGTAATCCACTTCCCCAGATTTTTTTCCCAGAATGCACCAATTTACAAAAAATCATTAAAAAAAAACAAATAAAAATACTAGAGGAAAAAATCTGGGATTTGTGCCATTCATGGAAATGTTCCATTCTGGGGAAAAAGATTCTGGGATATGGTCCATTCTGGGAAACAAATTTCTGGTAAATGGTGCATTCTGGGTATTTTTTTTCTGGTAAATGGTTTATTCTGGGGTTTGATTTCGGGTACATGTCATTCTGGGAAAAATTCATTCTGGGCAAAACTTTTCGGGTAAATGGCATACAATCATATAGTCAGTTATAAGAGAAAACACATCTTACCTGTCGGCCACTTATGGGATTCGAACTCAAAAGTTTTCTTGCCGATACCGGGAATCGAACCCAGTATGCCTGACAGACTAAAACCAGACTCGCGCCAGCCTATCCGCTAGACCAAATCGGCGCTCTTAAATTTGTAGACTGCTAAAAAATTTTTTCAAGCTAATTTCTAGTTCAAAATAAGCATTGTTTTTTATGAATTATTTTTTTATGACCTACCGGAAATCACCATAATTTATAACATTTATTCTGGTTGATTTTGAATTGTATAAGTAAATTTTTTTATTATTTCAAGCATGTGGGATGGTCTTACGTAAGTAAAAAAAATGGTTTAAGAAATCAATTAGCTTATTTGATGTCCTTTTTTGGAATTGTTATTATTTCTTGCTAAATTTAAATTTCAGAACTCATCAACCTATTGTTCTCAGCCATCATCAATTGCGAATTGGCGCAGAGAGAACAGAACCAAAACAAACTGTTGTGGATCTTCGACGGCGGTTGTTGCTGGATCGGACCGATCCTCAACCGGGAAAATCGTAAGTCTCAACATTTGAATATCAGAAAAAAATGTTACTTGGCCCAGTGACAAATATCCTTCCGGAAATTTGTTCCGCTTCTTAAGAATGTTGGCCACCCATCCTCAAAAACTTTGGAAGGAAAAAAATCGGGAATGGATGGGGTTAAAATGTATACAACAAATCCTACACATATTTTTTTTTATAGATTTCTTCCTTTCAATGTTGTGTTGAGTTTGATAGAGATATGACCGGTACAAGTGGTTCTAACTTTTATTATTAGAGTAGTTCCGGATTTTTCCAAATTGTTTTTTTTAATACTCATTTAAAGTTTAACATCGTTATACATTCATAGATGAATGCTTCAATGCATATTGTAACCTATATTTCTCTTCAGAAAAGTGCAGCATAACGATTCCATCGACATCGTCTGCCAACTCACCGGCTACAACTTCTCGACTGTAAAGTGTACTACCAACTAGTAGTAGTAGTGGGTAGTAGTAACTATGGGCCAAACAGATAACAGTGCTTACTTACATTCAGCCAGCCAGTCAACCAGCCGGCAGCGAGCCGAAGGGGCCAACTTTCAAGTGATCTAATTATGGTTCTGTTTATATTTCTCCCACGTAATTTGCCCCGGCTTTCCATGGCACTGCTATTTCCGCTGATGCTTTTGCTTTTGCTTCAGTGTTGTCTAGTGAGGTCCTTCGACACAAACCGAAGGATCTGCTTCTAGTTTGCTCTTAGGCTAGTCCGTCGGTCGGTTTGTTGGGTGGCTGTAAGTAGTGATGATGGCACAGTAAAGTTGCCCTTGAATTCAGGGAGTGGGCGTTGAGGACGTTGTTTGGATCCGGGGGTGGGACGAGCTTCTTGGTTTGGTCTTTTACGAGCGATTCCATCCCTACTGTAAAGTGATAATGGGTGGCAGTTTGCCGTTTCGCTTCGATGCCAAAGTGGCTGCTCTTCTGGAGTGCTGCCGCCGTCCGGTTCTCAGAAAGTTCAAATTTAACGAGGGGCAACATCGTGGCGATACAGACAGATTGTTTACTTTTTTGCGTTTTGCCGCGACGCTGCCCTGCTTCCTACTGCTACTGAACGTGTTCAATACTTTGTATGCTCAGATTATATAAACTTTGCTTGGATGATTTTTAGATTTTTTCTCGAGAAGGCTTATAAACTTGAAGAAGTTTAACTAGCATCCCCGGAGCAATATATAGTATACACAGTACTATCATCTTATCGCATACCTTGGCGAGCTAAAAAAAACTAACGCACTTCAGAATAGCAAACAACTGAAAATCAGAAGTCAGGTGTATAACATCAAAATGAATTGAAAAAATATCTCCTCTCCAGTGCATTATGCACTTGAACTTTCATTTGATTTGATAAATCCTAATTCGATTATTCATCCGACAGTCCATGTACAAATAAAATGTACAGGAAGCGTGATTCTTCCTTGAAAGCACATACTGATTTTTTTGTTCGTGAAAAAACCTTTTTAAAAGTTCAGTTCCCCGTTTTCGTCGTTTCACTACCGAGCAAAAGGCAAGAGAAAGAGCTGGAGTCGCAAATTTCTTCAAAATAAACTTAAACAAAGAATGGCTTTCAACTTTTAGCTGCATAATTGAGTTCTTGCTTTGCTTGTGATAGCACGTTCCCTCGCACATTGTTGCCGGCCGGGTGCTGCACAAGCAGAGCTCTCCTTCTGGTGGCGGCGCGGTATGGGAGTAGACTAGTAGAGTAATTCACATGCACTCACGAGCAGCGGTTGACAGTAGAGTGATTCAATTTATTTATTTAAAAAAAATAACAGTCGATCAACACCCAAAATATATAGGGAACAAATTTTATTTCATTTTTGAAATTCTCAGATATCAGCTTCATCTTTGAGAACAAACTTGAAAAAAAAAGTTTTGCCTCGTATGCTGCAGGGAATAGTAGACACTGAGTCGATTTAGGGTCATTTTTGAATTTCCCAAACCTTGGGATCTAAAAAGCTTTGTTTTTGGTAAAAAACCCATCCATGATTTTTTGCTAAATTTTCAAGTAACGTTTACATGAGTAAATTGGGGCATTTAAGTTTGATTGGGAAAACTGAATATTTTTTACTGAAAAATCAACATATTTTTTGTTTCTTCTGTGGAACCAAGCTTGCCAATGGTTTTAATGACAATAAATTTGTTAACCTTCCCATGCCGTTCGCAAAATATCCGTTTCGGGGAAATTTGAGTTGTAGTTTGATTTCGTTCTCCTGACTGTAAATGTTAACCGATTTTGATGATATTATATTCATTGTGTAGGTAATTTGTTCTTATTACTCAAAATTTTAAAATAAAGTCGATATGTATTACCAAGTTATCAGAAACTGGTTCAGAAAGTAAAAAGTCCGAAAAATCAATTTTATTTTTAAAATGCTCATAACTTTTGACAGCTTTTATGTATTTAAGTGTTTCATTAATGTTTGAAATCGTCAAGAATCCATCTTTCCGACAGTGTATAGATATGTTGGGGTTCAATGAAAGTTTTGACCGCTATCTCAGATCTTCCGGTAGAAAAAAAATCTAACTTACAAAAACGATATCCAATTTTTGCTTTGCTTAGCTGTATTTCATTTCCCAATGAACCGATTTTCAAAACTCAAATTTCAATTTTTTAACGTTAATTTGATCATTATTTTCATAGAACATACTTGGTCAGTCAAAATTCCAAGTTCTTCAGTATATTGGAATGAAGTTAAGAGATTTTAAATGTGCGCTTCGGGTCATATTGACCCGAACGGCATGGGAAGGTTAAGGAAATTTTCCGCTGAACAACTTTGACGAAGACCGTAACTTCGTATCTTAATCCACAAAAAAGTTGTTTGGTGTTGAATAGGGGCATGTTTTTTTTCGAATTGATAACCATTAAATTCATATGACATACATACTGGGTTCCTGGTGAGGTATTGCATGACTACTTTTCACCTAGACACCAGCAGTGTTGTCAATTGAATTTCATTACCTTGTTAAACTGATAATAACATTTTTGCCTTATAAGAAACTAAATTATGGTTTTCGAAAAAGTTGTTAAGTGGAAAATTTCCTTCTTAAATCGACACAAAAAATATTAGCAGGCTCGGTTCCACAGAAGAAACCAAAACGATGTTGATTTTTGAGTAAAAAATATTCAATTCTTCCATACAAACCAAAAAGTTCAAATTTACTCATGTAAACGAAACTTAAAAATTCTGCAAAAAATCGTGGATGAGTTTTGAACCAAAACGAAGCTTCTTAGACCCCAGGGTTTCAGAAATTAAAAAGTGGCCCCAAATCGACTCAATCTAAGGAAATAGTTGCCCTATTTTGATTGCTGCAACTTTGCGTATATCTCATATGTAGTTTGGAAAACTAGAGTCATGTCTTGAAGTCTTCGTCGAAAAAAAGGGGAGACCTGTTGAACGTTTCATTATTAAAATCTAGCTGTGATCTGGAGCAGTTAATTTCAATTTTTAAGACATCTCTTACCAAATGTTTGAAACTTGAAGCCATCGTCGTGCAGTACCTGAAATGTAAGAAAAAAAACAGAGTTCAGTAATTAGTTCAAGGAAAATTGTCAAGATTTTCAAAAAAGAGCAGTTTTATTAATGCACACAAAATAAGCAAAATTCTATTGTTTTTTTTCTTGTACCTCGAAAATAGCATTCTTGAGTTTGGCATAGGATTATGTCATGAGCGAAACGAAGAAAATCAATTCTTCATTCCTCGTTATAACGTCACGGCCGTAATAGAAACTCTACGAAAATATACTCGCTATTATTCAAGACCATCGTTTTTTATCAAGATTGATGATTGGCATGGTTGGCATTTCTCTTCAGTTCGGCTTATCCAGTGAAAGAGATTGTAATTTTTTCTTACTGCTCCTCTCATGTCTGGAAAAGATGGCGAACTTTATAGCTTTCAACCTTTTTTTTTTGGTCACCAAATCGCAATGATGCAGATTCTCATTACTGGATTATATTTATACATTCTCCACATTATTGATGCCTTAGACTATTGCAGTGGTAATACGTTATATATTTAACTTCCTGGTTTACAGTCATCTTCGTAGCATTTCTTAATTTTCAATTAGTACTTATTAAAATCATTTACTGCTCTTTTATCACGAAAAGTTTGAGTTTTAATTGTTTTTTCAAGCAATTTATATTGAAACTCAAAAGTCTGAAAATGTCTGGAAGAAATGTCAAAAATCTGGAACCCTAAATAGCCCAAAAAGTCTGGAAGATCCCGACAAAATCTTAAAGATTGACATCACTGCTGCTAACATAAGGTTGCCAGAATTTTTTCCAGCACGTATCCGGAACGGACAAACCAGGCAATTTTAAATAGAAACCTGGAAAAATCCGGCCGTTTGATTACAAAGGCGACGACCGTAAATCCGGTAATATCCGGGCAAATTTTCTCAGAATCCAGAAATTACTCAACAAAAATCGAAAAAACAAATAGTAAAAAAAATTTTGTTTTCATCAAAACTCATCGAAAGATTTTGAATCGTATTTAAGGCTTCCAAAAAACATTTCACTTGCTCGAAAAATTTCGTTTTGGAGGCGTTCGTTGTTTATTTTTGTTTGATTTGCCAAATAAAGTGAATAAACCAGGGAATTTTTCAATGAAATTCGGACAACCGGGCCGGGAGAGACTGTTCCCAAATTTTGTATTAAATATCCGGGCAAACCCGGTTAAGACCGGGCAATCTCGCTACTTTATGCTAACAAGAGTGAGATTGTCAACATATAAAAGTAAGCACATCTGCAGATGAAATGAATACCCTTCTCCGGAAAAGTCTATGGCGCACAGTGTGGCAGATTTACGGATTTTGAGCACTCTACAGATTGATGCTCCTACCCCCCCTAGTAAGATTTTATGTTTTTTATTCTTTGAGAAATTGACACGTATTTGTTTTTCAAAAATAGCTTGAAAATGTTAAAAATGTGACATACATGCTTCAAAGCAAAGCACTATTTGTGTTAAATTTAAAAAAAAACTGTATTTGATAAGCACAATCTATACAAAACAACAGACGAAATGTCATGAACGATTAAAGAAAACATCAAAGTTACAATTATTCTCGATAAATTTCCACAATCGAATAAACAATACAAAATCTTAATTCCGATTAAAAAAAAAAGATTAGATTAGCAAAAGGTACCATATAATTTTGTTATGTTTTTTACTTGAAAATCATGAAAATCGTTAAAAAAAACATCATTCTATACAAGAATTGGGTCAAAAATGTTTAACGACAATCACGTTGTCAACTAACCTTCAAGCTCAGACTCATTCAGCGGTAAGCAATAAAGTTTTAGGATTTTTTTTAGTAAATCGTTTGTAAAATATAGAGTTGGTAGTGTCTATCACAGAAAAGACTATCTAGAAATTCATTATTTAAAGCGATTTATATTGATTTTTATAGATTTTTCTGGATGAAGTCATTTTCGAAATATGATGGATTCAAATCGTGGTGTCACAAAGCGCTATTCTTTTTTTTGTTTCTATAAATATCAAAATTTAAAAGATTGTTATGATGGAAAGCGAAAAGCTACGATCTTTTTTAACAATGTGATTTAGTGTTTTTGATAGCGTGTTGGTTTGCATTGGTTCTCTTTAAGTTTTATAGAACCTGCAATTTTTTTTTATTATTTCAAAGACATTAAAAGATAAATAACATAACATCAAAATTAACCAACCAATAGGTAGTGAGTAAAAAAAACCTTAATAATATGGTTTCGATTGGCAGTGGCTGTGATGAATTTTTAATATAACATTTCTTACGTAAAATTTTTGGAAATCCCCCCTACCCCCCTAGTAAGAGATCGTAAGCAAATGTGAAACCGACCAAAACCCCCCCCCCCCCCCCCCCTATGTGCTTACGAAATTAGTGAACAGCCCCTAAAATCAGTACATTTTACGTTTTTCGTCAGACCTATGGATTAAAACAGTTTGCAATCTTGCAACACTGATGGCGCATTTTATAGATGAGCAATCTAAGAGTGAACACAGTTTTTTGTGCTTTTACGAGAAAAACGTGGTCCTCCGAACGCTATCTTCGACAGCTACATATGTTTAGAAGAGACAAAAAACCCACTACAGCTGTGGCCATGGTTGCCACGAGTTCAATTTTAGCTTGAAAAATAGTTTTCGGATTATTTTTTGGTACAGATTTGGTAGATATTTTGTATATAATATTTATTTGAAGTTCTTCAGCCATAAAAAATAATATTTGAAACGAACCGCTCAGCAAACATGGAATAGTATCATAATTTATAACGTTATGAATGGTGTTGCAAATCGCAATCCCAACTGCATAGTGAAAAGATCGTACAAAATGTCGCCTGAAGTCAGTTTAAATCGGATATGATAGAAAGTCTGCAGTTCGTGCTGTTGGATTATCAATTAAATAAGAAAGTCTGCCATGTTTGTAAATTTTGAAATGATTTTTGCTCCCGCGTGGACTACAAGGGAGAAAATCCTCGTCATGTTCTCTCTGCAACCAGCAGTGCATTCAGATGGATAAAAATCAGATGCACAGTCAACGGAAATTACCGAGTACGGTATTTTTTTACCGAAATCCTATCATGTGTAAATCGTTAAACTGTTCGGTAATTTTTTCGGTAAAAAAACGAACATAGGTAAATCGATTCTTCATTTACCGATTTTCGTTTATTTTTTACCGAAAAAATTACCGAACAGTTTAATAATTTACACATGTAAGGATTTCGGTAAAAAAAATTACCGAACTCGGTAATTTTCGTTTACTGTGCGGGAATTGAGATATATTGACCAATGAGAGAAAAAATTGTCGCTAGCAACGATTTGAAAGCTATGAGATCAAACGCTTGCGCTCTCTTGCAGTCTTCCAGTAGGTACGAACAAGGTGTCGGCTAGCGCCCAATTAGTGTAGTTTTTAAAGCTTTAGAAAGAATGAATTGGTAGATAAATGTTGTATTTTCAACTTTCGTAGGATAATTCTATAATATATGGAACGTATATCAAAACAGCATAAGAAAATAGCAACAACAATGTTTACTGAGCGTGGCTTAGGGGATAGCGTTCAAATCTTCTAAGCCAGAGATCGAGTCTCGATCACGGCATATATAGTGCTCTTTGTGGAGGCTTCTGGTTTTAGCATTTTTAAGATGCTGGCTAATTAGATCTTTTCAAAAAAAACATGAAGTTTCATCGAGATCCTAAATGTGTGTGTTCTTTTTTGTTGAAATCTACGGTTTCCTAACGACGTCCTTCAACAGCAGCAGATTTCTGCTGCCACAAGTAGAACAAAAACATTGTTTGTTTTGGTTCCTCTTGCTATGCAAGGTTGCCGAGGAAAAATTTTGTGCTTTGCCAAAAAAAATCTGAATTTCTGTGATTTTCTCAAAAATTCTGTATTGGTTTTCTGTGACGCTATTCCACTGAAAATTCATGAAAAATTGGGTCATTTTACATTTTACTTGAGCAAAATCAATAAAACTTACTCATCTTACCATATATTTCCACTCTAAACTTAGACATTCAAAATTTCTATTGACATTGATAAAAAATTAAAATTTGGAAATATGAACTACATTTAAAAATCTGTGAAATCTGTGAATATTCCAAAAATTCTGTGTTCTGTCACACATATTCTGTGATAAAAATTTGTTCAAAATTCTGTGAAAATACAGATTTGTCTGTGATTTCGGCAACTTTGTTGCTCTGTCCACTTCGCAATCGAGAACAATGGATCAATGATTGCTGATGACAGGTGATGATGATAATCGTGGAACAAATGTTTACATCTTCACACGGTTAAGCGAGACTTCTCAAATTGGGTTCGTGGTAACACAACAGTTTTGCCAGATATTCTGGGTAAGAGTATCAAAGTACTGATTCAGAAATGTGTACTTTCCCGGATAGGGAAGATGATAAGTGGAGAGTGAGACAATAGCAATCGTTAATAAATTGTGTAGTTGTGTAATGACTAGACTGGCGAAGCATGAATAAAGTCAACTCTATTCCAGGACTGAAACCTGCATTTTTAACAGTTTTAATATCAGAATTTCAACTAATGATCTTTTTTATTGTCTTTTAAGATCACAGTACACATCTTTTTAATGAAAGGTACAGATTTAAAAGATTTTTTCAATTGAAAGCACAAATTTGAATGTGGTAACGCTGCCAGTGGGGAAGAAATTGTTGATATTTCTTGTACGTTATGTAGTTAGGAATCAAAACAATTTGGTTCTCCAATACCACTGAGGGGTATGATTCAAATACCAGGACCCTCTTGACTAGAATCAGGGTTGCAAATTTTTTTTCAGACATTAGGGAATGGTGAAATAAAAATCAGGATTCGCCAAAGTAACAGAAATTTTCAGAAAGTGATGACCATTTTGGCATTTCTTGCTAGAATTATCATTCTCTCACTGATTTGCGAGCCTTCTCACACTTGCTAATCGGCAAGGGGATAACTTAAATCGCCAGTAGAATTCGCATTTTGCAGCATAAGATCACCACGCCATATGCGTGTCTCGGGTGAGTGCCACGGAATAACCTAATACAGATGTTAGGACATTTCAGTTGGAGTGTACTATCTTTGCCGCAATACATCGGTATGACAAGCATATTTGTGGCTTCAGTGTGTCGCTGTAATTAAATATTTTATTCTTAGTTCGGTGACTCAAAACTCAATGTTATGCAAACTCTGTCGATGGTCGAGTATGGTGGACCAAAACTATGCAAATTACGGCCCAGAAAAAACTAGCGAAGCTTCAAAGACTAGCAACGCTAGCTATAACTGGCGCAAAGCGAAGCACACCGAATGAGGCTCTAAACGCACTATTAATTATTCTGCCTCTACATTAATTCATTGAGTTAGAGGCGGAACGTAGTGCCTTGAGACTCTCCAAACACAAAACTCTCTATGAAGGAGATTTGAATTAAACTAATTTATTGTGAAAAAATGAAAACTGGATAGAACCACCTAGACATACCATATAATGTAACTATCAATGATAGGGACGTATGGAAGTCAGGTGGACCTGCGGTTCCTCCCAGATCGATCCTATTCTTCACTGATGGGTCAAAAATGGATAAAAGAACTGGGGCAGGGGTTTTCGGACCTAGACTCAGGATCTTAATTCCTATGGGAAACTGGCCAACAGTATTCCAAGCTGAAATTCAAGCAATTCTAGAATGCACTTTAGCCTGTTTGAAAAGGGGATACAGGTACACAAGTATCTGCATCTTCTCTGACAGCCAGGCTGCTCTCCAAGCACTAAGTACGTATACATGTTACTCCAAACTAGTTTGGGAGTGTATAGTTGCACTAAGAAACCTGGCCATAAGGAACAGAGTATCTTTATTCTGGGTACCAGGCCACTGCGGTATCCTAGGGAACTAACAAGTAGACCAACTAGCTAGGGAAGGATCTCAGGGACTGTTTATTGGACCTGAACTTTTCTGCGGGTATTGAGAAGTGCATTGACTTTGGAGCTCAAGAACTGGGAAGCACCACTATTGTTTCCAACTGGAAAATAGAGCGGAGGAAGCAACTCAGGCAAAAGATTCATTGAACCAAGCGCAAGACTCTCCAAAAACAAGTTGAACTTAAGTAAGCACGAGTTAAGTACTTACACTGGTCTCTTGGCCGGACATTGTCCAACAAAACAGCATCTCAAAAGGATAAACATAATTCAAAACGATGACTGTCGGTACTGCGGGTTCGAAAAAGAAACTGCAGAGCATCTCCTATGCAAGTGCTGCGCCCTCCTAAATAGGAAAGAGCGTGTACTTGGGGCAAAGTTAATAAGCGCACAAGACATATGGTTGCATATCAGCCCTAAGAAGGTTATATCATACATCTTTGATATCATACCCGATTGGGATAAAATGCTTAGTCAGCAATCAACTGTCACTCCAATCAATAGTGCAGGTAAACCTGAAAGCATATAGTAACGCGGAGTAATTACCACAATAGATCAACTATCGCAGTGGGCTCTCCAAAAAATATATACGATGTCTATTAGAAAAAAATGTTTGAAAACAAATCAATTGCTCTTCCTAAGAAGGTATATTATGAAAATCTATGTTTATTTTAACTCTGATACTTTTGAAAACTAAATTTATCAAATAAATTAACATTTGAATTTCAGACACTTTCTTTCCCCGTCAAATCACAAAAGCTGAAAGCATCTAACACCGGGCACATGCACAAGAAGGCAAATATCTGTCGAGAAAAATCACCGAAGAAAAACTACCTCGCTCGCTACTTCCCCACTAGAGAAAGAACAAAGTCATTCAAGAAGAGGAAGAAAACGCCCGGGAAGGAAGTGCGTGGGTGGCTACAGGTAATCTATTTCTGAGAATAATGGTTCTTTTTTTCGCCGTCATACTTTCCATCGGAGTCAAGAATGTCGCCACGAACAGCAATGTAGCTAGTAGAGAGAAGGAAAAAAAGGCATCGAGCACCTTTCGACCTGAAAGTTCTTTAGAGAAGCTTACATTCAGCCAAACAACTTTCCTAACAAAGAATGAACAAAAAAAAAGAGAAAAAAAACTGAAACGAATAACACAGACCCGGAGAGCTCGTTCGTTTCTGGCTAAGTTTCTGGTAGTAATTTTGTTTAAATTTGCATTTTCGGTTCCCATATATGGCGGCGGTGTGTGAACATAATTACACCGCCTGGATGGCTGCTTTTCGTTGGAGCTCCGCGCCCCTGAATTGCTACAATATAACCCCCTGAGCACACCTGGTAGGAAAGCTAACTGCAATCTGCTAAATGGCACGGCAGGTGAAATGTCCGGGTCCGGGTTCGGAGTTCAGGTGGGTGGATGTAGGTTGGCCACCCGCCGCGGGTCGACATTAAATTTTCCAAGGCAAATTAACGTTTTTCCAGTCAGTTCCACCGAGCAGAAACCCGAGAGAAAGAAAGAGGTTGTTGGAACCATGGATGGAGAAACAAGCACGGAGTTCAAATGCAGTCAAACACAAGCACCATTTTTGCTGCAGTTTCGTGACACGACATGCCATTACGATGGCAAGATGCGGGCGTTTTCGGCGAGTTAATGACTTTTGCGCGTCGTAATAATATTCTCTCATGATATATATTTTTTTCCTCGCCATGCCGCGCGTTTTCTGCTGCCCGTAATAATAACCTTTTGAGGATTTTTTCCCCTTGAAGGATGGGGATTAGCACGGGGGAGGTCACGGATTCGTGATTCGAATTTTGATTCTGGAAAATGGCACGAAAAGTTGCGAGATCGAGGCTGAATGAATCGGGTTATGTATCGCGAATAATCAGCAATTTGGAAACAGTTTAATTACAGAAACGTTGTTGTCAGCAGCTACATCAACAGAATCAAAATAATAACAACGGTTATGAACGTTGAGATATGATTTGATAACCCAAGCATAGAGCTGTCAAGATGTAAAATTGAAAACTTATTTGAAGAATCAATTCTAAGTTTGAACCACGGAAAAGATGTTAAAATTCCGGTGAATTCAAAGGCGACAACCGTTAATTGTATAATTTCATTAGAAATGCTAGAAACTGTAAACTTCCATACGTCAAAGCTGAAGATTTATAAAAATTTATTTCTTGTAGAATAAACCAATAGTAAGGATTGCCACATTATGGAGGCAGTTCATCCATAAAAAAAATCTATCAAATCTGTGATGAGATCTTTAATTCTCTCTTAAGATATTGATTAGAGCTAGGATTCAAAGTTTTATTGATAAAAACCATATATTCATACTATCGACCCTGTTATTTTAGGTTCGAGGCATTTTACAAACATGATGGGGGCTTACAAAAACACTCTCTTATTCCACTTTCCAATCATTACGAACCCATCATTAAAGCTTAAATATGTTTAACTTTTTAAGTTCATTTGAATAAAAAACAAAAACCAAGTTTTTGTTTTGAGCTTCTTTACGTACGATTTTTAAAAGTCAAATTATTACATTAAAAGGTAACCTTGTATGAATTTTCAATTTTTTTTTGGGTTGGTTTATTTATGATATTCTTTCTTGCCTTATGTTCTAAGCGTATTACCCTCAAAATACATTGATTAGATATGTTGTCTTGTCAGCCATTTCCTCAAACGGTCGTATGGTCATTTAACCCGATAGGCCCATTTAGGAACACTTTCCCTTACTGATAACTTTCTGTTCACACATATTGATCGCCATGTTACGAATTACACTTCGCTTGTTAACTTATAGTTCTCAGAACTTTCAGAAAGGGGACGAATACAAACTAGCTAAAATATGTTGAAGATTAAAGCGTTTAAGCTAACTGGGTTGGAATTGGTTAAACATTTCGAAAAATTGGCAAAACTTCGAAATAGCTTCGTGCAGAATGACATTTTTTGAATGAAAAGAAATCGTTACGTCATATTGGTCTGATTTAATCACCGACCAGTGAGTGGGTAACTAATTTTGTTTCTTAAAAATGCTGCAGCGGATTTCTAAATGCCTTTCCTAGGTTCTGGTAACACCAAAATCGAAAGTATCGCATTCAAAGCATCGAAAGCAAGAATTCGTTTTTCGAGTTCGATCTACGAACGTCAGATACGTCTTAAACAATAATAGAGGTGAATGTGTCAAAAAGAGTAAACATTTGGATTTTCTTTTCTTTTAGCTGAAACTAGCTTATATTGGTTGTTTTTTCAACATAGTTAAATAATTTAACTGTATGAAGGTGACCCGTTTGGAGGTTTGTAGACTTTTTTAAATTATCTACAAGAACGACGACAATTATAAGAACTTCTAAAAATTCTAAAATCCATTGATAAGTTGAAGGTTCTTCTGGCTGATAAATAGATATTTGTAAAAAATGGTCTTATCTTCTTGTGAATTCCATTCGTTACAACTACCTTAGATGTTTTTCGGAATATATTCAACCGTGAAGCCGTGTGATGTTCAACTGGATTATCCCAACTGAATAAAGCTGTGTTCCTTGTGTTCTTGTCTTGCAAATATTTTTCATCTGTTCAAAATTTCTTTGGAAAAATTTCTCTCTTTTTTTTTTTAATTTGTTAGATTTGTTTACAACGGGTTATTTTTTTTCTTATTTTAAGACTAAGCCAGAGCCAGAGTATTTCTTATCGATCTTCATGAGAGCAATACATTGCTATATTGACTCAAAAAATATGCATACACTCATAAAAAACCATGCTTTGATTTAGGGTGAGTGACCCAACTATTAACCTGGGCCAAAAATCCCGAAAGTTGAAAATAATTCGTTTCGCGGGCTAAGATTTAGGATTATCCTATGCTAACAATAAACTTTTAGTCTATTTTCATGCTATCACACCGTTATTGGCAATAAAAAGTAATTCTATCAAAATTCTCGACGTTTTTGAAAATCTCCTTCATCTACAGTGAAAACAGACAGCTCAATTAGTATGAGAACATTATTAAAAATAAAAATAATAACAAAAATTCACCTTTTTAACTGTTCAACTATAGTTTAAAAGAAAGCAACTATCGCTGATTTACCTACTATTTACCTAAAATAAAGGAAATACTTCAAGAAACTTGAAACATTTGGAAGCTGAAAATTTTAAAAAGATACAGAAATTCGAACACTGTCGTTCATGATTTTCCATTTTAAAACCTGACACCTCCAAAAAAGTATCTTTAAATACTAACGAGTCAATTAAGGTACTTTCAGGTTAAACTTTGCCATCGAGGAAGAATGACCTTGATGCGTTGAATTCCTAAAAAAAAGACAAAAACAAAATTTTTCCATAAAAATTTTTGATTAAAATCCTAATAATTGAATTTGATTTTTTTTTTTAATCGAACTTAAAATACTTTTCAATAAAATTGACATTCTTCCGAAGTGCAAAGAATTGAAAAGGGGATTTCGGATTAATTTGGTGACGCTCACCTCAAAAATGCAATATCTAAGTTTCTTTTATCAGCTTTTGATTTAGAGATAATTTTTGAGAATAGGTTTAAATTCATTAAACAAATTGGTGCAATTTTTGGGAAAACTAGAGAACGATACAAAGATTTTGAAAATAAAGGTTCTTATTCTTCTCCAGTATTTCAAAATTATCTTCATAAACGAAATTCGTTTATGAATATTAAATTTTAAATGATATCATACTCAATCCAAAGTTTCTACTTCCCTATTATTAAAATATCAGTTGCATTTCTGTTTTCATATTTCGGATTCTTTCTTCAGATTGGGATTCTTGATTTTCGGTTCAAATCATCATTCAAAGTAGAAATGAAAAGCTTTTTTGTAATTGCAAAAATTCGGATCTACAGCAACATTCTCGACCACGTTGTCAGCCCAGATACGATGATTGAAGCAGTATCAAACGGAACAGTTTCACTCGATATAAGTGACCACAGCCTGGTTATGACTATAAGTAACCTAAAAAAGAAAATAGTTAAAACTAGAAAAATCACAGTACAGTATGATCAGATTAATGAGGCTTTCCGGGCAGAGCTCAATAATCTACAAGCGAATAGTCCAGCTGAAATGCTTGAGAAACTGAGCTCAAATTACAGTCAACTGTAAAAAGATACTCAAAAACAATATTTAAACTCCTTAAATGTCTCATTATCATAAACGATTTTATTGTACTTATTTGTATACTTTAACGATTGCCAGCAAATACGTTTTACGGAAAACAGACATGCGAATTAATTTGCATAGATATACCATTGCATGCACAATATTACGAATCAATGCAGTTATATACGATTGTATAGCATATATCTCCAAATGGCAAGTAGAGTTGCGAGCTTATTTTCTGTTTTTCAGTTTACAAGTTTTGTTTAATTAACGAGAAATGTCATAGTTTCAGTCGAAAATATATTCACGAAATTTAAACAAATTTTAGAACAAACATTTATGCTATCACAGAGTGAGTAATGCTTTTGAAACATACTTACGATATTGCATACAGCATCGGCTTGGATTTTGGGGTAGAAATGTTTCGCCGCCGCGCTCAATGTGAACACTTTGGGAAGAACTTTTATTAGCAGCAGATACCTTGAAGTACTTTTGTATAGCTGAACTAATCGACTGTAGGTACCACTCTTTAGACATTCTTTTTTTTATTATTATCTCTCATTTTAGCAATCGTTTTTTGATAGAAAAATGTACTTTCTGCTAATATCTAACACCTGGTTGTTATGATAATATAAATCGGATTTCATGATAAAAAATCTTAATTTCGAATTATTTTATGCATAGCTCGACAAAATCTTTCAATCACGGCTGATCATCGTATATCGGTCGTTTCACGGATTTTTTGCGAATTTCCGTACACAAAGGTCGAGTTCATATATACATAAATACGAGTCTCTCTTCTTGTCGTAATAAAACCATGCAATGCATTTAAATACGATAAAGAATATGCATGGGCCGCACTTTGTTGGTGCAGATATACGGAAATGAGTTTAAATAACATTCTATACAATATAATCTGTAAAAAAAATACGACTTCTGGTTGTCTGGGAAACGTCCAAATAAACAAGTAAACTAGTAATCTATGCAACTTGTCTGTTGGGGTTCCTCAGGGCAGCAACCTGGGACCTCTTTTGTTCATCCTTTATGCAAACGATCTGCAAAAGTTACATTTACATGGTAAATCCAGACTGTTTGCTGACGATACTTCATTGTCCTACGAGCACACCGATGTTGGAACGATTATTTCCCAGATGTCGACTGATTGAGAAAAACTTCAGGAATATTTTGATGCAAACCTCCTCTCACTCAACCTGGATTTTTGTCTTTTGTCATCTTTAGATCCACGAACCGACTTTCTGCGTGCCACAATCAGCACAAAGTTGGTACTACAATTATTGAACAAGTTAAAACTTTCAAATACCTAGGCCTAAAGTTCGACGAGCAGGTAAGATGAAACGCGCATATACATGGGCTTAGAAATGAACAAAGCGCCATACCCAGCACCATATGGAAGTTTTCGGGATTGGTTCCTACTAAACAATTAACCTGTGTAGCATTATAATTAAGTTTGTGTAGCTATTTTATTTTGAGCGTGTAGTTCTACCATGTGATTGAAAAACATATCAAAGAATGAGTGCATAGAAATAAGAGTGTAGCTGTCGAACGCGCACGTGGGAAAAAAACAACAAAAACAAAGAGCAACGAACAACAACAATCATGATCGTAATTAACCAATCAAGCAAAATCGGTTGAGCGGAAAGATTCGCCATCGCGCTTTAATTGGTGGATATATAGAAAGTTCCTGCAATCATTGATGTACCGAAGCCGCAGCCATCGATCAAGGAGGATAACCCGGATTAGCTCGGTGAAAAGCTCCCAGACAACTGATTGTGGGTGACACGTAGCAGCATCGACCAAGCCAGCACCGACAAGATTCAACCTGTGCGGAAGCAACGGTTGATGTTAGCGTTGGGCTGAGAGAAGAAGTAGAGCGCGAAAGAATAGGTAGTAGGAGCACACACGGAACTGCTGCCCTGGGATTCATCCATCTGACGTTGGGAAATGGAGGTGCAGGAAGAAAGCGACCCCTAGCGGGTCGTTTTTGGGAGCTGAGTCAATCGCTTTTCGGGACTCGATTTTCGCCATCTTGGTTTTGCGAGTCCCGTTTTTGCAAAAGTAAGCTGCGGACGTTGTGAGATCCAGCCGGATCGAGCCGGAAGTCGTTGGAGGTGCTCCGGGCAGCTGCGATACGCCCGTCGATGCAGTGAAACCTGGCAGTGTTGCCAGTTCACCAGATACGACTGGGATACTGAAAAAGAAAGCTGTGATACCTCTGTGCCGTCCAAGCAGCTGTGATATGATTGTTGTTATTGTTTTGATGGTAGGAACGGGCACGTGAGTAATAATGTAAGCTAGCTTAAGGTTTTAAAATGTCGTGTGTAAGTAAATAATTATAATTGCTACAGATTTGGGTTTTGCGTGTTTGTGTTTTGGGTAAAAGTTAGCCGAGCAGCACACACTGAAAGGCAGTGGTACTCAACATGTTTCACCTGTGTGTATCATGCATTTGTGAAATCCAAGTTACAGTACAATGTCTCTTCAAGTCATGCAGAACCGATGCTTAAAAGCAGTTTATAAACGGTCAAGGCTTTTCTCCTCGCACGATCTATACCAAGCAGCCTCGCACTCGATACTACCAATAGCCGCTTTAAGGGAACTTTATAGAGTGATTCAGATCCACAACAAACTATATAATCCGTTTTTCCATCACAACCAACAAATTCAGCATCTGAACTACAGATTTCCAACACGCTCAAGAAGAAATCTAGCAACTAGGAGAGCCAACATGGAAAAAATGAAAAGATCGCCCGAATACTAGAGCAGAACGAAGTACCTACAATAATCTCCCAGCATTCTTGAAACATGTAACGAACAAAGCTAGTTTCAAGCGTCAAGTCAAAATTCACCTGAAAACCAACTTTACAAGCTTCCTCAATTGAAGTAAAGCAAAACTAATTAAGTTGTGAATTCTTGGCTTGTAATGGAAATGCTGATTTGAAATTTAAATGCAGGAATCGTTTTTTTTTTATATATTTCAGAAATCAGAAACAAATTTTATATAACATCGAATAACTTTTCTGGGGTACAAGTTGGGTTTGTGCTTAGTTCACATGAAATGTACTGCATGCATTAAGGAATATTTTTCATCCAAATTTATATTTTTTGAAACTTTTAGAAAGTCTCTGGCGATTTTTGAGTGAGAAATTTTGTTTTTCCATAGAAAATGGATGGATCGCTTCCATAAATTTTGTTGCTATTTTGGCAGCAAAAATAACCAAAAAAAAGTTATGGCAGGTATTAAAATTTTTGAATTAGAAATTTTGTTGCTATTTTTGGTAGCAAAAATAACCAAAAAAAAGTTATGGCAGGTATTAAAATTTTTGAATTAGAAATTTCCATACAAAGCTTGCAGCGGTCTAATAAGCATATTGGTATTTTGGTCAAGGTTCAATAAAGGTCCAGTACCAAAACAGGCATAATTGGTTCAAAGTTAGAAATGTTGATCGGCTGTATGTTTAAATCTACCAATAACTTCTGAACCAAAATTTAAAATTTTCATTTAAACTAGCAGCTAAAATAAATTGAGCTAAAGAAGAAAAAAAAAACTCTCGTCCATTTATGAAAAGAAACATTTTTTTTTTTTAAACCACTGCTCAAAGGGTCAAATCAGACTTATCCTTCGTTTGAAGGAAAAATGGGAGTGAATATTAAAAAAACGTAGGGATTTGTTGAACCTTTATTTTAATATATTAATGCAAAGGTCAGCGGAACTCAAAATTAGAAATTGACAAACTAAGTCGACTTATTTCAATCCTTATTGATACTCCTCAGGAGCTCGAGCCAAGTGAATTGAAAACCTTCATTAATCATGAAAGGTGATTAAAAATAGACTTTCAATTAAAGAGTATTCATTATAACTTACGAGCTAATTTTTCAAACTTTGGTTGTTCAAGCGATTTTCCCCGTGTGAGAGTTGATAAAACACGAAATTTCCTGGAATTGAGTTGAAAAACAAAAAATTAAACTAACCCACGGAGAACTCAGTAAAAACAACATTAAAACCCTTTTACGCTTTGCAAACTTCAACGTTGAAAAAACGGGGAGTCTCTGTTTTTTTACGTTTCATTCTAAAAAGCCAACTTTCCTAACAAACAAAATAAATCCGGGCACCTATGGGAATACCTTTTACTTCTCCAGCGCTCAGCCTCAGCCAGAGTAAAGGTAAACAGTTGGAGTGAAACGTTGTTACCCGACATACACACAAATCTCATGTCTTCTTGGCGGTTCCACGAAGTTGCCATGTCACGATGTGGGACCTCTTCCGGTCTCAGTCCGCGGGCAGGCATCCTAAACGTCCTGCTTCCATTTACGCTTCGCTTCGCTTACACAACCCTGGCAAAGTCTGAGGATCCTTTCGCTTGTCTAATAATTGAACATCCCGTTGGGCTTTCCCCTCTAGGCTGAGGCATTCGGGATGCAACCCGGCGATGTTTGTCCCTGCTTAGTGGGAAATCTAGAAGAAAGGATGCACTGTTTACGCAAACAATTTGTCTCCGATGTGGGCATCTCTAAACCACAGGATTCACACACTGACTCAAACACACATGAAGTGGTTCAAGTATCAACCGAGAAACATCCAGCATCCTAAAAACCACAGGGATAAGCGAACGGCAGTGGTGACAGGATCAAACCGCGAAAAGTTAACGCCATACTTTACGGTTACTAACCAAAAATTAAGTGGAACGCAAACAGATTTGCCTTACTTTTGCATCTTTCGAGTAGTAAATTTTAATAGTTATAAAATTGCTTTTAATTTTAAACAGTTATTTGAAAGTTAAAAACGGTTTTTTAATCAATCCAACGATTACCCAAATAAGATTTCGGTTTAAATATACGGAAAGATTTACTTTCCGGCTCGAAATAAAAACAAAAAAAAAACAGACTGATAAAACTCCCCAAAACAGACAGACAAAACTTCTGCAATTTTAAAAACAGCTTCCAACAGCCTCGCTCGATTTGAGGCAACGAAAACACCCCAGAAAAACAAACCCAGAGCCAGAGGAAGGAGAAAAAGACTGAACCAAAAAAAAAAAGAGCGACGAGTGATTGAATAAATACGACTCACCAAATTGAACGTAATCGAATCCAAATACAAATCAATTAGCGTTCTTTTGTTCCCGTACCCGGAAAAGTTCGGGGAAATCGAGTGGGAGAAGGTGGGAAGTGATAATGGACGAAAAGTTTACCCGATGGATTCGAAATAAGAGAAAAACGATAGATCGAGGACCGGGGTCGAGACTTTGCGCCGCAAACAGTGGAAATGAATTGGTATCATTTGGCACAAAACGATCTAACGGATTGGTTTTGCCAAAGAGGAGAGCCGAATTTAGTGCAAAGTTTTGACAGAGACGAAAGCTTTCTTTCACCGGCTGTGAAGAGTGAAGCGGAATTTCCGGCTAAATTAGTATTTTTACACTTGGGGGATTTGAGAAGCTTTTGGAGCTGATTTTGTCTACTGATGAGTCTCGAATTCTCATTGAATTCAAGAATGTTTTGCAACGAAAAAAATATCTTGTCTTTGAAAATTTTTTTAAAAATTCTTCCCAAATGACTACACTTACACTTTTATTGCACGTATGACTTGAGAAGACAGGTATACTAAACCCAACTTTAACATCTACAGCAACCATCTGTATAAAATCTCGTATAAACTATCCATGCATAGGAATATGGATCTGACATCCATTCTTCCTTTTTTATCTCATCATTTCAACAAGCTGTTTTATTTTTTTCGTTCAGTTTCTGGATCAACTCACCCCTTTCTGGCTTATTTTTGCACATCTGTACAAACTATCATATTTCAGTCCACAATTCAGATATTGCGAATCATAATTATTGTTTGAAAACTTCATTAATATAGAATGGCAAATGAATTTCGATTTTTTTCTTTAAATAAAATAGCAGTTTTCCTATTGAATTTTTAGTTTACCATCAAAATATCAGAAATAGTCGAGCGTAAAAATTCAAACAGCTATAACTTGCCAACTCCTGAATCGAATTTCACTAACTTGACCTTGTTAAGCTATTTGAAGTGTCTAGTTTTAGTTAAAAGAACTTTTTTTCCTTAGAGCAAGTTCACTGGTGTTGGGAAAAAGTTGTAGAAATTTTGACATTTTGAAAATGTTTTCAAGATCTTGGGGCGTTATATTTTTTAACAACACTGTTTCTATTTAAGACGTATTTGATAGAAATATTGCTATTTTTGCATCACAGCATGCGAAAATTCAACACGTGTTGTAAAAAATACTAGAAGGCCACAGATCTTGAAAATGTTTTTGCATGGCAAAATTTTCAAAATGTGCCGTAAGTGTCAAAATTTTTACCACTTTTTCCCAACACCAGTGAACCTGCTCTTAAAAATTCAAGAGTTTTGAGATATTTGTAAAAATACAGAAGTTACCTAAGTTTCGCCTGTGTTTTTCATCGTTAAAAATTGGTTTAAAATGTCATCGTGATCGTGTCATTACTTTTGAATTTTCATTAGTTCATAAATTCAAAAAATCATCCAAACAAAATAGTCCTGAATTCAAAACATTTATCAGATTTTATCTATCAACTTTAGTTTTGGGGATTTGGTGTGTGGAAATTTCAAAATTTGTCAAATTTGGATGAAATCGATTTTTGATAATTAATAAACTAATAAACCTACATGAAAACTAAAGGCTCATTTTAAATCAATTTATTTTCCTTCATTCAATTTTGATTTCAGATCTAGCCTAGATGTTCTTGTTTCAGAGATACAAAGCAGGCTGGCTAATGGCTAATTGTATTTCTGACATCATCTGACATCACATCTGACATCAAAGTCATTGAGTATTCGATATAAGATTTTAACTCTTTCAACAACTCTTTCAAAACCAAAGTGATACAGCTTTTGAAAGAAAAATTGAACCATTAAAACAGTCGATCATCAACCAGTCTTTGTTTTGCTTACCTTTTGCATATTTGTAGCGTTAATTTCTAATATTATTATTCTTTAAAAAATTGTAGTTTGTATTTTTATCTTATTAAATTATTGAACATAACTTGATAAAATTAGTAAATATAATTAGTGTAATAGTAAATATAGTATAATGAATCTCTTCAAAGGAAATTATTTTCCATTGAGATTCATATTGTTGTCAATTTAGTTAAATAATACATTTCCTCGCACGACATTAAACAATTTTGTGTTCTCAGCATGATTAAAATTTGCTCGCGTTAACTTTTATTATTCATTGCTGCCAGACATGCTGAGAACAGTAGCGTCCATTACCAGGGGGCTCAATTGAGCCTTTTGGTGTGGGGGAGTGTGGTGGGCCGCTACAAAAAAAAAACACCTTGGTTGAAAACTGTGAAAGAATTTATCTAATGGATTAAAAATTATCAAAAATTCAATTAAGCTTAAAATTTGGTCAAATGTTCCTTTTTTGCAAATTTAGAAAAAAATAAAGAAAATAAAACTTCAATATCTTTAGTCTCAGAAATCAAAATACTCGTGGACTTCAGAAATCTTTAAAGATTAAGAACGACCTAATCGTTAAATTAAACAACGATTAATAAGTGAAAACCTCTATTTTCAAAATATTTGTAAAGTTTTAAAGCTTTTACAAATAAGTGCACATATTCATTTAATGAATTTATACCAATTTTCAGTAGTTATCCCAAAAATATATGAATATTTGGAATCAGCGCTCCATAACTAATTAAAATTAGCTCTTATGTTCTTTGCACCTCCATTTTTTTTATATTGTTATCTTAAGCTATTCCAGGTTAGCCAGCAATTGGAAAAACCAGGAATTGAAAAAAGGACCGGAAACCAAGGGAAAAAACTAGAATTTCGAAAAAATTGTGGATTGATTTTTCTATACATGAACTTATTGAATTCTCAAGTTCATTCATTTCATCATGACTCATTTATTTCTCTGAAGCTGGGAAATATCGGGATTTATTCATTCCATGGGAAAAATGCGTGTAAACTCGGAAAACCTAATAAAAACAGTTGTATGACTTAAAAAATCTTGAGACTTCAAGTAATTCAATGGTGTAAAGATTGTAGAATTCGGTTCAGTGGTTCCTTAGTTATATACATAAGCATGCGCGGCGTAAGAGGGAGATGATAAGGTTGATCAAAATCATTATTTAAATTTTCAATTCGATTAAATTCTATTTCCTTTCAAAATTGTCTGTTATGTCTTTAGATTTCTAAGTTTAAGTGTTGGTGGTAAAACACAAAAATTCAAGCAACAAAAGGGGATTGCTTGTGTTTTTAATTATTGCGTTTATTTAGAGTTTCAGTGCCAAAATGGGATAATAAGTATTTAATGATGCTTTTTTTTTAACTTAAAGAAATTAGTGCATTGACGATATACAATTAAATTCATCTCCAGAACTAATCATTCACGAATAAAAAAAAGCCAATTTCTTCACATTTTTCCGAGATGCACGGAATGTGAGAACTAAAGGAGTGTATTCGAAAAAAATGCAACACTTTGTTTTGTGTATAACTTTTGAATGCATGGATGCATTGATGAAAATTTCGACGAAGTGACCTGTTTATGTAATGTTTACATTTGCAAATTTTCGTGATGTTCTGTTAAGTGGTTCTTGAGATAGTGTCCAATGAAATTTTTTTTTCACTTTTGGACAACACGTGCGCCATCTATAATGCATGCTATAAACCACCTTTTTTCCAAATCAAGGCTATCTTTGATTACGTTTGCAATTTCCTGAAGCTTGACCTTCAAAATAACTCAAAGTTTTGAATTTGATTGAAGTTACAACATATTTTGTCAATTGTTCTCTTTCGGCACAAAAAGAACAAATTTGCATTTTTAAAACTCCATCACCGTTTTTGCGTAATGGCACGATTCCAGATCCAACTTAACCTTTAAATGCATGACTTTTTTTAATTGATAATAAATAGCAGTTAATGATTCAGTGAAATAATCAAACTATAACTCGAATATCACTACTGAAAAAGTTTGAAGTCGTTATTTTGAGTATTATAAAAGTCATGACTCATCAAAGTTGAAAAATAATTTTCAAAATTCCTAATTAATGTCAATACGATTTGACAAATTTCTTTTAAACCATGTTATTTGGATGCAGGAAGGTGTTTAGGATTAAGTGACATTGAAAAATTTGTTGGAATTTGCAAATCTGAAGAAATAACACCAATTTTCCAAAAACTACTTTTTTCAGAAAAAAAAAGGAATTTGGATTTTGCAATTTTTTCACATACTTTGTTCGAAATCTCACGCATACATGAAAATTCCGTAACAAAAATGCCATGGGCTAATTTCTTTTAATCTCTAGAATATTTTTTTTGAACACATCATTGGAAAATATTCACGCGTTTGCGAGATACATATTTGAATTTTGATTAGTGTTGTTTTAAAACAACACTATGCATTAAGGGGGGGGGGTAGGGCCTAACACTTTCAAAAAATCGATTTTTTTATTTTTATATTTTCTTATTGTAAAACATTTCAAGAATGTTGTGTCAAATTTTCAAGTCAATTAGCTTAGCTTAGCTTAGCTTGATTGACTACTCACATCCACCTCAATCATTGAACCCGAAATGCTTTATCAACAGTTTTCAAATTAAAGATAATGTTTTAACAATTATTATCATTATTTTTTGAGGCATAGAAGTTTAATACAAATGATTATATGTTTGTCAGTGTTTTGAAACAAATGCATTTCCAATTCCACGATCGCAGGCGTGGCTCAGTAGAACAAGTTGCACGTCGCCAATGGTTGCTACTCCGTAATTGACCGAGGCCACCAATTTTGAACAAGGGTCAAAAGAATGGATCTTGGGATTAGAAGCTCATTCTCAATGCACAAAACTGATGCTCTCTCTTTGACCATCAATAACGGCACCGGCCACGTCCTAGTAGTCAAGAGATAGTGAGAAAAATAGAGAAAGGGATGAAAGACATAAATTTGCGCTTTAGGACCGAGGTTATCTCTGCATCCTAGCAAAAAAAATCGTAAGGGAATGTGGGCAAAAGGATAAGATCTGGAAACACTTTTGACAAGTGTATGGATCTGACTTTTATCAATCTTTTTATCTCCTAAAATTTCCTAACGAAACTCCTTAGTAATATTATAGACACAAGATGCTACATTTTTTCCAAGGTTTAAGATCGTTGTCTGAAGCTGTTGTTAATTATTGTTTGGAAATTGGCGGACACTTAAAAGTTTACTATCACACAACTTACAGATTTCATTTTTGTGTATCAAACCTATATTGAAATATTTTTAAAATTTAATGTTTCCTAAATTTATTACTGTATGACCTAACTTTCAATGATTGTTTCTGCGACACTTTATTTTAGAATAGACTCAAAACGCAATCTGGAAACTTGTTACCCCACACATGCCAAATATTTATAGTTTATTACCCTTCTGGTATTACTCTTTTGAAAACCCCTAACTTTAAATATTCCTTGAAGGTAAAATATTCTTCTTCACATATCTCAAAAACCCAGATAAAAAAAATATCTCAAACTTTCATCATCCCTATTGAAAATAACCAAAACCTTGAAAACGTTTAACTAAACATGCATAAAAAAAAATTTAGTGAATATGTGCTGGAGTAGTTTGTCACACTGTGCGTTTTTAATTGTTAATTTGTTTTTGAACTAATTATTATTAAGAAAAATTTTAGAACAAAGCGAAACTCAAAGCCAATTCAAACTGTTTCACATGAAATGAACGAGTTTTCATAATTTTTGAATGTTGGATATTCAAAGCTATTAGGTATGAGTTCTTGACCATAATTTTCGCCAAATCCCTAATTTATATCGAAACAATCGATGTTTTAAAGGTAGCAAACTAATGAGGGGTGAGGTGAACTGCATACGAATACTTAATTCTCAAAAGCTACGAACATTGTATTCAAACTTATAAACAAAACAGTGATGTTCAATAACTTTGCTATATTCGAACGACCGATTTTTAGATACTGAATTGTAAAATAAATATGGATTTTATCTCAGCTCAACGACCGATTTTTAGATACTGAATTGTAAAATAAATATGGATTTTATCTCAGCTCCCTATGACATCAAAAAAAAATTGTTCTATTAATGAGCGAGTACTGTACAAAACAAACTTGACCAAATCAAAAGTATTCCAGAATAACTTTAACAAAAAAAACAAAACACCATTGATTCACATTACGTCAATCGGTAATCCGATACTTGAATTGAAATTTTCGTTTGAAACTATTGGAAGAATAATGTTGATTTTTGGATTTTTCATCATCAATCGTAGTGCAAATCAGCGTATTTAAACAAATGTCAACCATCAATAAGAAAACAGCTGATGAAAAATCTTGCCAATTGGTTCTACCGTTAAAATAATGTTACAATGATTTGAGAAAATATAAATCAAAATAATACTTAGCTTTGGGAATTTTTTTATCTTCATCATGCCACATTTTTGAGATCTTCGTATTTGCTATCAACTGCTCTTTTATGAAAAACCTCGGATCCGTTCTTTTCACCCACTTTTTCTTCGCTAGCTTCCAATTTCACGTCTTCACCGCGCAAAGTTCAGTCAAATTTCTCTTCTACATTCTCGAAATATCTAATAGATCTTCATAATAAATCTTCGATTTTGACTTAAGATTTACTTCAGCAAAATATTAACAATTTGAATTCGGATTTGAAAATTTTTGAAAAAATTTCTTCAAAAGTAAAAGTCGTCCGTCATCGACGGTCACAGCCTACCCAGTCCTGTTGTGTCAAATTTTCAAGTCAATTGAAGCAAAACTGTAGAAATTATAGGCCTTTATCTCCTCCTATCTAATACTGCAAGAAAGCAAGAGCAGAAACTTCAAACGCGTTTTTCTCGAAAGCACATTTTTAAAGTCCGTGGACATCGTCATTTGAAAACTACTTATTCGATTCCTTTCAAATTTAGAACATATTTTCTACATATAAAATACCAGACCCCAACGTTTTTCTTTTTTTTTTTTTACTTTGGGGAGATTTTACAGGTGAAAAATGGCGGATTTTTTCGTGAAAAATCGTAGTTTTTACTTCAAACAGCCACAAAAATTTCATAAAAATTTTTTTAAGTTAAATAAAAACGTTGGGGTCCAGAAAAACATCTATTAAAAATATTTTGCTCTGATTTTATGACTTCAGATGATTCTGTGCTGAGATACAATGTCCACCGCAAATCCTGTTTTCTAAAAGGCATCCTCGAAAGTGCTCCGTCACCGGCTCATTTTTCAATATTTTTCTACGAAAAAAATTACTTAATGTTCTTTTAACAATGCTTTGTATAATGCAAAAAAATTGAATACATTTGTTTAAACGATAGCTCTAGAAAAAAAAAATCGTGAAAATGGTGTTTTTTTATACCCGTTAGACCCTACACCCCCCTTAAAGGGTTAAACAGTGTATATACTTTGTGAAACCTATTACAGAGCTTTGGAAGGAAAACAGTCGAATTTGGAGGCAATCTTTATTGTATTTTTAGCCATTTATCGTGTCAATCGTTATGAAAGACTGAGTTATTTGCAGTACTAGAGACATTAAATTTTTCTTTTTTTTCTCCTGTTTATCTCCGGGCAATATAGGCGAAACTTTTCAACGAAAAGTTTCTGGTTGGAAACCTGCCAGGTGACCACTATTTAAAGAGTTCATTTTGCTGTTAGTTATTAAATTTTTCATAATATCTCCCCACAAGCAGTCCAAATGTTTTACGCGCGATTTGACCACCGTATTTTATTTTTCTACCTTGTAGATATGAAGTCAGCCCTATTTTGAAGTCAGCATGATTAACTGTTCAGAAAAATTTGACTTTGTCATCACTTCCTCTATGCATATTTTCGGATTGAGCTTGAAAAAACCTCTCACATTCTACTCACTTCATGGAAACAATATTCTTCACTTTTATGCAAATTTTAGCTCACTATTGGGTCCACAAGGACTTCTCAAACGATTTACCATGTGAAGTTTGGTCGAATAGTTTATGTTCATCTGTTTTAGGGTCTCCCACTGGAATATTATTGATTTTGTCTTGATGAATGAACTTCACTAATGGACGCTATCTCAAAAATCACTTCAAAGATTGTCACCAGATTTTGCATACGTATACATCACATTACTAGGTAGCTTCACTGAAAATGTCATCAATTTCTATCCATGAATTCAAAAGTTATTCACAAAACAAAGTGTTGCATTTTTTTTTCGAATACACTGCTTATTCACTGAATTAAAAATTGAAGTTTACTTGTTTTTTATCAGCTTTTGTTTTCGGTATATCTTTTTAAAATAGGTAAAAAATTTATTTTAAAAATTTGTGCACTTTTATGCTAGAAAACAAATGGAAATAAAGGCTTTCACTAAATGATAAATTCTCCTGAAACCATGAGTAAATTCCACTTCTAGGTAAAAATGATAGAAGCATTTATTATGTTATTTTTCCCCAAAGTTGTTAAATGATTAAAATTAACTAAACAAAATTTCCTTTCTAATATCAGAAATAGTTTTAACAAAATCTATTTAATTTTCTAAAAGTTATGAAATACTTTCAAAGCGTTGTATCTCTGAAACAAGATTATCTAAAAAATTTGTATCGTCTTTTGCGAGAATTTGCCACAATTAAGAGTAGCAAATAGTTTTAAATTATTTTTTTTTGTTCGTGTAGGTTAGTTCTTTAATCAGTTATCAATGATTGACCCTATAATGATTAATTTAAAACTTCTTAGCGCCATATCTCTAAAACTAGAGGTGATAAACAAAGTCTCAAGAAAATCAAGTTCAGGACGCAAAAATCTTCCAAAATCTGTTTTTCTTATTTAATTTTTGGCATTTCGGCGAGTTGTGAAAATTCAAGGTAGAATATTTAGAAAGAACATGAAAGTATTATAGGTGGAAAGATCAAAGCTAGAGCGCTTTGGGTAGAAGAAATTGAATAGTTGGTGAAAATGTGAGCAGGGCTTTTGTTGTGTGAACAGCTTTTGAACTACTTGCGTGATTCTTTGCCGCGCGCCGTTTCAATGTTGATAGGAAGCGATGAAGAAACCCATCGCATTCCTACCCACATTGAAACACGGATGGGTCGAACACAATCTCACATGTGTTCGACCCGTCCGTGTTTCAATGTGGGTAGGAATGCGATGGGTTTCTTCATCGCTTCCTATCAACATTGAAACGGCGCGCGGCAAAGAATCACGCAAGTAGTTCAAAAGCTGTTCACACAACAAAAGCCCTGCTCACATTTTCACCAACTATTCAATTTCTTCTACCCAAAGCGCTCTAGCTTTGATCTTTCCACCTATAATACTTTCATGTTCTTTCTAAATATTCTACCTTGAATTTTCACAACTCGCCGAAATGCCAAAAATTAAATAAGAATATATCCCGGCGGCGATTAAAATAAGATAACAAAATCTGTTTTTAAAACAAATGCGTCTATGTTTTCATGTTTCCTCAAAAAAAATCCAGCTAAAATTTTCAAGTATAAAATTCATTCTGGAAATGGTACTTTGGATTTTTAAATAGCAATTGATTAAGACTTTTCATCAAAAAATAGTATCAACTGTCAGAAACAAACTCTTGATTTTATTTTTTATTATATTTAAAAATTATGCAACAAAATAATTGGAAATAATGTGCATGTATATGAGGATATTTTTTTCAAACTTTTATCACAAATCATTTGTTACAAATATGTTACTATTCCATTGAATTTTCAAAATTAGGAAAATTAGCCCTAAATTTCGTTCTGATTCAAAAATGTTCAGAAATGTCTGTCTGTTGCAGTTAAATTTTAAAGCATTTTACTTAGATAATCTGGGCTTCAAATAAACGAGTGTTTAAAAATCAAATTTTCAAAATATTTATTGTGCCATGATTGTTTTGCTTAAGTATGGTCAGTAAACAAAAACACGTTTTACATGTTATCGATGATTATTGATCATTGGAACCTGTCACTTAACAATTTATTATGCGGTTTTTATACAAGATACAGCCTTACAGCTCTTAAAAACAATGCTTTGGAAGTGGGGAATGTATCGAAATATCCCATTCTCATTTACTCAGATAAACCTTTTTATACGATTTTTAAAGTGTAAAGTAAGTAATTTTTGAACTAATATTCCGACATTTAGACATAGTGGAGAATGGGGATACTTATTATTTTTTTCTAACTTTAATAATATATTGTTAAAAAAAAAAATAGCAACTTACCGTCCGTGCGTTTTGTGACATCGTGTGATTTCAAGTTTATCTGCTCCAAAATTTATGAAGCGAGCTGTAAGCCCATAGAGAAAAATTGAAAGTATCTTCCTGGGATGAAAAAAATTGTGATGTTTTCAAAGTGTTAGGAGACTTGATCCTTTATTCAAGGTACCCTTACCCTTGGCAAAACAATCAAGTAAATTCTAAAGATAAATGATCCAGTGTTAATTTTTGACTATTTATTTTCGTAGTACTCCATCTTACGACATAACTTGATGATTTTTGGCCATATTAGTTCTCATTTCTCAGTTTATAAGTGTCAGACAAAAAAAAATCAAAAGTTTGCCTACTACCCTATATTCCTTGCATTCTTAAAGGCGCAGTTTTATGATTCTTAGATAAATGAACTTTTTTGAGTTTGAATGGATGAATATTAGTTTTTGGATAAATTTTAGTAATTTTGCACTGAGCAATGAACAAAAGAAAAATATATCTTTTTGTACTCTGGAGATCAATTAAATCCATAACATAAATTTTGGAAAACTTTCTCCAAAATAAATTGGGAGTTCACCATTGCTTTGCAAATATGGCATTATGAAGTTTATAATATACTTTAACGATTGACACATTGGACTGAATTTTTTTTTATATTTTTCATATGTAGGAAACATTTCGAATTGTTTCAAAAGATCTTATCTTATCTTCATTTTATTAAATTTGGCAAACAAAGCTCAATAACTAAAAAAAATTTTTAAATTTTTATAGACAACATCATGGTTGTTTTGTTCTCTATGGCACATTTTTCTAAAACATTTGATCTTTGTAAGACATTCCGGTTTTGAGATAAAGCTAAGGCATCAGGTCACCCAAAGGTTCAAGTATCCTTGTTCGCCTCTAAATATTTCACTTAGTTGCAAAAGTATTAAAATTTTAAACGTGAATATGATATCTAATATAAATACAAACTTATTTAAAGTTTTTCGTTTATGACTTGGAAAATGACAATAGATATTTACAGCTACAAAGTTTATTGCGACATTTAAATGAAAACAATTTTGTGAATGTACTTAAAACTAAATAAACTTATCTAAGCGAATTTTTAGAACTAAATTATCTTATCATGGTATAAAACATAGAGCGCTTTTTATCAGTTAGCTTATTAAAATTGTAGCTATTTGATTTGAAAAAGCAATTTTTAATGTCAAATTCAAAAAATTCAATTTAAAACATCTAAAAAATAAACTAAAATTTTAATTTATTAAAGTTAATTTTAAAAAATGTTAATATAGTTTTCAGAGATTGAATGTAAAGTTTCAAACTAATTAAAAAAATTTTATGTTAGTTTATCATTTTTTGCCTCAAAATAATAAAAAAAAACTCCCATTTTTCACATCTAGCTAGACCACAATCCAGCATACCAGCTAAGTTTCTCCAAATCAAAAAGTTTTCGACCAATTGTTACCATCATTGTCCGCAATCGAGAGAACACAGCTTGATCTGTGGGTCTGTTTCCGGTTGACCAAAGACAAAACCAAAAGTCAAAGGAATAAAAACATCAAGCAGACACACCAACCACACATTCACATACACACATACACAAATCACCTTCAATAAATTTGACCACTCTGTCCCAGGGAAAAAAGTTTCTCTACGTTCTGGTCTCTAGAGGATTTTTCGTCGTACGATTCTAACACTTGATAATAAAAAAAAAGAATCGAAAAGAGAAGAAGGATTTTCTCGGTGCCAAACTGCTGTCCATTGGTATGTGATCATCTATTTGTGGAGCTTTTTTCCCCAAATGTTTGCAGACAGAAAAATAATCTGTGATGATGAGCTTAAGGGGAATTAAAAATCTACTTTTACGAACCATATTATTCGATTACTTCATCTTTAGAGGTATCTGGTTGAAATCTTTTTTAAAGTAGAAGTCTTTCGAGAAAAATGTTGAAAACGTTTTTTTATAAATATTGTACATCTCAAGTATAGTCTTTTTCTACTAGCCTGTTCCATAAAATAGGAGAAAAATAATTCTCAGTAGGCCTTTTTGAAAAACGAAACTTCATTCATCTTCTGGAAACCGTTCGATCAAATTCACCCGTCAAGAATGCTCCCGATTGCGAGATTCGCCAAGCCGGTATTCCGTAAACCTTACTTCGGAACGGCAATTCGACCCAGCAGCGCGAAATGTTCCCCGAAGGATGTCCTCGTGGGTCATGGTGGTCCATCTGGAGCCGGAACCCGGAGGTGGCGCAGCTTGTCCCTGTTCGTGGCATTTCCGGCCTTGGGGTTAGCGATGGCCAATGTATTTTCGACGCCCTCGGAGGACCTCGACCGGGAGTTTGTCCCGTACGAGCACCTGTACAAGCGATCCAAACGATTCCCCTGGGGCGAAGGTAAGGAGAGCCTGTTCCACAATGACCACACCAATGCACTTCCTGGGCAAGGATTCGCCCACAAGTGAGCAGTCGGAAGGCGGCTGATTTCATGTTGAAGGTGAATGGAATATCGTTAAATTTTGAAACGTGAAAATAAACTGTTCATTAGACCTGTAAATAAATCCTTGTGAATTAATTTGATTTTTCTATACACACTTTCTTTGTGAGAGAATACACCAAACGGAAAAAAAGATTTCAGGAGCTACGGTAGGAATGTCTTACAAAAATCATAAATGAATCCAAAAATTCAGATAAGAAATGGAATTCAATTTCAAAAGTTACAGCTTTTTTAATTTTTATTTACATAATTTTAACTTCCTAGTTGGATTCGATAAAATATTGAAATGCGAATCAGGAAATTCAATTCAACTTTCAAAATCAGTCTGACTTTTCTTATGTCAGGTTCATAACTTTTATTCAGATTTGGGTATAAATTACAAACCGATGATAAAACATTCAATTTTCAGAACAATTTTGAGGGAACCAGTTTAAAATTATCCAAAATTTTGATTCAAAAACTCAGTTTTCCAAATTTTAAGGTTTCACTGAGCGATGTTTTACAAAAATATCAGGCAATCAAGCAAAAATATTTTCAATGCTTGAATTTATCCGTACTTTTTCCTGGATTGATTATGAAAGGAAAATTTTAAAAAAACGTCAATTAAAAATCAAATCACTTTAGAAATTTAAAACCGGAATTATCTTATAGAATATTTGAGATTAGAGTCCAGCAGAGTAGGGAGACTAGCCTTAATGTGTTGATGACCAATTTTATACTACGATATTAAAAAAAAGAAACTTGGGAAATACACCTATGAATCTTTTAAATGATAAAAATAATGATAATGATAAAAATCTTTGAATCTACTGAAAAAAAAAACAAAAAATAAGTTTTTTTAAAAAAAAAACCGTTCAAATAAATAAAAATTTTTCAAAGTAGTTCCAAATTAAGTTTTATGTTTGGCTTTTGAAAAAAAACTGCCACTGTTAATGGAAAAAATATGGAATTTTCAGCAATTTGTTTGAAATTTTTTTATACCGAAAATCAACTCCATGACTGAAATCCTGTGGATGATTAAAAAAACAAAAATCTAGTTTTTTCATTAAAAAAAATGACGAAACAAACTCTGAATCAAAGCAATCCAAAAATTCCTTTTAGTTCAACCACGGTAAATGAAAAGTTCAAATATGTAGGTACCGGAATTTCGATAGCAACTTACTAGCTTCTTCAGTGAACGTTTTCGATTCAAATTTTACTTACTAATATTTTTCAAAATCGAAGAAAATCTCATCTAAATTGTTCGATTTTCGTCTCCTTCTAAATTTGAAGACGACCTTTTTTAGAAGGTTTCTATTAAGTGAAAAATTATATATTTCAAGAAAAACAATGTAAAAGCTGTTCAACTTGTGTCGCATTCTCTACATGTAGACCTTTGTTTTGATAAAAGGTTTTGCCATTCCTTAGAATTATATTTTATGTCAAAAGTTGACGATATTTGATGAAAAAAAACTTGAAATTTAAATGGTTTCTTGGGCGTTTTGTCTCTTTGTGGGATGAGTGCTGCAATACATTTATTAGTTCTGTTTTGTCGGAACTCGTTTGTGTTCGAAGCTTGATGATACTCACTAGACAATTGTTCGAGTTTCGTCGTATTTAAAAAAAAATCAATTTTTCCGTTTCAAACGTTTGGTTGAGAATGTAATTTTTTTAAATACCACCTGATTTTTCATGTTTAATTTTTTTATGGAAATAATGCCAGATAATAGCTGTTATACACAAAGACGATTCATTTTAAACTGCAGAACAAATTTCAAAAATAATCTAGCAAAAAAGCGGCAATCATATCATTAAAGACGTTTTCCTGCTTATGATTATTTTTTTCGATGTAGAAACAGAAAGCTTTACTCGATGAAATTTCTACTTAACAATTTTTATTTCTCATCAAAAAAAATTTGCAAAGAACGCCAAATTTATATTTATGATGCTTCAGGGTTTGAGATTTGTAATAAGTATGGAAAACTGAACTAAATAGAAAAAAACACAACTGATCTAAATAGTTTTTCAGTGTTTTGCTCACCGATAGTGGAATTTATGGCCATATTGTTCTTTGATATTTACCTGAAAATAGAAGAAAATATATGATTAAAGAGGAATGAAAAACTACATAATAAATAAAGTGTGTAAATTGTGTGTAATTTATTATAACAAGTAAGCATAGAGACAGGCATTGGAATCATATTAACTTAATTGATAGGACTCAAATAAAAGAAAACTTGGAAACTTAGTTTCAGGGAGCATAATTCACCATGAGAATGCACCGTTGTCCAGAACAAAACTTATTCGTGAAAAAATTTTATAACGTCATAATCTCAAAGATCCCATTCCGGTAACAGTGTAGAGGGCTTAATTTACATTACTCTGATTTTTTTTTATCTTTACGTTAGTAATCATTAGGCGGAATGAAGATACTTGATCCCTGAGGATATTGGATTCCCTAGCTAAATCTCGAAAAGTAATTGTCTTACAATGATCAAATGCTCTCGAAGAATATGGCAAGTCGAAAAAAACAAACCTGTCATCTAAAAAAATTGAAAAAAAAAGTTTTTGAATTCATGCACCTTCTTTGGAGAATCTAACGAAATGTGACTTGAAAATCTATTTCAATTACTTTTAAATGTTTCCCTCATGAAAAAGTGTAATAAAAATATTTATACCAATATGTCAATCAATTAAGTTCAATTTAAGCTTCATAATGCCATACTTTTAAAGTAATGATAAACACTTTTTTTTTTAAGAAAATGTTTTCCAAAATGTATGCTTTCGGTTCATAGAGTCCAAAAAGATTATCGATATTTTCTAATCATTGCTTAGCAAAAAATCAATAATATTTTTCAACATCTAATATTTTTTCAAAAATTGCTATAATCTGAAAAATAAGGATATTACGCCTTTAAGTATGCAATGGCACTAGGATAAGGTTTCCAGAAATTTTTTCCACACGTATCCGTAATTGATCTAAAACCCTGGCAATATCAGTTCAAAATTTTTGACCTCAAATCCGGGCAAATGTGATCAAAACTCAGAAATTTCTAAACAAAAATCACGAAAAAAAGCACTTAAAAAATTGTTTCATTAAAACTGGTCGGCAAATTTTAGATGGCGATTTAAAATTCGGGATAATAAGGGGTCGAACAAAAAAAGGTTCTTAAAGTTTGTCTACTAACTACCCTGTAGTAAGCTTGCCAAATTGCCCGGAATTTTGCCAAGGGCTAGAACCCACTGGATAAAGGATCAAGCATCCTTTAACGTTAAAAATAACACAGTGGGACGAATACCCACGAAAATGCATCTTGTTCAACTACAGGTGAATTTTTCGTTCTAACTTTTTGATCATAAAACTTGGAAATTACACGCTGTCAGGAAATCCAAAAGACGGAATATTTAAATTTTTTCAAACAGGTATAATGAAAGTAAGAAAATGAGATTGAGTATCCTGGTCCTTCTGACATGACCTAACATTTTAAACATTGATAAAATCGCAATATTAAAAAGTTACTCAATCCACCAAGACAATCTGGCATTCCCTGAAGATTTTTTCACGTGAATGTTTCTTTATCAGTGCAAACTGTTCATTTAAAATCAAATTAAATAAAGAGAAATAAAATTTAGCTATTTCTTTAAAAACAACTTGGAAATAAATTCAAATATATTTGTGATTTTCTGCTATATTTTATATACAAACTGATTGTGATTCAAAATTTTAAATTTAGATAAGTCTACGATCTAGTGCTATGTTAAGGTTGCCAGAATTTTTTCCACTCCCATCCGGGCCTAGCAATTCCGGGCATTTTTTCAAAAAAACCTGGCAAAATCCGGGCATGGATTTCAATTTTTCAAATCCAAAAACCGGGCAATAACCGGGCAAAATTGAGGTGTTATTAGATATAAAAGCAAAGAAAAATGCAAAAAAAAATGAAATTAATATTTTATTAATGTAATTGCAGACTTCCAAAATCTTTTTGGAACACTTCAATATTTAAAGGTTAATAAAAGTAAATCAGTGAAATTATTTGAAACAACCGTTGAAAATGTCCATACCGTTAATCGATTTAGCCAAAACTTACTCAAAAACTTTGATTTTTTTTTGGTTTCTTTGTGAAAATTGTGAAAAAATCCGGGCAATATCCGGACTTTTTTCACGATAGCCGGGCAACCGGGCCGGACCAGATTTTCTCGTAATTTCGCATCAAATATCCGGGCAAACACGGATAAAACCGGGCAATCTGGCAAGCTTATGCTATGTATTTGAATTCCTTAACCAAATAGTTAGCTTGATATTTTTAAAACTAAACTCATTTCTGAACGAAATCTGAATCTGAATTTTGAATAATAATTCTAAATCTTTATTTTGAAACTGAATTCAAAATTTGTTTTTGTATTCTGTTTGCGAATTTTAATGAGATCGCTCAAATGCACAAAAAAACGATTTATGTACAAAAATCAGCAGGTCAGAATTTTCAAATATGAACTAAGAATTAAAATTTGTTAAGGGCTCTCAATCAAAATTCTTTCATTTGAATTCTGATATTTTGGTTTGGATCTGAACTCATTATTTAATTTTTTTGGTTTTAAAACATTAAGGCCCGCGAAAAAATCTAAGCCAAGAAACACCGATTGGTATTCGATATCTCAAAAATCAAATGGAAAAAAACATTTCAGTTATGCTTGTAAGTATAGCAAACTTGCGGCGAGTGAAAAAACCAAAGGGCTGAAGAAAAGAAAAATTCCAGAACCAAGTTTTCAGTCGAGAAACCCGCAGGAAGAAGAGAAATGAAAGGAGTGAAACACGTATAGGGGCAACATGGCGTCTTCATTGCAAAAATTTCGACCAGAGCCAAATTTTTGATAATCTTTAAAATCATTTCTGCGGCTCGGGAATGTCAATCAAAAGAATTTTTGGTAACATTAATAAATTATAGTTTGGCACAAAATGCAGAGTTTTTAGTATAATCATTTTTAAAATTGATCCTTAATCTGCAGTATGACAAAAACAGATGCGTTTGGCAATCAAAACGTTACCCTATTTTGAGTCTGTTTTGGGGTGAAGTGTTCAATTCCCGGAACCACACTGACGTTCTGGTACCAAAAATTTGCAATGGTCCTCTGAAAAAAATGAGATATCTGACATTTGGTCTGCAATGTGTTAATCCGCAATCTGTTAATCCAAATTAAAAAAAATAATTTCGAATTATCAATCTGATTCTAAGTTTTGAATTCTGGATCGATAGTTAGAAGCTCTGTTTAGTTGATATTTTTCATAAGAATTGAGTTTAAGAATTTCTCATCTGAATGGTGAACAAAGAGTCAGCATGGTTTCTAATTTCCTTTTTTTTCCTATTTGGAAAACTATTATCTAAATATTGAAAATGCATTCAAGTTTCAAAAATTATTAATAAAATTTTGAACGAAACGCAAAACCATATTTGAACCAAAGTTGCCGAACAGTTTTCCATTTTTTTTTTCTTTTGATGATTCGAACTGAAAATCAAGAATCTCACACAGGATTCTGTATCCTGTATCTTGATTTTACGGATTCTGTATCCGTAAAAGAAAACAAAAATACAATCTAGATTTTGAAAATATGAAATCAAAACCCACGAAGCAAATAAAAGCATGTTATCTTAAATTCAATATTCATTGCATAGAACATAATTTCTATCAATAAGTTTCTATCAATTTTTTTAATTATAGCAGAAAACTAAACCTGGGATTTTTTTCGAAGTTTTGGCATAAATTTTGAGTAATGATTATAACTCTTGAATAACCTTTCTAAATCATTCAAATTTAATGGGGAATTTAAAATTTTGAGAGTAGATTGGAATATTTCGCTTTCTATTTCTGGACCCTCATGAGGAAAGGCTTAAGGCCCATTCTCCTGGATATATCCACTATACACAAATGCAATATCCAAACAAAAAACTAAAATTTAGATAACAAAGTTTATGTATTTAAGCTAAAAGAAATTTTTTTCGAGCTTCTTTCGACGAAATAAATTTAAAAACATTTTTTTTTTTTCAAATTTCGACATTTGATTTGAATGCCGCTAACATGCCTCGATAAAAAAATATTTCTCGTTTGATTATCTTTCAATTTTTTTCTTGAATTTCTATGATAAATTTTTGGAACTAAATGGATTTAGCCGAAAATTGTTCGGAATTTTGAAATGCAATGTCTGGATCTTAATAGGTTTCTAGGTAAATATGCTTTCAGAAAAACTTTAAAAACTTATCATACACCCAGTTTTAAATATTCCATTTTGAGTTGGATATGGTTGGAAAAATCATGAGGATAGAATGTTTCAACCATTATTTAAAGACATTGGTCTGTGTCATTAAAATTTTCTTTGGCATTCTAAAAATATTTAACTATTACAATATCAACTTTAATCATCAAGTACATACACGAATCATAACCATCCTAAAGTTTTTTTTTACTTTTGACACATTCCACCGTCACGTGAAATCGCTTTTTCGGACTTTTCGGAAATTCTATCATGCTAGATGTCAATCCATTTACTTAAAAATGAAAAAATAAGTAGCAAACGTTCACAAATTGATTTTCTTCAAGTTGAAAACAATTTGGTCATTAAAAAGTTTAAGATGTTTGTGTTGTGATAAAGCGTGATACGGTCAAAATTTGGTCAATATCAACTTGACGCATTTCTTTCGATTTTGCATTTAAAATCTCGAACACCCCTTATTTTGAAGGTGTGTGTGTGTAGAATGTTGCTCCTATTTTGATTTTGGAATTCACTCTTCATTTGTCAAAATGCCGTCCAAGGAAGAAGAGCAGCGTATCAAAATTTTGCTCGCGCATCGCGAAAATCCGAGCTACTCGCACGCAAAGCTGGCAAAATCGCTAATAGTTGCCAAATCAACCGTTACAAATGTAATTAATGTGTCGAAAACCGGAAGCCGCTGAGACGACAAAGAGAGTTGCCGGTAGTTTCAAGCGAAACCCTAACCTCTCTCTCCGAGATGCCGCAAATAAGCTGGGTTTATCGTCTACAACCGTACATCGAGCCAAAAAATCGAGTTACAAGAAGGTAGGGACTCCAAATCGCGATGATAAACAAAATACGACGGCCAAAGCGCGATCCCGGAGGCTGTACGCGACGATGCTGACAAAGTTTGACTGCGTGGTAATGGACGACGAAACCTACGTCAAAGCCGGCTACAAGCAGCTTCCGGGACAGGAGATTTATACGGCAAAAGGAAGGGGAAAGGTAGCAGATATTTTCAAGCACATGAAACTGTCAAAGTTCGCGAAGAAATATCTGGTTTGGCAAGCCATCTGTACCTGAAAAGCTACAGATGGCTGCTAGAAAAGCAGCATTTTCATAGCTTCCGGGACTGTCAACCAATAAATTTACGTGAATAAACGTCTGCTGCCTTTTCTGAAGAAACACGGTTGTTCCGTACTGTTTTGGTCGGATTTGGCATCTTGCCATTACGGTAAAAAGGCCAATGAGTGGTACGCCGCCAACAACGCGCAGGTGGTTCCCAAGGACAAGAACCCTCCCAACACGCCAGAGCTCCGCCCAATTGAGAAATACTGGGCTATTGTCAAGCGGAACCTAAAGAAGACCAAAAAAACTGCTAAGGACGAGCAGCAGTTCAACGCAAACTGACTTTCTGCGGCGAAAAAGGTGGACAAGGTGGCTTACAAAATCTGATGGCAGGGGTTAAGCGTAAGGCCCGGTAATTCGGATTTGGAAAAGCGGAAGCCCAACTGAATATTTTTCCCTAAATTAATACTTATTAAACTTGAAAAAAATTATAATTTAATTTTTTAAATAATCGATTTCACCGATTTACACGCGTTTTCCCTTGACCAAATTTTGACCGTATCACCCTTTATCCTGTTCTCTCTGTGAAATTAGGATGTTGATGTCTTCATATATGTTGTAGAGAAATCAATTACCGTAAAACGGGGTAACTTTGACCATCAATAAATTTTTCCACATTATCATCAATAACTTAGTCTATAATTTAAATTTTTGAAAACTGTTTTCTACTATTGAAAGCCTGAGTATCAAATAGACAAAATTTGGTTTGTATTTGAAATTTGTTTTTTCTGTTAGTGAAAATGTAATTTAAAATTCTTAAAATATCTACATATTTTTCCAAGGCTCGCAAAAAAACAGCTCTCCTGATGATACCAAAAAGTATTTAGAAGCAAACGGGTAGTTGAATGTGAAAGAACAACTTTTATTCTTTGTTTATGTATAGCTGTAGTGTTATTTTTTATAGTCATTTCATAATAAATTTTTGATAATTCAAAATTAAGGACATTTTCCAAGAGTAAGCCATTATTAGAACAATGGATAGGTACCCTATAAAATGATTAACTTTTATGAAAAAAATGAAAATGGAAAAAGTGGGAGGGCTTAGGGGAATGTGTGAAGGTAAAATTTGACTTTTTTTTTGAATCTTAAACAATTTAGCAATTATTATAATTTTTGCTCCTAGATGTGTGCAGCATAATTGTTTTTTTTTTTCGATTATAAATGTTTTTAAAAGAAAACGTTCAAAAGCAAGGTAAAATTGATAAATTAGAATTTTTTAACAATTATGAAGGTGTTATGTATCCTTTTTGATCAAGAAAACTCGTTAAAACCTTCAAAATGGAGACTGGTCAATGTAACCCCAAAGCATCAATTCCTGAACAGCGACGAAATCGATTTTTAATCAAACTTATAGTAGTCCAATAAATTTCTGCAACCATGTTTTACGTTCATAGGAGTCCAGTACTGGTTTTAAAAATATGAAACATGACACATTCCGCTTAACAGGAACAATAATCGAAAAATATTGAAAAAAGTTATCAATATTACCCCGGATTACGGTACTCACAATTTGATGTAATAACTTCTCGATTGAACAACAACGAACAAAGTTATGTCTCTTTAAAGTTGTGACGTGAATTCGCTCAGTTTAATTAAACAGAACAGGGTGGTGTACTGAATTCAAGTCACGAAATTTCAAGTTATTCTGAACAATTCTTAAAAGTCTTCAAATTTTATGAACAGTGTCGGAAAGTGAAGTTTTGCTATTCCAACTTGTTCAGTAATAAATTTTCAGTATTTTTTCCTAACTTTTTTCTTATTTTGACTGGCACTTGAATATCAACATATAATCATACGTTAAAATTACTGTTTCTCACAGTCTTCATTTGAAGATTCAACAAAAAAAAATTAATTTTTGAATTTGGTTTTAAAAATATTGAAAGAACTCATTTAAAAATCAACCAAATTATGTTCGATTTGCTAAAAATCCGACCATCTAGAGGCTCAAAACAGCTTTCAGTGCATATTTCCTCTATAAAATTTTACGAAAAATCAAATTTTTTGTGACGTGAATTCACTCATTAGCGCTGTTGTAACTCAGCTGGATGCCAACCGATTTCTTTAAAATTTAGTGTTTTAGAGTCGTCTCATCATTTTCAAAGAAAATCTTATTTTTTATTGCTATAAAATGTTAAAGTTTTGTCGTATAATTAAAAAGTTTCCTTTTTGTGATGTGAATTCACATATTTGGAATGTTCATCATGCCCACAGGGGTGCTCAGTTTTCCCCATATAATCGATGGTTTACAGTTTTTGAATCACCAGTTAAAAATACATTTTTGATTTTTTTTTTCTTTTTCACTTCCCGAGAAAACGTTTTATTTATATCTAATAAAAATATACCTACTATTTAAAGTCACATATTAAAGTTGTATGTTCAAATTACGGGAGCTTTCTCCCGTAAGGCATAAAAATGTTTGGCATCTAATGCAAGTACGGAATCTATGTCCTTAATACTGTCTCAAGTAATTAAATGAAGAATTCTAGCATCTATGGTTAATTTGATAATGGCAGTATAGCCGAGACCAAACAACCATTGCCCTTCGCTCTGGCTTAATAACCCTGGCTTATCGCAATTTTCCATAACGATAATGTCGATATTATGTAGAAAGCATTTTTAGAAACCCATTCGTCCACGTTTACGATCCTGGGGCTAAAGGATTTAAAGCAAACCCCATCCAATCCGAAATCGCCGGAGAGAATTCTGTCTCCTGACTTTAATACTTCCAGAGCAATTTAATATTAAACACAACAGCACTCTCCGGAATCCACAAAACAACAATTGAATTATCCCATTCCGAGACTGAGACGACGACGAATACAAAGACCGGAAATGGTGACTTTGGCGCAAAAGTGAAAAACTCATAACAATTATTCTTCCACATGCTCTTCCTTTGCCGGGCTTCACACGAGTCGGGTGTTGTTCGTTGGAATTTTGTTAGCTGGATCCGGAACTTTGTCCCATTTCCTCGGTCTCGGTTTCAGCTAGCTAGCCTCCTTCCAGTACCGGAAGCAAAAATCCTAGCACATTGGAACAGATTATGGGAAACAGAGTACTTTTGTCGCTCTGAGTGTGACCAATTTGTGAGTCCGGATTTGCTCGTCCCCGGTTTGTTCTTCATCGATGTGTATTTACTTATGTATACTTGATGCTAGGCCAATGAGATTCCGTAAGCCTGTTCTGGATTATTGAATGGCAAATTGCTGCTGCAATGACACCAGTTTTTTTTGTGAATTGTCTATTCGTTGTAGATTTGTTGACCTCTAGTTGAAATTTTTAAACAATTCTAGACATATTAAAGTCATGACTTTTCTGGAAATTTTTCTGACAGGATTTAAAACGTCAAAACACAAAGGAGAAGTTAGAATAATTGAATTCGAATGCCTCAGTAATCATCTACGAGCAGCATCAAAAGTTTTTCCTCACAATCCGCCGGATATGACACGCTTTTCCAACAGTTCCAAGAATAAAAACGGACCAAAAGTGGGGGAAAACTCCAAGCCACATCATGTCCTTAGCTTTCAAACTTTATTCCAGCTCAGATCTGCCTTCCAATCCAAACTTCCGCAAAGCCCTTCAACCTTATCCAGGAACGGAAAATCCCTACACATGTAGCACCGAGTTCCGAGCACAGAGAAAACGACAACGACAACTTTTGCCTATATTGGTTTCCATTTAGACTGAAATATGCTCAAAGCTGAACCCATTTTTGGTTTGCTTTTTCCGGTTTCGCTCTCTTCCCTTTTTCCAATCGGGCCCTTCGTTTCCGGGTTTCTTCTTGCCATCGAGTTAGAGTCGGGCAAATGTTTACGGTATTTATTATTCAATGAATAAATGAAATATTATGGCACACTTCTGGCAGTGCGGTGTTGTCGTGTCGTAAGGATGTGTGTTTGAGAGTGAGTGAGCGAGTGTTTGGGAAAAGTTTTGTGTTCTGTTCCCGGGTAAAATTGTTCCGAACGAAGAATTGCATTGAAAATTGCTGCAGGGAAAAGCCGACGATGAGGAAGATTAAGTAACACTCGGGTTAGCCGAGAAGTTCGAGAGTTGAGCTTTAATCTGAACTTTTATCTGAATATCCCAAACACTAGTTTTTCTTCATGTGCAAATAATTATGATAAAAAAGTTTCAAAAGATAACAGTTTATGCTTTAAACTAAAAAATTGTTTGAAATTGCCAAAGTGGATGATTGAGCTGTTTTATTTTAAATTAATGATATTGAAAGTAAAGTTTTCCTGATATATTGTTTCATGGTCTAGAAAAAATACTATTTGAGTGCAAAAAAAGATAGAAAGCATTCTGAATTCACATCTTAAAGATTAGAAGATAAGACAGAAATAGGAGCTTGTAAAATTGAACAAAGTTCAGTGATTTAAATTGATGTTTTCAATATTTAGTCAGTAGTTCAAGATCTCAGCTCATTAGACTGAGTCGATTTGGCGTCATTTTGGAGTTTCTTAAACCCTAGGGTATAAAAACTTTCGTTCTGTTTCCAAGCTCATCCATGATTTTTTGCATAATTTTTAAGTAACGTTTTTACTTGAGAAAATTTAAACTTTCTGGTTCGTGAGAAAACATTGAATATTTTTACTGAAATACATCATCATTTTTGTTTCTTCTGTGCAACCAAGCCTGCCAATGATTTTTGTGCCAAAAATTTAGGGGAAATTTTTCGTTGAACACATTTGTCGAAACCCGTTACTAAATATCTTATGAGACAAAAAGGTTATTAGGGGAGATGAGGGCATAACGAGCACCCGAGGCATAATGAGAAGTCCATTTTTCTACATAAGTACGTATTTTCTTAAACAAATTTTCATGAGGACTTGTTTCGTACTACCTATAGTATTAATTTTTCACCAAAAAAGAAATATCCTTTTCATATTTACACAAATATTAAATAATAACCAGCTAGGTTCTCAAGTGACGAAAATATTATAATTTTTGAGCACCACCAAATAAGCTTTTATGACCTTTAAATCATCTTGATCTGAAATGTATGCACTGCAACATGATCTACACATTGTTTCTAAATTTTTAGCATCATAAAATTTTTGATTTTTCACTTCAATCAATTGTAAAACGCGTTTTTACTTTAATTTGTTCACTAGAGGCGAACAGAGCACTTTGAATGAAGGCATATTGAGCATTTTCTGCCGGAGAATCTAGCAGCGAATTCAACTCGATGAAGTCAACTGAATAATAGAGCTACAGCTTAACTTGTATCGTCTGACGATTTGGCCTATTGGTTAGATGTCGGAGAGGTAATCAGTAGACTCGAGTTCGATTCCTGTCCGAGGGGATTTTTTTTTGCACATACCATTCATGATTGATTTTTTTTTATTGTTACATTATACGGCTAATAGCATCAACGCAGCATCCGTCAAACAAAACACCAGAAACATAATGTATGAACATGTGTTAATTCTCTGAATTCTACAAACAGACCTAGATTATTTTGTTTTTGCTTTGTTTGATGAATCTACGCCTCGCCGTTTAGTGCAATCATGATCATAAATGATAAATGAAGAAAAAAAAAATCACCTCCACCAGGAATCGAACTCGAGCCTACTGATTATCTCTCCGACATCTAACCAATAGGCCAAATCGTCAGACGATACAAGTTGAGCTGTAGCTCTATTACTCAATTGACTTCATCCAGTCGAATTCGCTGCTAGATTCTCCGGCAGAAAATGCTCATTATGCCTTCATTAATGGTGCTCATACTGCCTCGGGGGGTTTCTCATTATGCCTCTACAGTGACTGGTTTTCAGCTTTCGGCAAAATTTTTTAAAATGCATTTTTAAACGTTTTTATCTGCTTTTTCAAGTTTCATCCAATTAGACAATAGACTATTTGAGTTTCGGAACACGAAACAATGATGTAATTCACATATTACAGCTGTTCTCTATGGTTAAATAAGCATTTTCCTTAAGGTGCCCATTATGCCCTCATCTCCCCTAAGTGTTGAATGTAGGCATGTCTTTTGGCATTAAAAAATTATAAACTCAACTGATATAACTGCTGGTTGCCTCATGAAGTATTGTATGACTAATTTTTATGCAATACTTCGCTTGGCACCCATATCTGGTCGACATATATGTTTTAATATTTTTACCTTCAGCCTTTCCATTTCCATTAAAAAAAATTCAAATCTTTATTGTTAGCTTTGTATTTTGAAATCAAAAATCATTTGCTATTTCGAAATCTAAAATATTTTTCTCAATATCATACGTCTAACATCTCACGACCTCAAATCCTATGTCTCACGTCTAAAATTTCACGGGTTATCATCTTTTAATGATCCATTCACATTTTGTGCCTCACTTTTCACATCTCACATCTCGTTACTCATATTTCAAGGTTTGTTTCTCATATTCTCACGTTTCATTTCAATTTCCCTTTCATTTTCGAGATGGCAAATTTAACTATAAGATGTTCTTCACCAAGTTTTTCCCCTTGTTATTTTAATAACTAAATATGTTAAGCATTAAAATAAAATATTGGTGTTTTTTTTCATTTTAAGCGTTCTGTGATTTTATAATATCTAACTTAATCTACTAAAAAGAGTACATATAACTACTATAATCTAAAATCTGAAATCATAGTTCAAAATTTAAACCGAAACCAGTTCCACTAAATGGAAGAACAAACAATTTTACAGAAATTCTTAACTGTTTTATTGTCTTCATTTGAGCTTACCAAATCTTATTAGGAAGTTTTTTCCTTGTTTTTTTTTCAAAAATTAAATCCCACAATAAAACAGAAAAAGTTTCAAATCAAAATTAATAAAAACGTAAATTAACTATTTATGAAGTAAAAAAGTTATTATTATTTTTTTTTTGTGTCTTAAAATTAAACCGAAAAACAAAATGATAAAAAAAAGATTGCGTTTTTGAGCAATGATAGTGATGTTGAAATAAAGAAATATCACTATGTCAGCTAAATTAAAATTGAATTCAAGAATCATTTCAAGATAAAAAAAAGTTTTTGGTTTCCGATTTCATATGTCATGAATGAAAATTTAAACATGAAATTCAATGGAAGCTAGCAAATTTTTTTTGTGGTATTTTATCACAATTAAAACCGCGAAAAACATACAACGACAGATTTCAAAAATTCGCTTAGCCGTATTTCAACATAAAATGAGCTAAATGTGCAGATTTCAAATTCTTGAGTTAATTGAAGTGTCGTTAAATTGTGCTCAAGGTAGCAAAAAGCGCAAAATAAAAGTCGATATACCTCAGATTTGGTCCTCAATAGAGTGCCCCAAATTTGTATGGAAAATTTAAAACCTGTGGAATGTTATGCGCTGCAGGCTAATATTGATCCTAACCCTAGTACAAGATTCCATGCCAAATTTGGGACAGATCGGATCACGGGAAGGGGTCGCTCAACGAGCCGGAAGTTTGTATGGGATTTTGAGACATTTTGTTGGGGAGGAACATGAAAAACCAGTTTTTTATTAATAACTCTGGTCCGCTTCGGCCGATTTCTTTTGAAAACGGTTTTTCTTAAAGCCTAAACTATGACAAATATTTAATCCGAAAACTGCAATTTTTTTTATCAAAATTCCTTGATGCTCATATAAATAAAGTAACAAAATCATTGAAAATTTGTTTTATGAACTTTTCAGAAAACCAGCTGTGGTCTGTAAAACCAGGCATTTTAATTATTTTAATATGAGCTTTCAATCTTTTTGTATTCATATCAATAAAAAGCTTTTCAATACGATTTCAAAAAAAATGAGTAATCTTTAATGCTATACACCCGTCTTTTAGAACTTTTTCTGCTTTAAGGCCGTTTTCTGAAGACCAACAAAATCAAATCTTTATAAAGCATCTGATTGGGGGGTTACCCCTTCCCCCTCCCCCTCCATTGAGGGTCCAAAGATAGCAAGTGAGGTATACTACTCTAGACTTAAAATTTTAAATTCGTAATCAAATTTCGATGATTCAGTAAGGTTATTCATGAGTAACAATTTAGATTCAAAACTTATGCCAAAACCTCGAAAATCCATCCCAAGTTCAGAATTCTGCTTCAGTTTTTTCAAAATATTCAAACTTTTTTATAAGAATTCAGTTCTTATAAAATATCAGAATATCAAATTTTGATTGAAGTTAAAATCATTTCAAAGATTCTGGTTTCATATTACCAAACAAAAAGTTTAATTTCTATTATCATATTTCTGATTCTGTAATCAGTTTAAGGTTCTTGATTTTCAGTTCGATTATGAAAATAGAAACAGAAAGCTGCTTAAAAATCCAAGTTCAAATTTGTTTTTTTTTACAAAAGCTTTGTGCATTTTCAGGTTTTAGTAAAATAATAATTTTCAGAACATAAAAAAGAAGTTTTTTGTTTCATATTCAGTATCAAAGTCCTTCAACTTAATTGTAATGAAAAATTCTTATATAACAAAGCTTCTGCTGGCGATCTAAAATTAAAGACTCAGAATCAGATTCATCATTCGAAATTCATATTTTAATTCAGATTTACTATTAAGATTTAAAATAAATAATAAAAACAATGAATTAAGATTAAAACCCACAACTACAGAATTTGAATAATAGATTCGTGAATGAGGCTCTGAAACTTGGATTCTGTTATTCTGATCTGGGACTAAGATTCAGATATCGGATTTTATTGTACATTTCAGTAATCGTATTAACAATCAGAATCGGATTGAAAATTCTTATATTGAATTCCGGTTCAGAATGTTCTGAAAGTTCCCTTTTTCAAAAACAAAATCTAATTTTTATTCTAAAAATGTTTCCGTAGGATTATCATTATGGAATTGCTTTTTAATGAAAATTATTTACTGATAAAAAAAAAACATGTAGCTGATCTTCACCTAAAACATCTGCACAAAGTTCTATATTTTTTCGGCGTAGCTCGGTTCCTAAACAAAAATCATAAATTTGGATAAAGTTGCAAGAACCAGATTTCAACCAAACAATTTCAGTCTCTTACTTTAATTTTTGAAAGTTTGAGTTTTTTTCATCAATATGGTTAAAATCTTGGAATTCATTCTGAAGTTTGGAAAACAAAGTTTATTCAAAAGAAATTGAAAACTTTCCATAAAAAAACTTTTTTTAGACTCAATTCTAATCTAACAAACTCTTGAACCAATTTAAAGATTTTACTCCTCGATGAAAGTGGATTCCATTTTTTTTACTTAAAGTTACATTATACAAATTAAGCTCACCATTTTCAATAATTCGGGACGTATTTTCTCAATTTACGATTTAGCCTTCTATAGGCCAAGTTTTTTTCCCTAAAAAATTCTCAGAAGCTAAGTTTTATAATCTCAAACAACTAAAGTTCTACGAAAATTTCATAGATGACAAAAATCTTTTCACAAATTTTTTTCAAAAAATCCATAAGCTCAAAGGCTAAAGGACTTGACTTTCAGTATTTTTCCGGATGTAGTTTTTATATACTTAAATCAATTTTCCTAGATTTTGAAACGTATTGACACTGATCCATAGCTATATTATTGTCGTCCTTTCCCAACCCTGCCTTAAAACGAGATTTATGTTCCATCTTTTCTTCCTAACTTAGGATTTTTTCTCAAATTATCAAGAATGACGGTAACTATTTGACCTTAGTGCCAATAATTTTTTGGATCGAACAACACACTGACCAAGGATTTCTGAGACTACCAAACTGATCATACAAATCATTGATGCGAATTCATGATCCTTTTAATATATCTCTAACAAAAGCGGAGTTGGGCGCTAGAGGGTGTTTAGTTTTATGTAAAAGTACTCAAAAAGAACAATCATAGACTAAATCAATCTTGAACTTCAATTTTGGCTAACATGAGAAGAAGCTTAGAGTTTTCGGAAATGAAGTTATAATCATGTCAAAGTGAAAAAAACTGAATCCATTGAAAAGCCAAAATATGCCATGTTTGACTTGATAAAATATATAAAACTGAAAGTTATATTTTTTTTAATTTTCAGTACCTACCTGAATTTCTTTTGATTATTGATTGAAAATTTTTGTATTCCCATACAAATTTCCATACAAAATTAAAACTCGTTGCGCTCATTGCGCAGCTTATTTTCTCGGGGAGACCCATATGAATAGTTTTTTTTTTCATATGCTATCTCAAAGAACTCATAATTTTAAGAACATACGAAGGAACTGAAAATTACAACTTATTTCCTTCAAATAACCATTATGCCTCGTAAAAGGAAATTTCTGGTATCTTTAAACAATAATTGTTAAACCAGCACGTGCAAACATCGTGAGTTAATCAATGAATCGAAAATGTAAACTCTGATAAGGCCGTGTGAACGGGGAGGAGGGGGTTTAGTGGTTTAACCCCCCACCCCCCCCCCCCCCCTGAAGATTTTTTCCAAGTGAAATTTTCACCGTAGAAATGGAAAATTACTTCATCATAACATGTATTTGAAAATAAGTTAGAAATTGTTCACGCCTTCTGAGGAATTTAATCTTCAATCACTCTTAAGTTGAGACATTTCGATCTACGACACTATTCAACGTTCACGAATTGAAACCAACTTTGATTCTAAATTTAAATTTTCAATTGAATCAATTTTTTGTATTGGAACTCAAAACTAGACATACAAAAACCCTATCTCGCCCACCACCCTATCTACAGAATGTGACTAAATAAGAACAGAGTTTGAAACGAATCATTTTTTTAATTGAAAAATTGTTTATGTCTTTACAAATGTTATACTGATATTTAATTTTCTTCAAGAACCCAATTCCAGACTCAATTTTATTCCTTGGTTATGTTCTTCTAAATGCTCAATACAATAGGTTCAATTCGGGATGAATAAACCTACCTGGTTAAAAATCCCTGAGAGTATCGATTTTCGTTACTCGCGTATCGCTCGTAACAGAGAAAGATTTGGTTCCGAATTCGTAAACGCTCCTTTAATCCGTTCGAAGTTTGTGGTACGTTTTAAAATCCTACGATAACAATTCTAATAATAGTAACGAGAACATATTAGGAAAACATTTTCAGCTTACGTTTAGTGACCTTTCTCTTTCTTTCATCCTGTCTAGATTCCAGCCTTTGCACTCGCTATGACGCTTCACCTTTAATTAATTGGTACAATTTCACAATCAATTCTATAGGTTCTCAACTACTTTCTCACCTGCTCGATGATGCCTACTCCAAATTGTACAGTTTCGTACTTCCAGATAACTTAGGCCTTAGCTTGCATATGCAACCCCCACCGGCACTTGCGTACCTATTCGGTTAAGTTATTTGCCTAAGCACATAAATTTGAAGTAAATTTTTCTAATAGAGCCTTAACGTAGAATTCAGCTATTGTTCAAACACCACTAGAATTCAACTTTGAAGAATGATTCTTGTTTGTTTACTTTTTGTCTACGTTTTGCTTCTAGCCTTCCCGCTTAATTTCAGCTTTCTTTTCTCACTCTCTCAGCGACCCAATTTGAGAACTGTCATCTATACGAGTGCGTTCAATGCTTTCGGCCCGTTAGGCCCGTTCGGTGACAGAGAGAAAAGAATTTGAAAAACAGGTATTAATAATTTATAGAAGGCCACAAAATTTACATTTTTTTTTGAGGTGCAATGAATTTAAAAGGTGATTTCGACTAATTTGGGTATGCAATATTTCTATCAGCTCTTATTACTGAAATGACTTTTGAAAATAAGAAAACAAAGCATTTGTGAAATTTTCGCACATTTTTTCTACAAAATTTCAAATCAAAAACATATAATTTAAATATAAAAGTTTTAAACGAATTATCTATTTTCCTCAAGGCTTCAAGTAATTTTGAGCTCTGCGAAAAAAGTATAGAGGTTCTATGTTTTTTTTTACTTTTCCTCATTTAACAAAATTTTAGGAACTTTCAAACTAAACTGAAATTTACATGTATTTATAAAGCATAGGTTCATGTAATATTTTTGCAGGTTTCGAAAAATATGTTATTTGAAATCATTTTTTTTTACACTTTCTGCAGTGATGTCAAAAAACTTGTTATAATAACTTACCATTTTTATAAACTGTTGAAATTTACTTTTTTCGATCATGTATCATTTTCATCATAACATTGTTCCTTAATTGGATGAAGTATGATTAACAGAATCGGAATCAGATTTTTCATAAGTGAAGGTTCATTAGATAATCAATTCTCAGGACCTCAGTTTTTTCCAGGAATAAATATTTCGTTCAAAAGTGACAAAATATTCAAAGTTTGTAATTTAAAACTTTAAAACCGGTGATTTTTGAAAATTTAAAACTTTTCATTGATTTTTTTTGAATAAAATCACGCTTTATGAATCAATCTTTAAAAAAAAATCTTAAAATTAATCTAAAAAGGTTAGAAAACAGGATTCGAGGTAGCAACTTTAAAACTAAATTTAAATGTGCAATGTTAACTAGCTTTGTATTTAATTTCTGTTCTCAACATTTTGAACAGAACTTAAAACTCCTAATTTTTTTTTCAAGTAAATATATTAATATTTTCTTCTTTTTATCAAATTGAATTAAATCATCAACACTTAAATGAATTTTCCAAAGTTCACAATAATTTTTTTTCAGTTATCGAAAATTACATTTCGAATCGCGATTAAATATTTTTAGTTCAAATTCAAAATACTACAGCGAAATTTTTCAATAAAACCTTCAATTGAAAATGATGAAAAGAATTTAAATTAAGATGAATAAAAACTAACATTTATTATCTTTTTCCTAACAACTAATCATTATAAATATTGTACCTGATTTGTCATTCATTCTAGAGTTCAGATTTTTTTAACTCTGTGTTTTGGAAACGTTTATTTTCAATTTGCTTAGAAAATTACTTTGAAACAAATTTAAAATTTACAATTATCAATCAATCAAAACATCATTTGGAAAAAAATAATCAATGGCTTACCAAAAATTTAAAATTTTCATTGTGAAATGTTTAAAAAAAAATGTTTTTTTTATCAGTTAAAATTTTGCATAATTTGTGTGGTGATCATGAGTGTAAAACGGTGTTAGTAATCCCTTCCCTTTTTATTGTTTATTTTTGGTATTGTTATAATTTTTAGCTTAATTTGAATTTCGAAAACCCCCTTCCATGGACAGGTCTTTCGCACGGGCCTGGCTAGAGTTGAATGCTAAATTGAATTCGCTATTTATTCAACAGCTCTGCCACTAATTGAAATTCTCTGTTTTGGAAAAAAAAAAATCAAAGATAAACAAATACATGTTTTTCATTTCATCATTGTATATCATAGAAAGTAACGATCCTTTAGTAAACGAAGAGACGAAATGTCACGATTGGAATTTTCGTTTTTCTGTCAGTGTTATTCCAATCGTGCAAAACCAAGCTGTCTTTAAAGAAGCCCTACAACAGGGTTGCAAGTTTATTATTTTTTGACTGCGCCTCTTGAATGTAGTCTCTTTAATAGTAAGCGGAATAGTCGTCATGATAATTTAGAAGTAACATAACATTTCAGACTGAGAGTTAAAAATTTGAAAAATTACACCAATTCAACTTATATTCCAGGGAGAAACAGATAAAAAAAAGTTCAAAATCATAAATCATAATTAATCTAATTTAGCGTTCTCGGGAGTATGAAAACGATACGAAGCTACTAACGTGTTTTATAAAAAATGAAAACTCAAAGTTTTTTTTTATCACTTTCTTCTTGATTTTTCTTCGAATAATCACTGGATTTTGCTTGGATTTTGTGTTGAAAAATTCGAAATCTAATGTGTATAAATTATTTTGTTAGAAAATGTCTTGATTTACCATCTATCAATTCTAGGGGTAATTTATAATACAGTGAAACTATTCGAAATATTGTTTCAGGGGGCCCCCTTTGGTGTTATAATTCCAGTTTTCTACTTTTGATAATCTTGATTTCTTGAACTTCAAGTAGTATAGTTAAAGTAATATTAAACTTTTGTTCTTCTTCAATTACCCTGATTGCCCCCCTCTCCTAATCCGGCGTTGATACCATCCTCAAAATATAAGGTCAATTTTTTGAATTGTAATTGAAGCTAAATAAATCAAAATGGTCATTCATGTTCTTCCCGAACAAAATGTCTCAAAATTTCGATTCGTTGCAAGACCCCTTCCCGTGGGGTTAGCTCATATGCACTTATGCACACATTTAATATGTGCCAGTGCCTCATAGAGTTTAACATTGAATCATTTTTTTCCGAATTGCTTGGCGGAAGACATTTTGGTTTATGAACTATTCGATTTAGATAGATGGTGAACTGAATCAGTAAAATAACTTCCAAACGAGACACTCTTGGCGCTCTTTGGGACTTTCCCAATTCTCCAAAAGTAAGGTGGAAGGTGAACCGGAAGAACCCTACCATGTGTATGCCAACAAACGAAAAAAAAACCGGAAGAAAAATGATCTCGCCGGTCACCGGGTGGCGACTGACCAGACCAGTCAGATTCCCACCAGCAACAGCAGCTGCAGAAACCTTCAAGTGCTTTCCGGATGTGTGTGGTGGCCATGTGCCGTGTGTATGGGTATAACTATTCGGTTCAAAGATCACCCCATGATTTATCCCATTCTACCAGGGCAGGAAGGGAATTTTTTGGTTGTTGGTCTACTGAATGAAGAGCTTGAATGTGCGCCATTGTCACTTTTGGACCGACAGAAGAGCCAACCGGCCAATGATAAAGCACACATGCCAAAATAAGGAACCCCGAGGAAAAAGAGAGGAGAAATGGGGCAGGTTGCACCAGATGGATCATTGCCAATACATTTTTCCCGCTTGCCGGATCGGGGAGGGTCGAGTCCTAAACGAAGAGGAGGTAGAATTTAAAATACCCGAAAAGCAGGAAAAGGAAAAAAAGAGTTCGGACTCTCTAATCCACAGGGCAGAGGTCTACTATAAATTAATTTCACATTTTTGGTTTACCGTTCGCTTTTCGATGGGCTTTTGTAGAGAATGCTTATGATGCTGACTGGGAGTACCAAAGAAGAGTGAGGAGGGCAATCCGGAAAGTTGCGTTTGCGTTCGGCTGGAATCCGGAATCCGGATATGAGAAAACAAGCCGGGGAACACGTGTGTGAACATGGCCGCCGGACGACCAAAATGGACGACGATGAAGACGATATAGGCGGCCGGTTGGGAGAAGGAAAAAGTTTCGGTTTGTTTGATGCATAGCTTTTCCGGGGACTCCTGTCCTCGGTAGAGAGGTGATCTGCTGTTGTTGTGTGTTTCTGACCAGACCGGGGACACTGGACACATTCCAAGCCAACTGGTCAACCCGAAACTGGGACCGGCTTTTTGTCGAAACGAGACAACCTAGAGACAAAGTTTTTTTTTTCATCCCCAAACATCCCCAAACTATGTGTAGAGTTTTTCGGTTTTTGCTTCTGCTTTTGCCCAAGAGTGAATGGGCATATTGTGATTTAATGGAGAAAAATTTTCAATTTTGGATTTTGGGCCCCTTTCAACTGCAACGACAACACCGATGTCGTTGTTGATGTTGAATGGGCCTTTGACATAAAGTCTCTCGGAAGATGTAATTTAATTTTCGTTCACTGGGAAAAATGATGAACATAAATCATTTTGGGTCTCCGCACACTTGATATCGGACGGATGTGTTTCTGTAGCAGCGTTTTTCTTTCGTTCTCTATTTTGTGTGTACCTCAAAAAATGTGGAACCCTTAAATTTTATTTACTTTTCGGCATTTGCTTCGAACGATCCTTTCTGGTCAGCTCGATAATAGAAAACAAGCTCAGAGAACGCCTTTTTCCTAGAAAGGGGTAGATCAAAGCCCAAAAAAATGTTTAAATATCTTTAAAATAACACAGCAAAAATAGGGTTGGGGCCTTTAATTGAATTGACTGACTAAAAAAAACTGACAACTGCTATAAATAAAATTTCAGAAAAATAAGAAATTCCAATCCAAATCTTAGTCAAATTTTTTCAAATGAAAGTTTAACTGTGGAAAACACATATAGAAAAATATTCTTCGACTTTCCTGGAAACAAAAGATGTTTAAAGTTATGCGATGATTAAAGATATGCATGATTCTTCGAAATAAAAATACTATTTCAGAAATAATATTTTAAACTGTAAACAAATGTGATAACCTAGATAAGATAAAAATGATTTTTATTGGGTTCAAGACTTAAATCAATTTAAAAAATTAATGTGATTATCACATTTTAGGGAAACAACTTACTTACTTACTTATCCTTAGGGAAACAAGAAAAATAAAAATTTGAAATGAATCCATGATCCATGGTATCAGAGATGCAATACCATACAATTTAGAGTCATAAATCTCAAAACGGAAATTTATTCTATTTCAGAATATAAGGGATCATCAAATATGAACTTATTACTCTGAACGCCATTCTGGGAGTTCTAAGCTCAAAGCTATGAGAATGAAGAATTAAAAAATTGTATTGACTTTTTCATTTGCGAAAATTAGCTTTTGTTAACTTTTTTTATTCAGCCAGTGAAAAAACTTTAAAAAAAAGTGTTAATATATATAAGGGCTGTCTACGCCAATGTTTAAAAATAGATTCTTTTTCAAAACACCAATACGGTCATAATAAGGCAGATTTTATAATTGAAAAATTATTGAAAATATTTTAAAACATTTGAGTCCTTCAAAGTCAAAGGGGTGTTAGCAGAGATGCCAATGTGCCTGATTTTTCAGGATTTGCCTGATTTTTTGAAGCTCAGGCTGACAACCTTATAAGTCATTGAATTTCCCTGATTTTTGAAAATTTGCCTGATTTTTGCGAATGTGATGAAAAATTGTAAGGAGTAAGGAACTGGAATAGGTACCAGGGCTGAAGTTAAAAAGTGAAAATGAGGCTGACTCAAAGCAATCGAAAGATTCTCTTTAATTTTTTATTTAAAAAAGAGAATTAAAGGAAATCTTTCGATTGCTTCGATTCAGTAGAATAATTCAACCAAGTAGGCTCACAATACACAAATGTGGAACGATGACCAAAAAAAAGATCATCACTTTGAGCGAAATTTCCGGTAATTTAACGGAGCATGATTTTGCCTGATTTTTATTTCACCATTTCTCTGATTTAAAAAAAAAAAAGTTGGCAACCCTGGGTGTAACTGTTAAGTTTTCGATAGAAAATTTCGTAAAAATCTGAAATTTACAGACACAAACATTGCAATTTATAGATTTTATTGTCATTATTATATCAAAATAGTTGAATATTCCATTTATACTAAGGTCGCCAGATTGTCCGATTTTATTAGGGTTTTGCTCAGATATTTAATATAAAAATTGTGAAAATCCATTTCATTAGAAAAGCCTGGATTTTGCCCGGGTTCATTCTCTTTCTCAAATCAATCTAAAAACACTAATTGTGTTGTAAAAACTTTTTATTTATGCGTCCAAAACGAATTTTTTTAACCAAGTTTCATGAAAAAAAAAGTCTAAAAAACACAATTTAAAATCTACTGATAAACTTGAATGAAAAAAGGTTTCGTTTCTAGTTTTTTTTTTTTGATTTTTGATAAGTAATTCCTAGGTTTTGACCAAATTTACCGAATTTTGATCAACAATTTTGAAGTCAAATGCCCGGGTTTTGCCAAGTTTTATAGATAAAAAATCGCGGATTTTCCGTTCCGGATACGTGCTGAAAAAATTCTGGCAATCTTAATTTGCTTCCCCTTTTCTCCACACGCGTCATTTAAGATCATTCCAAATTACACAAAAAATAAGATTTCTATTAAAAAACGTTAAAATAAGTGTTAGCCAAGTATTTAAAAAATACAAGTTCATAATTTCAAGAGTCACGATGATTACTTCAACATCTCAATTAAAAAAAAATTAAGAAATCCAAATCTCATACTTTTAATCATTGAAAAAAAATGAAGCTTAGGGATTTCAATAACTTGCATTTATTTTAATTTCTTTAACATCGCATAAGAAGAAATAATTTTAAAAAATCCAGGCATTGTTTCCAAACAAAATTCATTTTTACTACAGAAAACTGCAAATCAAAACCCATAATCCACTTTCCGAAATTGAAAACAGGCACTTGAAATCATCAAAAATGAAAATATTTTAAACCCAAGGTATTTAGGAAATGTAGATAAGTTCGAATTTGCCACAGCCTTAATTAAAAATTGAAGATATTCTTTTGTGATCTTTTCAGAGCCATACCTGCGTTTTCAGTTAATTTGAGGTACTTACAATTGTGATTACATGTTATCCAAAGTTACCTGAAAAGAAATAAAACATGTTTTTATAAATAGTTGTATCCAATAGAATCAATTAAATTGCAACATTGAACAAATATTAAAACGCCTGGCTTAGTATATATTTAGTTGCTTATTTTGTAATCGAAATGTGGTGCAAATTTTTCAGATGATCAGAAATATTAAATCAAAGTAAATAACTTTGAGCTCCTTATCATAGTAAAACTGAGCTCTGTAAACTTTAGCTAATGATCACTAGGGAATATTTAAACGTTGGAATCTTGTCATAAATCCTTTTTTTATGTGAGGGTAAGGGTCAAGGCCGTGTAAACGTGGGGTTTTTTAGGTTAAACACCAAACTAAACTGAATTTTCCGTTCAAAAAATGAAATTTCCGTAGTAACGAGAAAATTGCATGATCCCAATAGGTATTTAATAAACATGGATTAACAAACAGGTCAGAAAATTTGCTCGGCTCCGGCTAAATTTTTTTTATTTCCTTTTACGACACTACATCACGTTCACAATTTGAAACTAATTTTAAATTGTAAATTTCGGATTGCAATTTTACAATCCTTTTATATAGAAACTAAAATGTTGACACTCAAAAACCCTGAATTTAATTTAAATTCAAATTCCTTTTCTGGTGTTTCGAGAATATCGATTTCGATTGTGTAAACTAGAATGTCTTTAATAAGTTTTCAAGGAAATTTCAAATTACGAAGAAGAAACATCAATTTGAACAACTTATTTATGACAAATTTAAAAATAACATTGATACGATATTAGCATAAGGTTGCAAGAATTTTTTCCACTCCCATCCGGGCCTAGCAATTCCGAGCATTTTTTCAAAAAACCTGGCAAAATCCGGCATGGATTTCAATTTTTCAAATCCAAAAACCGGGCAAAAACCGGGCAAAATTTAGGTGTTATTATATATAAAAGCAAAGAAAAATGCAAAAAAATGAAATTAATATTTTATCAATGTAATTGCAGACTTCCAAAAACTTTTTGGAACACTTAAATATTTAAAGGTTTATAAAAGTAAATTAGCGAAATTATTTGGAACAACCGTTGAAAATTTCCATACCGTTAATCGATTTTGCTGAAACTTACTCAAAAACTTTGATTTTGTTTGGTTTTTTTGTGAAATTTTTGAAAAAATCCGGGCAATATCCAGACTTTTTTCACGATATCCGGGCAACCGGGCCGGACCGGACTTTCTCGAAATTTTGCCCGGAATGAAACCCGAATAAAACCGGGCAATCTGGCAAGCTTATATTAGCATTAGACTGAGTCGATTTGGGGTCATTTTTGAATTTCTCAAAACCTGGGGTCCGAAAAGATTCGTTTTGGTCCAAAACTCATCAATGATTTTTTGCAGAATTTTCAGGTAACGTTTTTATGAGTAAATTCGAGCTTTTAGGTTTGTATAGGAAAATTGAATATTTTATATTGAAAAATCAACATCATTTCTGTTTCTTCTGTGGAACCGAGCCAGCTAGTGTTTTTGTGCCAATTTATAAATTCTTGAAGGCAAATTTTTCGCTGAACCACTTTGTCGAAGACCGTAACTTCGTATTTTGTTAGGCAAAACTTTATTAGCTTTAGTTAGTATGTCTTTTCGCATTGTTAAGCAATAAATCCAATTGACATCACTGCTGGAGCCACGCGAAGTATTGCATGAAAATTAGTTATGCAATATACCACCCCCCCTCCTAGGGGTTAATTCAACAACATAAATATAAAAATAAAAATTATACTTTAATTTGTACCACAAGCTATTTTTTTCTTATCAGTCAATTAAATTTCCATCATGTCAAAATGTGTATCTACTTTTAGTCAGAGTTTTTTTTTTAAACCAATGTCTTCAAAAGGTGAGGACTTTTATGTTCTTGAACTTTGCTGTATAATGCTAATTCTTTTTTTTAATGTGTGTTAAGTTTATAACGATTCAACGCTTACTCAATGTCAGTTTTCGACATCCAGGGTTTTTGTTTTTTAATTATAAAAAATCGGACAATGACATACTAGTGGTGTTATATAGATTTTTCAAACGCCAATACGCCCAAACGCCAATATGCCCAAACGCCAGATACAGATTCTTAAACAGATTTTTAAACCTTAATACAGATTTAATCAGATTTTTGAAAATTGAAATCATCTAATCAACAGATGTCAGACTGCCAATCTACCATAAAAACAGATACGCTTGCAACTAAAGAATTTAAATTTAATTTAAATAATGCTTATTTCAAAATAGGGTTGGAAAGATATTTACAAAGGAGTCACGTTATAAAATGTAACACGTTCCATAAAACTTACAACTTTTTTTGAAATACTCGTCGTTTCGACCATTTTTTGTGGTCTTTCTCAAGGGAACTGAAAGTTTATTTGAGTATAATTAATTTTGAGCAGTGGACTATTCTAAAATTTGTAAGCTCACTTATCTGTCTGCTGTTATTGTCAATATCATTTTTATCCAAGTTATTATTTTTTAAGAACCAAATGATGCCCATCCCCGATAAGAGTAGAAAATATTCTTAAGTTGCATAAATTTCACACAAGGAATAAGAATTGTTGGTCTTTATGTTTTAAAATAGTTTTCTATGCAGCAAGTTGCAAAAAATGATTTTTTTTCAGCACGAGCCTTAAATTGATCCAACATGGCTTGCCGAGCAAATTCGGGAAAAATTTCATTGGAAATTCATAAATCAACCAGCAATAAGCACATCTGAAAAAAAAAAATTACTGCATGTCGATGAATATGCCCAAGACTGAAAATGATTTTATCTTTTATCTCCATTTCTGGAGATATGATATGGGGATTTTTTATAATGGATCGATTGTTAATAAAATCGATCTTTTAAAATTAACACGAATGCCAAAACGTTGAAAAAAATTAACTCACTGGTGAATTTAAACCCATATGAAAACAAAAAAAACCGATTTTGAATTTTTATTCAATCAAACATTCAGATCGTGCCATGATATTCTAGTTTCAGAGCTTCAATGCATTAGAAAATAAATTTCTACAATTTTAGAAATTTAAATAGATAACGTTTCTACTATTTCTGAAATCGTTAGAGAAAGTCTTTGGGAATTTGATATCAAATATATATTTTCATTAAACAATGTTCAAAAGGGCTTGACAATTTGACTTATGTTTTAGAAAGAAGAAAAAAAGGAGATTCCTTCTAGATCTAATCTTCTTTAAAATGTCTATGAAATTTTCGTATTTTGCCGAATTGGGAAAAATTATCATAACGAAAAGTTCTATATCTGGTCAAAATTACTCACGACCTTCGAGAAAGTCGATAATTTATTTTCAAAACGTTTAATATGTTCTATAAAAAAAATAAAAAAAATAAAGTTCTATATGAAGCTTTGCCAAAACAGTTTCATAAATGAATTTTAACCTACATATTTTTAAAAGTTATGTCGAAAATTAAAGCTGGTAGAAGAAATGCATTGCAATTTGGATTCCGCGCCACAGTTAGAACTCATGATTTTTATACAAGGTTATAACTTCGACAAGATTTGAGCGAAAATAAAGATAAAAGTTTTAATTTTTTTTTAACGCAAGTAGTCTTATCAAAATAAATACACTAAGGTTTTCTTTTTAACGCGGTATGAATTCCGTCGTTAACGTATAGGACTTGGAATATTTTCGCTCAAAAAACGTGCAAATTCGCGAGAGCCGTGTAGAAGAATCATATCAATGGTAAAACACCGCGTAAAAAGAAGCCGTGTTAGTAAAACTGAGCAAAATCAAACCGCATAAAAAAAGACCTTAGTGTAATAAAATATTTGATTTTTAATTTTTTTTAATGATTAATGGCATTTCGGTGAATTATACATTCTGATAGGAAGAATTTCAAATGAAAGTAATGAAAATTATAGACGGATAGATTAGATTAGGAAGCATGAAAGGTGTTGAAAATGAGCCAAGAGCGTGATTTGAGAAAACTTCTTGCCGCACAAGACCATTTGTCCCACATCGTATTACTGTCTAGAAGAAGCAAAGTCGATAGGCTGACTTTGCATTGATCTATACAATGATACATGGATGGATCGAAGCACGTGTTTTTCGTACCCCGATCGGACTACGAAAAACACGTGCTTCGATCCATCCATGTATCATTGTATAGATCAATGCAAAGTCAGCCTATCGACTTTGCTTCTTCTAGACAGTAATACGATGTGGGACAAATGGTCTTGTGCGGCAAGAAGTTTTCTCAAATCACGCTCTTGGCTCATTTTCAACACCTTTCATGCTTCCTAATCTAATCTATCCGTCTATAATTTTCATTACTTTCATTTGAAATTCTTCCTATCAGAATGTATAATTCACCGAAATGCCATTAATCATTAAAAAAAATTAAAAATCATAAACCAGCGGTGATAAACTGTTAACAATAAAATATTTGGCAAAATCCGACTAATTTCTTCAGAACCACAGAAATATTCAATAAAAACCAAAACACATCATCAGTTTTTCAATCGTATTTTGAGTTTTCAAAAACCGTTTATTGTCATTAAGATAAAAATTGCTGAAAAAAAATGGTTTTGAAAAATTGATAATTATGATAACTAAATTTGTGATGAATTTGGAAATGAAGCAAATAAATGCTGACATAATCCGGATTTTTTTCAGGAATCCGGGCAACCAGACCGAACCGGAATTTTCCTAAATTTTGTGTAAAATATTTGGAAAAGTCCGGCTAAAACCATGCAATCTTGCAAACTAAATCCAAAACATGCTATTGAATAACAAAAAATATTGAAAACGCTCAAAAATTGACAAAAAGGTTAAAACTAATTTTAATAAAAGTAAAAAAAAGTCGTTGGATTTTGGTAACACAAAGTGCTCGGGCGTTTTGCCTTAATCGAACAGGATCTTTACTTGCAATTATTTGCCTTTGCTTTTTCTGATTTACTTAAAACTATAACATTTTTACTACTTAAAGTTCGATTTAATTCATTGTAATATTTCCAACTAATACTTCTACACTATTGAATCTTCGTATGACGGGCGAATTTTATATTATGGTTTATCAGAAACTGAACATACGGAACGAAAACAGGAATTTTAATTCCGATACAGAAAAATACAGATTTTTTTTTTCAAAACTTTTAGACAGATTAAAAAAAACCAAGTTGGAACCCTGGACAAAACGTTCCTACAAAAAGAAAAAAAATATCCGAAAAACTCATTTATTAGTTTCCAGAAAGCAGAATGACGACAGAAATGTGTTCCATAATAAGCCTGTAGTGTAAATGAATTTTAAAACATTTTTTTCTGAAGAAGCTAAATAATGTTGTGCTCTACTGGTCCATTGTATTTTGTAGTAGATTTTCTATAAAATTAAAGCATTGCACCCGGAAACCGCATTGTGAAAGTTCTTTTTCTAACCAAAAAGAAATTGCGCTTCAAAAATGGTACCCCGGTCTTATATTATCTCATAAGCAAATCTATCTTATATATTCTATACATGTGTATCTTCATCAATGGGTTTGAATTTCAGGTTTTAAGGTTTCTTACTTCAAACTTGATGGTAGCATAAAATTTCTCAACATGGAACTTCGAAGTATACTATTTCGAACGCAGCTTACGGTCCTCTGATTCGGTGAGTTTCATTTTCCAAAACAAATTCCAATATCAAATGCGTTGAATCTTAAATCTCGTACTTTTCACGATTCCATCGAATCATATTTCATAACGAAATATCATTTCGTCAAACGATTCAATTATCCAAATCATTTAACTCAGATTCGATAAATTCATCTCCTCTTAACACCCCGAAGAGAGTCGTTTCACATTTTTCCCTAATATCAAACGCTAAACACCGTTTAAACTTCTATGTTGGTCGTGTTTCCAATTCCAGCACTAAAAGCTTCACCTTATAACGGGTGGCTTTTAACAAATTTTCCCTCAGCAGAAGCTGATTGGTTTTCCACCTCCATCCGCACCGCCATTTTAAAGGTGAAATCATCATCTTCCCCCGAATATTTCAGAGGACAAATTATGCGACCAATCTGGCAAGCATCATGAGAGCTTACCGTCCTCAGGTACTCTACTAGCACTAGCCGGAAGCTAGGAAGCATAAGCTTCCCACCTGAAATCATCCCCCCTTACTCGTAGTGGTTGAATTTGCGACAAATATCTACCTACAGAGTGGGGAAGCAATTGATGTGAAAGCATTTGCCCTTTTCCATTCGCACCGTTTTGCGTGTTTTTTTTTCCTCCTTCTCTAGTCTGGACTGGCTGGGTTGATCAAACTCACCTAGAACAGATACCTACCTTCAGAGAACATCGACTGTCCAAAAGCATCGTCTGCCCTCACCTCGGGATCGAGCCGGTTAGGTAATTTATCTTTCGCTTTGAATCGAAATTAATTGGACGTGGCATCGATGCAAATTGTCTGCATGCGTCTGCCATTCGTCACATAATTTGCGCTCCCTAATATGTTTTTTTTCGGGTGGGCTTCCGGGTCAATGAGAGAGAGAGAGAAGAGGTGTTGAAGGGACCCTCCGGTTATTCTCTGGTAATTCTACGAATGGACCTCCAACTAGCCTGATCTTCTGAAAACTGGACGGCTGTGTCAGGGGGTAATGAATGAAGAAAAGGATGAATGAATGAAGGGGGTGTGTAATGATGGTCGATTTATCGTTTGCTGGCGACGTGATGGTTGATTTTCTACCGACGACGACGACGACGCTCCATGTCCTGGTTAGAGGTGGTACATCGTTGTGGTTTTTCTGGTCAGTGGCCGATGAGTTTGTTCAAAGTAGGTATCTGGTCTGGTGTGGTTTTGTGAGCTCATACTGGCAAAAAGTTCAGCAGTTGAGTGAAACTGATAGCAATTATTAGAAGACAAATTGATTGAGTATTGGTGACGGTCGATGAGCAGTTTTTTTTTGCAATTTTAATAAAATCAGAAATTTTAGCTTTAGAATATTAGATTACACATTGCGGACCAAAAACGAGATATCTCGTTTTTTCGTTTAACGCAATTGCGGTTTACCGAGAAACATAACTCAAATGTAATGCATTTTATAAAGAAATTTCATCAACTCAAAAATATTAAACTTGTAGAATTTGATCCAGTGGTTTCTGAAACATAAAATGTCAGATTTTTTTTGGCTTCGATTTCTTTGCCGTCGCTAATGTGATAAGACGTTTCTATTGGATATTTTGTTTCTGAATTAAAAAAATTAACTAAGGATTCCAAATTTTATGTTTGTTATTGTATGTTTTTTTAATTATCAACAAGGTAAATAAAGAACAATTTTGTTGTTTATTTATTTCAAAAAGCTTTGTGTGTTTTGGGTACAGCAAATTAAAAAATTGCAAAATACTGGATTCTGGTGAATCGGGATGATGTCTATAAAATTGAGAAACTCATTTGAGAACTCAAATCAATGCATCGAATTAACCGTCAAATTTGCTTGCGCTCGAGAAAAAACTCCTCTGACAAATTTAATGGAAAAATGATTAACTTGGGAATTTTGAACATTTTTTAAACACTGGTTTATCCTTTATTTGTCTCTAGCCGTAGCTCGAGTTTCGAATTAGGTCAGCTGTTCTCTGTTCCGGAGCCCTGTTCTTTCAGGCGGAATTATTCATCATCTAGAATTTACATTTTATTTGGCATTCCCTGTGTACCCGTTCCTTTATGTAACTTTTTTGTAAAACTTTTAAATCATGCCAAGGCCGTGTAAACGAAGGAGGTTTTAAAGTCAAACCCACCCCATTTAAATTCAGTTCAAATCTCAAGCAACCAAAAGTCCCATATCTACTTAAACTCGTGCCTCAAAAGTTCCAATTTCGCTGAACAAAGGTTCCAAGAGGAATTAGTACCGAGGTTTCTCGAATGTGAGCATGAAAATTACAAAGGTTCTTCAAATAATCTTTTTTGTGACACGGCAATCACATCACTCAGTATTAAAATTGCAATAGGGCCTCAAATAGCCTTCTATGGACTTGAAGTGCCAAAAAATTCCTCAAATAACCTTTTTTGTGACATATCAATCGCATCCATTCAGTATAAAAGTTACAAATTGGGTCTCAAATAACCTTCTTTGAACACGAAGTTCCTTAAATAACCTTTTTTGAGACATGTCCGCCATTTAATGAACATGAAATGTGAATGAACATCACAAAACGGCATATAATCAATAAATCATTTTTTTGTAGCTTGGAAATCGTTGAAATGTTAAATTTATATTGAAATTTCAACTCCGAAAAATTTAAAGCTTAATCGTAAAGGATTGTTTTTGAAAAGAGAAGGGTTTTTTTACTTACAAAAACTTCATCTAGCTGTATTTACTTACCACAAATTTATCACACATTGAAAGTCATTTGAAGCAATTCATGAATCTCGCATACGAATAAGATGTTGAATATCGCCCAATTCGTATAATTCTTATCGCTCTAGACAGAAATTTAAAATATGTCTGTATATTGCCTCCACTTTGGTAGGTAAATGCTGTTTTTTTTTTCGAGTTTAATACGATGGTTATATAATGTATATGAATCGCATAACAAATTGTGTGGTGAAATATTCCTACAAAAATGTTTGCTGGGTATGTTTCAACGCCAAGTGAAAACAGAAGGATTCCAAATTTGTTCCGGCCTAATTGAGAAAAAAATTGCAAAAATAATAAATTCGGAAAGAAAAAAAAACCTGCATTTAAAAAGTTTTTATATTCTGAAAACGAACTTCACAATAGGAAACTTAATAACGAAATGAGCACAATGTGGATAGTGACTGGTGAAATTACTTAATCCCATTTTTAAAATGCTTCAACGGTTATGAAAATTCGAAATTCAATATGAACTCGAGCAGACTTTTATGGCAAAATTTAATCTTATTTTGCTATCATGCCATGAAAGTAAATTTGCTTAGTATGCCAAAATTTGGGTGTCACTTTTCATATTTCATTTTCATTTAAATTTTCTACCCATGTCCAAAAGATGACCATTTTGTTTATTATGTGCCGAGTATAGCGGAGAGGTGGGCTAAATGCGCATATTAAGGAAAATACTCATTTTAAAAGACATACACCGTCTTAGCCGATTCAGGCTCACAGACTGAATAAACGTGGACAACTTAAGATTAACATTTAACACCCAGTACCAAGATGGGAATCGAACCCATGCCTCAGGTGGTCCATGCGATTACTGTGTCACCACGCTATCCACTCGGCCACCGAGACGTACGTTTTTTTTCCATATTTCAGTAGATACGAGTCTGAAAACTTTATGCACATGAGCGGACTTCTGTTTTAAATACGTTTGATCAATTTTTCTGTTAAAATCTTTTACGGTTTTTGTGAAAATAATTTTATAATAAAAGTAGTCAAAAGAGCCGATTTCCGAAGCCCGGCTACGAAACCGAGCTCGAAATGCGCATATTTATTTATTTTTTAGCAATATTTCAGTTACATTCGAAATTTTTTTTGATATGATTTATTGATTTTGATACGATGGTTTTGGTAGAAAATGATGTTGAACATATTTACATTTTGGCGAAATTTTAGATATCACTAGTTCTTTAGCATAAAATATAGTTATTGATGTCACTTATCTATTTTTCTATAAAGGCACTAGCTGATCCCATACGAACTCCGTTTCGCTTTCAACTTGTTGTATGAATACGCCAATTGTCAAGCATTTTCCAGATGCACTTCCGAAATCATTGTTTAGTTATTTTTGCAAAAATATTGGACGTTCACTTTTCTGTCGTCTGCTACAAAATTTGAAATCAGAAATCAATTGAACGTGCCAAAAAATCACCGTGTATGATTTTCGACTCGACAGTTTCATAACAACGCAATCATTGTCAAAAAGTTAAACCCCTTCAGGTGGCCTCTTATACAATCTTTGATATCTGTAATCAATTTCCTTCCCTCAAAACTCCCGTATGCAAATTTTCAAAGCAATCTATTGCATAGTAACGTCAATATTGCTAAAAGCAGTGGAAAACTAATGGACGACTCCTGTCGTAGACCCCTGGCAAAACATTTGACAACTATAATCGATTGTCCGTCCCTGAAAACTACCGTGTGCCAATTTTCATCCCAATCCGATGTATGGTAACGACGATATTGCAAAAATATGGAAACGTTAATATGGACGCCCACCTTTTGCCGGCCCCTTACCCTGAATTCAATACCTGAAATCGATTGCCCGTCCCTCAAAACTCTCGTGTACAAATTTTCATCCCAATCCTTCATCCTTTCATGAAAAACATTTTTTTCACCCATCATTTTTTAGGAAGCTTGAATAGATTTGGCTTAATAGTTTTATCTTCGAAAGATTAAACTGCTTTTTAATCTTTTCCATCCCCTATCTAATGAAAATATTTGTTGAAGATAATCCCACTTTTCAATATGGATGATCTCCCTGTAAAATGGTATATTTATGTTTCATTTAATTAGAAATTCCTTAAAAACCTTCGAACTTTTTTGAACCATGTAGAAAACCCACTTTGCATGTTTTTTTTTTATTTGCTTGTATGTATTTTTTCGCTTTTCAATTTCGCACTGTTTTATTATTAGTTTATCTTAAATGTTGAAAGTTCTACTAATAACTTTTTGAAGTTATCAACAACCAATCATCTCGGACACACCATTTTTATATTATGAAAAAGGTTTTTTTTTTTAGTTCTGTTATTTTTTCATGGGTACAAACATCCCATTAAGAGATGGTAGAATCGACCACATTTTTCATCAATGATAACTCAAAAGTTAGAAATTGGCCAGTAAAATAGAATTGTATAAAACTCAAAACCTCAAATTTCATTATGTTATCAATTTTCTAATCCCCCATTAAAATTCCAATTGAAGCGTTAAAATCGCAGCCGTGAACTTATAAACTCTGAATCTAAAAAAAATTTCTTTCTCTATGAGGAATTCCAAAAATATAAAAATGGTTGACCTTCGAAGCCCCCCAGCAGCGGTAAAGAGCACTCTGAAAGCCACTTCTATTCTAGTCAATATATTCCTAACAGGCTAGTTGTATTTTTCAATCAAAATGTAGGCTTATAATTGTATCCAAATATCTCGTACCGGTAGCATGTGCTTTGAACAGTAGAAGGTACAAAAAACACCCGCCAAAATAGTCACTTTCAAAATTTTAATGCTCAGCAAGCTTCGATTTGCTACCCAGTACATCATGTGAGCTCTGGATGGTCGTTTCTAATAGCCTGCCCATGGTGATGGTGAAAATAATCCCGCCAACGAAACGAACGGAAACGAAAGTCGGTTCACAAAATGGGTGCCATGACTTTTGGTTCGGGAGAATAAAACCGTTGTTGTTTGGACGACCGCCCTCAAAAGGGGTCATCCGAAAATCTAAAAACATTTTTCATCATTCCTGGTCCTAATGAGCACCTATGCCAAATTTCAGCTCTCTAGCTCTTAAGGCAGCTGAGCCTATTGAAGACAAACATACAAACGAACAAACGGAAATTACTTTTTATATATATAGACTAGCTGATCCCATACGAACTCCGTTTCGCTTTCAACTTGGAATATGTCATGAACAGTTTGTATGAAAGCTAATTGCCAAGCATTTTCGAGATGCACTTCTGAATTCATTGTTAAGTAATAATTGCAAAAATATTGGTCGATCACTTTGTCTGTCGTCTGCTACTAAATTTGAAATCAGAAATCCTTTGACCGTGCCAAAAAACCACGTGTATAAATTTCGATACGATCATTGCATAACAACGCAATTATTTCCAAAAAGCTAAACCCCTTTCGGGGGCTCTTATACAATCTTTGATGACTGAAATCGATTGCCCTTCCCTCAAAACTCTTGTGTGCAAATTTTCAAAGCAATCCATTGTATAATAACGTCAATATTGATAAAAACAGTGAAGAATTAATTTATATGGACGACCTCTTTCGTCGACCCCTGGCAAAACATTTGACATCTGAAATCGGTTGCTCGTCCTTGAAAACTACTGTGTGCAAATTTTCATCCCAATCCGATGTAAAATAACGACGATATTGTAAAAATATTGAAATGAACAACTATGATTATATGGACGACCCCCTTTGCTGGCCCCTTACACTGAATTTAATACCTGAAATCCATTGCTCATCTCTCAAAACTCTCGTGTACCAATTTTCGTCTGAATCCGATGTATAATAACGACAATATCGCATCAACAGTGAATAGTTAATATGGACGATCCCTTTGGCCGACCCCTGATTTTAGTTTTGATAAGTGAAATCAGTTGTTTGTCCCTAATAACTCCTATGTGCAAATTTTCACCCCAATCCGATGTATAAAAACGACAATATCACTAAGATACTGAAAATTTAATATGGACGACCCCTTTTGCCGGCCTCTTACACTGAATTAGATACCTCAAATCGATTGCACGTCACTCAAAACGATCGTGTACCAATTTTCATCTGAATACGATGTATAATAACATCAATATCGCAAAAACAGCGATCAGTTAATATGGACGACCCCTTTGGCTGACCCCTTACACAAAATTTGACACCTGAAATCGATTGCTCGTCTTTCAAAACACTCATGTGCAAATTTTCAACACGATCCGACGAAAAGTAACGTCAATATACCGAAAACAATATTTGTGTTCTATGGACGACCCCCTTCAGAAGGGGTCATCCGAAAATCTTAAGACATTTTTCATCCTTCCTGGTCCTAATGAGCATCCATGCCAAATTTCAGCTCTCTAGCCCTTAAGACGGCTGAGTCTATAGAGGACAAACAAACAAACAAACAAACAAACAAACAAACATACAGAAATTGCTTTTTATATAGGGTGAGTGCTCCTACTTTGGACCTAGAGCCTACTTTAGTCCTAAAATGTCGAAAATTGTAAATAGTTCTTTTTACTGGCATAGACTTAATAAATTCCTATGCACACAATGAACTCTTATTCTTCCTGAACCCAACCATACCGTTTTTTCACATTAAAAGTCTTTCTGATAATATTTTCAACGTTTTTAAAAATGTACCTCCTCATCAATAGTAAATCAGACAGCTCATTTAGTGAAGTGCGTTTTAAAAAATTAGAGCGTTTAAGGAAAAATCACGATTTTTTACTGTCCAAGTCGAAGTTTAAAAGAAAATTACTTTCACTGTGAAGAATATGAACCATCATACCTATTTTTCTTGAAATTCATGATAGTCAATGGAAAACTCGGAAAATTTGCAACGGGTCCAAATATAGGAAACTTTCGACTTTGATGTTCCATGTTTAGACCTAACATCATAAAAACTTTGTATCAATACCAAAAAATCAACAAAGGTGCGAATTTTTTACTAGGGCATAATTCTGAACCAATATTGAATATTTCTTACAGTTTTGCCAGCTTTACGCACATAAACTACAATTAAGTAGACACAAACAACTTTCAGCTTTTGTTTTGCTGATAGAGCTGACGAGGAATGAAAGTGTTTTTGATATTCATAACAGAAATTTAAGTTTTTTTAAATGATAAAAAGCTGTAATACTTTTGTATGATAATAATTCATTGAAGACTACATTTTCAATAAATTTGTTTATTTATTTTCGAAAAATCATACTTTTATACGAATTTCAGTTCTAGGTCCATTCCAAGGAACCGGTCCAGTACCAAAATAGGAACAGTAGGTTCAATGTTGGAACTTTGGATCATTTATATCTTTGCAAATCTCTCAATAACGGCGTAACCTAAGTTGAAAATTTTCATTGAAACTTGCAGATAAGATCATGACTTGTATATAAATTTCATAAACGATATAAATTTCCCGTCCATTTTTGAGAAAATCATGATTATTTAAAAACCATCGCTTAAAGGGTCCAAAGTAGGGCAACTAACCCTATATATAGATTTAACCTGCCTGATTGGCATTCGAACCCTTTTTAGAATTCCTGTTTATATCTTATAATTTATAACTTTGCCAAAAGATTTAATTTTTTGAATTTATGATTTTCAGATGAGTTAGAAAGAAAAACCATTAACATTTTTGTTTACAGATTCTGCACGCACGAGTATTAAAGTTCAATATATTTTAACAAAAAAAAAATATGTTAACAAATCTGTCAAAAATGTTGTTTGAATTTTTAAGCTTTTTTTGACTTTATATAACAATCAAATTTTGTCATTGGTATAACCTCAATTTCCAAAATAATGATACCTTAATGATGCCAATTTTTGCATTGATTAAAAAATGCTTCCACTATGCTGGTCATAAACAAATTTGCTGTTTGCTTTCAATTCATCACCTCGAACACCTTATTAAATTAGATTTCTCATCATAGAAATTTGAATACCAAATCATGCTATCATTCTAATTTCACTTTTTTGCTCTATTATAATAAATGAAACCTAAATGATGCCTTGTTTTGTCATCTTAGGGAAAAAAAACAAAATCAAATCCGCAGTGATTTTCTTTTGATCTCAATGACTTATTAAGGTATTGGTTAGGCATCATATTTTGACGTATTGATGCTTCAATGAAACCAAATTTTGATATCGGGAAAATGCATCAATGTTTGGTCGGAAATTTATCATTTAAAATCTTTCAATAAGCACGGTTTCTTTAAATTGATTCTTTCAAATAAATATTTGCACTAAGCGTTAAACTTTATGAAAAAAAAAATATTCAGATAATAACATTGTCGTCTACTGTAACTTCACAATTTTGACCAGCAATTTTATGTGGCTTGTTATGAAAACCTCATCATTTAGAGGTTTCTGAGTTCATCCACCTTCTCAAGTTTTTTTTTGCAGAGCGTGATTTTATATACACATTTTTAAATATATTCCCGTAAAAACAATATGTTGGCAAAATTAAAAATTTGAAATTTCTCGGAAAGTTTATATTTTTCTCTTAGGGCTTTGTGTTAGTGGATAATTGTTTTTTTTTTTGAAGATCTGCTTAAACGAATATTTCTTAGAATTTAGAACTCGAAGTGAATAAAAACCCAATTTTTTCCATTCAAAGCTTCCAAGAAACAACGAAAACAGTCCGAAAAATATACACAATATCATAAAACGGGACATCATGCAACAGCAGGGTTTTGTGCAACATTTGCAAACTACAACACTTATTCAATATTTATTTTAATATAGTATAATAAAGTTATCATTCAATGATAACAAAATTATGGTGACATAGAAACTCACATAGTGAGATAGTTTTTAAAAGTTTTTGATTCTCATAGTAAATTTAAAAAATCAAGCAATAGATGTACATTAATTTTTTCATTTCTCGATTCTGTAAACATCTTTAACCAGAATAACGGATTGGCTTAATGGTATCACCTACAAAATTTTTATATTGTTTTTTTTGTCATATACAAACACAGTTGGTGTAAAAATAGTTTTATAATTCAGTTACCAGTCTGGACTAAAAAGCAAAAAAATGTCATTTAAAGATTCAAATGCTAAATATCGTTTCCATATGCTGGAATTTGATTGTTTTGCATCACACGTTTGTTAATTTTAAAATTTCATCCATACTAACATTATTTTTAACATTTCAGCTGGTGTATTTTTTGTAATATTTTTACTACTAAAAGTATCCAGCACTCTTATGCTTTTTCTTTAAAACATTTTTGACCGAAAAATGCAAAATTTAATTCAAACAAAACCAAAAACTACTGCAACTTTTTGTAAATATGAAAAAAAAAACTGGTGAAACCAATAATTTTTTTGATGTCCCATCAACCTTAAAACTTTTGATGTACAAGCGGTATAACTATCTATGGACATTTAGTTTTAAGAAGCCATTGAAGTTGAAAAGTGTTGCATGATGCCCTGGTTGACGGTGTTCACTTTTCATTCAAGTCGAAATATTTCAGTTTTTAAGGAACAATTTTAACAAAATTAATTTAAGAATATATCTGTGAGTCGGTCTTAATATGGTTCAACATTTGGTTGGAGTTGGCGTGTGTAAAAACTACATCCGAAAAAGTACTGACAATCAAGATGGTTTGCCTCTGTGCTTAGTCAATTTTTGAAAATCAAAAAACTTTCCTCATTTTGAAAGCTTTTCGTAGAAAATCTGTTTTTTGTTATCAATAAACTAAGCTTCTGTTAGTTTTTCTCTGAAAAAAAATTGGATTCTAGAGATTTTGAATTCTACTAACAGTCAGACAAGATCTTAAAATTCCAAACTGTTTATCATTTAAAGAAAAATCTCAGATTTAAACAAGTCGACAATTTTCTTTTTTGTCATTTTTACTATTGAAAAGTTTCCTTTCTTCACAACAATTTGTCAAAAATTGAGGACTCAAACTCTTTCAAAAAGCTGGTACTTTCTGGCTCGATTTGGAATGAAATAAAGGGCACATAAAGCATGAAAAGCTTGAACAAAAACCTGAATCAACTACGATGAAATGTGACAATCATTCACAGTAATAAAAATTCATGCACTGAAAAGTGAAAGAAAGAAAAACCGTCAGAGGGAAGCAAAATCGCCCTTTTTGATCTAGATTCTGACGACACACACATAAACATAAATACACACACAGATTTTACGACTTTGGTCCAACAATTTGTCGCTGTTTTATATTATTTCTTCGGCTCGCCACCAACCCGTAAAAAGTCTCGATTGATTACCAGTAGATATTTTTTTATCCTTCTTTTAAACAAACGAGAAATGCTGCAACTGATGGGAAAATTATTGACTTTCCATGAAAATTACCGCGCGAAATGGGTGGAAAATTGTACGGCAGGTTTTATTTGCTCCATGTAGCAGCAATGGGCAGCAATTATTCGCCATTTCGGGAATTTTTATTCGATTGTAACCAATCTTCATTCGAGAATGGCGAATGGTTGATAGAATCAATGATTGGCGAAATAAAGCGAGGCCATAATTAAATAAAGTGGGGAATGAAAATGTGCACACTTCAAAGGGTGGTTGAAGTAAACTGGGAAAAATAATTGACTACGAATTGCCATAACTCTGGTAGAAAAATATGGATGTTTATTTAGGGAGAAAATGTAATAAAAATATATCAAATTTGAAAAATGACATGAATAATATTTTTAAGAACTTACAAACAGCTGCTTTTTTTTTTTTGTACTTCCTTCTGAATACCGAAATGCCATTGATTTCAATCCACTCTCATCAATAGAATAAAAACCGTTTGAAAAATCTCCAAATTGTTCATCGAACCAAACATCATCAGGCCTTATCATTTCGATTTTGACAATCAACCGACCGGAGTTTGTTGACGTTGGCAATGGCACGACGAACGCCAGCAGGAAAGTTTTTATCAGTCACCAGTTAATCTATTTTTACAACTTTTCAGTGCACGCGAATTCAGGCGGAAATTTTCGTGATAACAGCACTGTGAGAGACGAAAAAATAATCGAAGGAAAAAAAGAACTTCCCCCGAAAAGAGGTCAATTTCGTTCATCATGCACGGATGTTAAATAACTTTGGCCGACGACTGATAACAGCCGGTAGAAAAAAATATATAGGTAAATTGAGAGGAACGAAGCTTCGCAAAAGTCTTTCAGTGTAAGCGTACTTTTTTTGAATGTGTTAGCGTGGAAGTATGAAAACAAGCAGTAACTACAAAGTAGATCACTTCCAAAACACCTTCGAAATACCGACCGAGACTGTTGAAAGAGTTTTGTTGTTGGTGCTCGTATAATTTTTCATAATAATGGCACACTTACACGACACCGACTTTGCTACAACCCATCTACAACGCTAATGAGCGTCATGTTTATAATTATTACAATTACCTATTTCTACTTCTCTCGAACGAATCGGCATCGAGAAGGGTAACTCGCTTGAATAACAAGCAGCACCCATTCGGTAGGAAGAATGAAAAATAAAAACAACTTCGGTCGATAGATAAGAGAACACGGTAATACTTTCAATTTTAAGCAATTTGTTGCTCGGAATTTTAGCAATCAGAGATCGATTTTCAATTTTGAGGAAAAAAAAAGTATGAATAAGTGCTTTCGAAAAAATAAACAACACTCCGTTTTTTGAATGCATGAAATTTTTTGCGAAGCTGCCTAGTACTGTAATGTTTACATGTGCAAATTTTTGTAACGTTTTGGAAAGTTGTTTTTCTAGATAGCGTTCAATACAGAAGCTCACTGACAAAACTTTTTGGCCAGGATCGAGAAAAATCCAAGCAAGTCCCAGAGGGAGACCAAAAAACAGCCGGAAATCAACTATTTAACCAAAGTTCGTATGGAAAATCGATTAAAGAGTCCTAGAGTTCTAACAATGAGCTAAAGTGTGACTCAAAATAAAGCTGATTGATTACATGAAATTAAGTAATTTGTGAGGTTTTATCAATCGCAATCCGAAAATTTCAATAGGAGAAAAAACCAAAAAGACACATTTTGTTTCCATTGGCATTACATTACTAGTGTGTCAATGCATTTAACCGACATTGGGTAGTTCGCCTTAAGCGTGCACGCTGTCAGTCATTCAGTCGATGAGAAAGCGAGCAAGTCAGTAGTGTGTGTCGTTCGGCAGCTCGTGACCTGGGTGCTCTTCAGTGCGGTTTCCGAGTCTCGGAGATCCGGACTGGTCTGCACATTTGACGACCGTGGCAGGTAATTTGTCGAAAGCCTCAAAGAACGATTAATTATTTGAAAAAAAAATTGAATTGAAGGTAAACAAATATGTTAAACTATTCAAGCTGAAATAATTTTCATCAAGCTTACTTAAAAATAAAGCAGTTTAATGATTACTGTTGCGTATGCAGAGGCCCCTGGCTGGCTAACCACTCAGGGATAATCGACTGACAACTCTCATTTCTATAATTTATATCACCTTGTTTATAACCGTTCCATCCATGTCAATTTCATCAATCTGTTTATTGTAATTTAATTATATTATATATCACTTTGAGCAAATCAGTAACTTATTTGGATTTTTTAGTGATGAAATATTGATTACGCTTTATTTCTGTTAGTGTATAAAACAGAAAATAATTTCGGACACTAAATGTAAGTAAATCACATTGCCAAGCTAAACTGTGTCTAACATGAAATATATTACAGCTATGAGCCTAATTTCACATAGAAAAACGAGTTTCACTAAAGGATACCGAAAATATACTAACAAACTACCGAGTACGAAAAAAACTTGTAAAATGAGCAAATTATGTGAAATGTAAATTGCTTTAATTAATGAAAAAGCAAATAAGTGAGTTTTGAAATAATGCCGAAACTGGAATTGATGGAAAAAAAATTATTTAACTTAATTCAAGTATCATTTATTTATTTTTCGACCGGGAATAATTTATGGGTTATGTTCGGCTTTCGGACCGAAAGCCGAACATAACCTATAAAGTATCATTTAAAAATACTGAAATGTTGAGCGAGTCGTAGGGACAGCTAGACCATGTTCACAATTTAAAGCGAATTGAGAGGACAGCTTAAAACTGAAAGAAGAGTTGAAAGGACAGTCTGAAAATTTCGACAAAGATTTTAAGCGAGTTGAGAGAACAGCTTGAAATTGAAAAGCTAGTTGAGAGGACTACTTGAATATATCGATAGAAATTTCAAGCGAGTTAAGAGGACATGCGAGTCTGAACACATCAATAGAAATTTTAAGCGAGTTGAGAAAAAAATTGAAATGCGAATGAAGAGGACAGCTTTAAAACTTATCAAATTGATAATCAAGCGGGTTGAGAGGACAGCTTGAGATAAGATTTCCAAAGCGAGTCAAGGAGACAGCTTGAAATTTAACCCTCATCCGCATTAGATTTCATTACCCTAATCAGCACTTGTGGTGTCAATTTGACACCACAAGCTCAAATCGTTATAACTTTTGGCGTGTTAGACTGATTTAAACAAAACTTACATCAAAAGAAACCTTGTAATGTCAGTAAAATATGTTTTGAACATTATATACAGTTACAAGTTACAAGTTTTCTCCTTCTTCAGCATGAAAGAAAAAAAATCCGAAAAAACATGCCTCACGAAAACTGCTGTAGTTCATATGTTACACGTCCAAAAAAATATTTGTCTTATGCATATGAAAGCTGAAGTTAATGCCTACATCATGAAGACAAGAAATATTTTTTAAATTTTTTTTAATGAAATGGTCACAAAAAGTTCAAAAAAGTGGTCTAAAAAACCTACTTTTCATTCGATTGCTAGTAAATACTGTTTGAGCGGTGGTTGAGTTTTAGAAAAAATATGACAACAAACTTTATTAAAATTCTAACATTTTGCTGTCTTTGTTATAACGATTTAAGCTTGTAGTGTCAAATTGACACTCCTAGTGCTGATAAGGGGAATGAAATCTAATGCGGATGAGGGTTAAAAAGTCTTAGAGGTCTCGCAATGAGCAAAAATTTTAATCAAATTAAATGTGATTCATTCCATGAAGTTAAGTAATTTGTGAAGTTTTATCAATCGCAATCTGAAAATTTCACGCCGGAATATTTTTCATCAAACTTGCTTAAAAATCAAGTAGTTTAATAATTACCCAGTGCAAAAAAAAATGGTACAACGAGTAATTTATGTAAAATGTAAGTTGCTTAAATTAATGAAAAAGGCAAATGAGCGAGTTATGAAATAACGCCGAAACTTGATGGAAATAAATTTATTCAGCTTAAATCAAGTTTCGGTCAAAATAATAAAACTGAAATGTTGAGCGAATCGTAAGGACAGCATGGCCATGTTCACAATTTCAAGCGAATTGAGAGGACAGCTTGAAATTGAAATGGAAGTTTAGAGGACAGCCTGAACATGTTGATAGAAATTGCAAGCTAGTTGACGAGACATGCCTTGTAATCGAGAGGACAGACTGAAATTTTTGATAAAGATTTCAGGCGAGTTGAGAGGACAGATTGAAATTGAAAGGTGAGTTGAGAGGACAGCCTGAAAGTTTCGAAAAAATTTTCAAGCGAGTTGAGATGACAGCATGGAATTGAAAGGCGAGTTGAGAGGACAGCTTAAAAATTTTGATAAAGATTTCAGGTGAGATTAGAGGACAGACTGAAATTGAAAGGCCGGTTGAGAGAGCAGCTTGATCATATCTATAAAGATATCAAGCTAGTTGAGATGACAGCATGAAATTGAAAGACGAGTTGAGAGGACAGCCTGAAAATTTCGATAAAGATTTAAGGTTAGTTTGAAAAACAGATTGAAGTTGAAAAGCGAGTTGAGAGGACAGCCTGAACATTTTGATGAAGATTTCAGGCGAGTTGAGAGGACAGATTGAAATTGAATGGCAAGTTGAGAAGACAGCCTGAACATATCGATTAAAATTTTAAGCAAGTTGAGAGAATCTGCCTTGTAATTGAAAGGCAATTTGAAAGAACAGCCTTAACAAATCAATAGAAATTCCAAGCGTGTTGAGAGGACAGCTTGAAATTAAAAAGCGAGAGGACAATCTGAATATATCAAAAGAAATTTCAAACGAGTTTCAAATCGAAAGACGAAAAAAGAGGACGCCTTAAATCTTATCAAATTGATAATCAAGCGGGTTGACAGGACAGCTTGGGAAAATATAACAATTCAAAGCAAGTCGAGAAGATAGCTTGAAATTTAAAAAAAAAGTGGGTCGAGCTTGAATATTTCATCATATGGAAAATCAAGCAGATTGAGAAAGCTGCTTGAGATAAGATTCAACTATAAAACAAACTGAGAGGACAGCTTGAAATGAAGAAATTATGTTGAGGGGACAGTTTGAGGAGAGATTGAGGAGACTCCTTGAGATAAAAGAGAACAATGATGCAATTCTAGAGGACAACCTAAAATTTCAAGTTAAAACAAGTATTTGTCGAGTGAAAAGTATGAAGATAAATAGAATATAAATGTATTACAAAATAAATAATCAATCGAGTTGGGAGGAAAGTTTTACATAAGAAGAAACAAGTGGAGGACTGCTAGGCAAGGTAGACGCAAAAAATTCTGTGAATTGACGATAAAAAATTCAGACTTTCTGTGATTTAACTCAAACATTCTGTGATGGATTTCTGTAATTCTTTTTTCATTAGTTTCCTTCAAAAGTCATGTCAAATTGCGATTTTTTACATTTCACTTGAGAAAAATTAAATAACAATACCAATTTTATCATAATTTTCCAATTCAAAGATAAATTATCTAAAATTCACATTGAAATAAAAAAAATTATTTTGGTCAGTCAATCACACATACTTTCTTGAATCCGAAGGTTTGGAAGAAATGCGCAAAATCGTAATGAAATTTCTCCATGAAAACGAACATTTTGTGTGTTACGACAACTCCACGTGTCCGATTTATTTTTTTTTCTTCTTAAAAATGTATAAAGAAGAAACGATTTAACAGCCGTTTATTTTGTGATGATATTAATGTAGTTTTGTTTGGAATAAGAGAATCATTCGCCTCAAGCGTGCACGTAGTCATTCATTCAGTCGGTGAAATTTCCATCCAGGTATTTAAAAATTATTAACAAAACAAAGAGCTGCATTTTTTTCGAGCACACTTCTTATACTGAAATTTTTTGCATGGAAATTTTGATATACATTTACACGAAAATTTAAATTTTACTTGAACACTATCATTGAATTGTAACTTTTTTCACTTAACTCAAATCTTTATTCTGTCTTAGTTAGAAATGATCAAAGAGAAAAAAAGCCTTTATTACCGTGATTTTGTTAATTTGTTAGTGTTATCAGTGAATTAAAAATCTAATTCTAGATAATTACTAATTTTTATTGTAAATTTTCATATTTTTCTTCGAAATTTAAAGTTTTTGCCAAAAAAATTTGATTAAAAATCATTTCTATCAATTTTTTTTATTTATTTTTGACAAAATCTAAACACGTCTATGCTCAAAAATGAAAAATAAGAAGTTCTTCGGAGAAATTATTAGCGAAAACTTGATAATTTTTCTTTGGTATTTTGTCTGAATTTTTTTTTAATTATTTAATACCCGCTGAATATGTGTTAGATATAGGGAAATTTTTAGGAGATTCCGACTTTTTCTTTTTAAATTTCTAAAAGGAGTGCGGCGCCTCAAATGTTCAGTAAATCTTGCTTTTGGCAAAAAAAAAACAATTTAAAAATAAAACACAATAGTATTTATATTTTTATTTTTCTATAATGCTGAAACTACTGAGACAAGCTTTAAATTTGTAACTAATCTCAGGATAAATCTAGTCTTTTAAGAGATTTCCGGTGCTTACGCGGTACGAAGGAGCTGTTTGGGTAACAGATAGTAAAAATTTAACCCTTCAATCCAGATGTTGTTAAATCCATTCTATTTTTCGGAACCCCTAATGAATTCACAAGATCACTCATTTGAATCTTTTTTTTATGAACGCTGCCTGATAGTCCAGACAAAAAATAATCCGTATCCGGGCCGGACAAATCCAAGCTATATTATCTCAAAACCTGTCAAATTCCGGGCTTTTGATTTCAAAATTGTTGATTATTATCCGTGTAAAATCCGGGCAACCCCTAGGAATTAGTCATCAAAATTCAACGAATAAAAACTTTTTTTTTATCAAAATTTATCAGCAAAATCTAAATTGTATTTTACCCGAGCAGACTTTGATGCCTAAATCGATAGCAAAGTGTTACCAATATGAGCTATCAATGCCAAAATGATGCCATAATTCAGTATCGCATTTTTCCAGATGCCAAATTTAGGTTTCATTGAAGCATCATTATGTCAATAGATGATGCCTAACCAATACCTAAATAAGGTATTGAGACCAAAATTAAAGCACTTTTTGGTTATGTTTTTTTAAGATAACAAAACGAGGCATCTTTAAGCTTTCGTTTATTAGGATAGAGCAGAAAAGTGAAATCAAAATGATAGCATGGTTTGGTGTTAAGTTTTCTGTGATGAAAAATCAGATTTATTAGGGTGTTAAAAATTAAATCGAACTGAAAACAAACAGCAAATTTGTTCATAACCGGTATAGTGCGCCCATTTTTGAGTGTATTAATTTTTCAGCCATTGCAAAAATAGGCATCATACCATTATTTTGAAAACCGAAGTTACACCAATAAACATAAACCTCATTTCTTATATTTAGCTATTTTTAACAGTTGAGTAGCTGCGACTGTTTCGATCCTTTCTCCAACTAACTTAACCTTCTAAAGCTGTTCGCAAAATATCCGTTTCGGGGAAATTGGACTTGTTATTTGTTTTTTTTTTATTCCCGCGGTCGCAAATGCTTTTATAATATTGGATTCATTGTGTACGTAATTTATTTTCTAAATACTTCAAAATGAAGTGAATTTGTTCTACCAGGTTGTCTGTAGTTGGTTACGAATGAAAAAAATCCCTAAAAACAATTTTATTTTTAAATTGCTTATATTTTCTGACAACTTTGCTATATTTGAGTGCTTCTTCGATTTCTGGAATTGTCAAGAATACATCTATCTGACGATGCATAAATATGAGGGGGTCCAATGAACATATTGACCGTTATTCAGGATTTTACGAAAGAAAAAAATCTAACTCAAAACAATTTCATCCAATTTTGTCTTTGCTTTGCTGTATCTCATTTCTGAATAAACCGATTTTCTAAACTCAAATTTTAGTTTTTTTTCGTTAATTTGATTATTATTTTCATAGAACATGTTTGGTCTCTAAAAAATCTCAGTTCCTCAGTATATTGGAATGATGATTAAGATGCTTTGAATCTGCGCTTCGGGTCATATTGACCCGAATGGCTTTGGAGGGTTAAGGAAACGAATAAACTCGACACAAAATCGTTCAATATCAAACTAGGTAAATAAAAAAGTAAAAAAAAACTGCAACTGCAGCAGTAAAAACTGAAATCAATTTTTTAAACGTGTACATACAATCAAATGCCTTAAATTTGATGCTTTTTTTAATTTTTACTTAATTTAAACTAACCAAAGTAAACGAGAACATTCAACAAGATAATTATTAATGGACATACAGCCATCGTCACTGTTCCATTGTAAGCAGCTGTCAGTTCGCGCGCGCATGCATCCGTTAAAAAATAAACAACTTTCTGTGCTGATTTTGTTTTCTCACCGGCGTTGCTGCAGGAATTAAGAATAGTAGGTTTCCGATAAGTGATAAAACTTTTCAGTTTTCTTATTGCCTAAAATGTTTGTTTTCTAGCTCGACAACAGTTCCCAGAGGAATGTTTTTTTTAATCTCCGCAAGTGACTACTATCACAAGCGTGGTTAGGTGTTCAAGATTGCCGGCGGAAACAACAAGTAGGGTTTCACGATGGAGCAGGATTTGCTGACTAACACCGCTACCGACCACACCGCACTAAAGAGCGCAAGCGTAAATCAAGTGCACATTAGCGGAAAAGGATGAAAAAAAGCCTAAGTACAAGATTCCAGTCTCCAAGATCCAGAGTCTTAATCACCCCGGTCATTTTTCAGTCCAAAAGACATAATCTGGTCATCAAGATGCGCCGTGTCGAGAGCCTTAAAGAATCCGAGACGGACTGCCTGAAGAACTTGCATCTGGGCCATCGTAAGGAACGCAATTATCGTCGTCTATGCACACAATAATCGCGGCTATTAGCCGCCGGCTAAGATAGTTGCCTAGAACGAGATGAAAAACACCACCGAAGCGAGGCCGCCAAGAAGGCCGATGTCAAGCCCGGGGTTAAAAGCACGGAGCCAGTGGACAAGAAGGCCGCTGCCAAGAAGACCGACGCCATGAAGGTGAGGTAAAGAAGTCTGCCAAAAACGGTATGTACCAAACCTTTTTTTTGCAATGCAGTTCATAGACTGCGGTAGGCCAAACTTTTGTGATTAATATTCTTTCATTAATTCGATATCAGATTATGTTAATTCAAAACTTAATAAAAAAAAGTTTCGCAATTAGGCTAATCAATTCTTAACACATTTAAAATGCCTTCACAAAAAATTGCGCCATGATTTGGACGAGAAAAACAAATAATTACTTTTTTTTAAATTAATACGGGTAATACGAAAGTTTGATTTCTATAAGTTTTTTCATAATGTAAATTCAAGTGATCAGGTTCACAGAATAATAGTACCGGGAGTACCGGGACGAGAGGGGGGGTAGGGGTTCAAGTAAAGCTACGTAGCTTTAATTAAATATCGAAAAAAAAACGAAATTGAGCAAAATTATGCCTAATTCAATCCAGTCTGAATATGTAGCTTTTGACTCCTACTGCCCGACTGTTTTCAAGCGTATCAAGGAGCTTACATGCAAGAAATGCAATTTATATTTTGCTTCAAATGTTCTCCAAAAGAAGCATAGCAAAATCCACAAGGCCCCAGCCTCGGATAGAAAGATTCGTCCAAAGCGAATTGTAGGCAAAAGAGGACACGAAGTGCTGGTCATCACTCCGGAGGACGATAGAGCATCGCAGATGCAATTATTCCAGCCGAACAGACGATGGTGGAAAGCTGCCCAACGATTTCATTGGAATCCAGAATGGAGATAATTTGGACCGACGCAACTGATTGAATACTTACTAGCTATCCTGTTTGTTGAAAGGTGCTTGATTTTTTACACTGATTGATATGCTTTTTTAAACTTCCATTTATAACTTCTTTCCTTTTTTTTATTTTTTGTATTATTCTTGCAAAATGCTGATAATAAAAGTAAAAATTAAAAACTGATTTCTAAAAATGGGGGGGGGGAGGTTATTAAAGCTACGTTATTATCTAGGGGGGTCTATGACTTTGTGACGAAATGCTACGAGGGGGGAGGGGGGGTATAAAAACTCAAGAAAAAAGCTACGTCATTTATGGATGTTCCCTGTAAGGCCTTATGATTGCATAATAGCAGGAGATTTTTTTATCCTATGAATCCAATGCAAGCGATTTCAGAAATTCTTTACGGATCATCTTATAAATTTCGCTAACATGTCTTATTAGCAAGATTTGGTTTAATTTTGCTCGAGTGAAGATAGTACAGTGCAAATATTCATAAGCAGTAGTAGAGAACTTGCAAAACCATTTTTTGTAATTTTTCAATTATTTGTTAACAAGAACTTCGATTCAGTTTGCCAAATTTTCATTGCATCGGAAAAAAATTTTGGTTCAATGACATTTTGAAAGTACTTTTGTAAATTAGTTATTCAGTATTCAAAACAAAAGCTTTATTAGGGTTTAAAGCTAATAAATTAAGATGCTGTTACTTTTTAAAGACTTAGAAGTCTATAAAGAAGGTATATCAAAAAAACAAATTAAAACGGAATTTGGATTTCATGATCTGGTCGCACTATTATACTCAATAATCAATTCGTTGCCTACACAAAGGCGTTAACGTAATGACTCAAAACTCATAACTTTAAAACTCTTATTAGTTTTTTCGTGTCGGTAAGAGAGAACTTCAGGATGAAATGATTGAAAATGTTGCTATCATGCCTTGTTAGACTTGTTCATTTTAACTGAATAATAGTGTTATAATGTCAAACTTTGGATTTCATTTTCTAAACGTGGATAGCAAAGTACTGCCAAATTTGGGTTTCACTAAACGTTTTTTGATACCTTGTTTAGCCTTCCTTTTAAAGATTGTTTTGAGGGCACAACGATGCCAAATTTTGGTTCCAATGAGTACCAAAAAGTGGCATCATTATGCCCTCCAAACTCATTTTAAAACGTTGGCTAAACGAGGCATCATTAAGGTTTCAGTGAAACCTACACTTGGCATAATCGAGGTATCCTTATATGAAAATTGAGACCCAAATTTTGGCATTGTACCACCTTTATTCGGGCAAAATGATACCTCATTTTACTTTCAAGGCATGATAGCAAAATTAGGTATAATTTTGCCATAAAAGTCTGCTCGGGTAGGCTTTCAAAAAACCTTTCATGATTACTTTCATGGAACTTGCTCAAAAAATTTAGTTTTGGACGCATAAACAGTAACAGCACAATTTGTTTTTTTTTTTTTCAGTTTGATTTCAGAACAAGAATGAGAATAAACTCGAGCTTCAAATTTACTCATGTGAACGTTTCTTCAAAAACCTTCAAAAATTATGGATGAAATTTGAATCAAAACACTGCTAATTTAAATTTTCACTCATACTTTTATGAAGTATTCTGGAGTTTATTTTACAAGAATTTGCAATTATTTCTCAAGTTTTGTAAGAACCATCACAATTCTTCATAATCGCAATCGATTTCAGAAATTTGTTCGAAGGAATAATAATCCGAAAAACGGCGCATACTAAAAAATCAGGTCAAATCTTTGTTTATAACGACTTATTAAAACGATTTATTTTGCAATTTGATTGATTTTATATAAATCGATTCCTTTTTTAATAATATTTGGACCTTTAACAATTTTTCCTAATTTCAAATCGAAGAGGAATGATCTTAATGGGTTAAGTTCCTATAGAAAAGCAAAAAAAATCCTGCGATTACTTTAAAATTTCTTATAAAACTTTTTTTTCGATTTTCCACAATCATATTTGAAGAAAATAAAATCCAATTTGTAGTATGCTTTCAAACGAAAAAGTTTGAACATGGATTTCTCAGTCAGCCCACAAGTCTAATGTGTTAAAATTTTTTGTAAAGTATAAAAAAATACCTTAAAATAGGATAAAAACCTTGTGTATGTTAGTTTAAAACGCTACAACCTATTTTAAATATTTGATGATACACCCAAATAATTCATAATAGAACTGTAGGGTATGTAATCAGAAAAAAGGGAACTGAATTGCATTTAAAATGGTTGATTATACTAAGTTACTATTCAACATACACTTTTTAAATGAGTTATTGAAACCCCATGAAACCATGAAAAGTAACGTGTTTTAAGGAAATTAATATTTTTACTGAATCTTTTCCCAAATCACATATTTTTCTTCAATGTTTCTTTGAAGTTTTAAGTTTCTAAAATAATTTTATGTAAAACCATTATATGGATATGAAAAAAGTTCAGAAGTTTAGTCACAGATTCATAAATTTAAAAAAAATCTCATAAATTTTTAAACTGTGACCCAGAGATGGGTCTTGACTCAAACATTCAGTCAGCGAAACTTTTTTGTAGGGAAATGAATCCAACTGTAAGTCGAAATTTCAGGGACTAGACTAGATGAAAATTAATGTTGAAAAACATGCGAAAAAAATTCGCCTTGTCTCCCGGTAGGACTTGAACCCGCGCAAGACTTGAGGCGCAAGATGTGGGTTCAAGTCCTACCGGGAGGCAAGGCGAATTTTTTTCGCATGTTTTTCAGCATTTATTTTCATCTAGTCTAGTCCCTGAAATTTCGACTTACAGTTGGATTCATTTCCCTATAAAAAAATCTCATAAATTTTTGTAAAAAACACAATATTTTCGGCCAACATTGCTTCAGAGCCGTAGTTGATCATTGAATGTTCTTAGTTTTTGGATTAAGTAGTCAAATATTTTGGAAGAAAAACATTACACATAACCAATGCAATGCAAACTTATATCCAAATATCTCAGAATCACGTGAATATGGATGAGTCATATTTTCACAAAAAAAATATTCTAGAGATTAAAAAGAATTAGCTCATGGTATTTTATTACGATATTTTAATGTTTGTGTGAAATATCCAAGAAAATATGCAGAAAAATAACAAAAATCTAATTTGTACGATTTTCCAAAAACTACGTTTTCCAAAAAAATAGTTACTTTTTTTGAAAAACTTAGATTTTGGAAAATCGCAGTTAATTCCTCAGATTTGGAGATTGTAGAAAAATTTTCAATCTGGATCACTTGTAATCATCTTCTGGCACCTAATGAATAATATTTGGAAGGAAATTGCGAAATCGTATTGGAATAAATCAAAACATTTTTTGAAGTTGATGGGTCACAGCTTTTATAAAACTCAAAGTCACGACTTCAAACCTGCTCAGTTGTATTATTCGAATAAATATGTCATTATTTCACTAAATCAATCATTTCATTTGAACAAAAACACGCATCAAAGGGCTAGAGAGAAGGCATCAAAAACTTACCTTTAAGCAATATTTTTGTTTTTTTCATCTGTGGAAGAGAAAGAGAAAAATAGTGTTTAATTTTGACTCCAATAACTATCATAATCACCAATCAAACAATAAATACACAAAATACTACATACACTGCCGTCCAAAAGTTTGGGATCACCCACTAAAAAACCTACAAATTTTGATCGTTCATATCTCAGCCGTCTTAGGACATATATCAAATCTTCTGATCTCATTTGAAAGATAATGAGCATTAGCTATTTCGGAGGTATTTTGCCCATAAATAATGTTTTAGTTTTGCACCTAAAACTTAACCTAAAGTTAGAACATTTTCAAAAAATCGCACTCAATATTCAAAGCCAATCATCTCGCGATAGGGTGAACCAAATTTCAAAATTTGACTTGCATAAGAATTCTTATTCTACACTTCTCAAAACACAATCAAAAAATGAAATAAATTTGCATGTTTTTAAAAGAATGATCCCAAACTTTTGGCCGATACACCATACTGAGGGGTGATCCCAAACTTTTGGACGATAACTTAAGTGTCTATTTTATCAATTAAAAGTACATTCTTAAATTTTTGCTCAAAATTTTTTGATTGCGTTTTGAGAAGTGTAGAATAAGAATTCTTATGCAAGTCAAATTTTGAAATTTGGTTCACCCTATCGCGAGATGATTGGCTTTGAATATTGAGTGCGATTTTTTGAAAATGTTCTAACTTTAGGTTAAGTTTTAGGTGCAAAACTAAAACATTATTTATGGGCAAAATACCTCCGAAATAGCTTATGCTCATTATCTTTCAAATGAGATCAGAAGATTTGATATATGTCCTAAGACGGCTGAGATATGAACGATCAAAATGTGCATGTTTTTTAGCGGGTGATCCCAAACTTTTGGCCGGCAGTGTAATCCGATAAACGGAACAACACAACATGACACCACTATGAGGAAACGAAGAAATTCTAAATATATAAGGTACTGCAAAAAACGTTGCCAAAATCACAAAAAAATCTATAATTTCACAGAATTTAGAGCAAATTTTCATCACAGAATATGAGTCACATAGTTTTGGAAATATACAAAGATTTCACAGATGTTTTAAATTATGATCGCATTTCCAAAATCTAGAATTTAATGGCAACATAAATTTTGGATTTCTAATTTTTTTTTTTTTGGATAGGCATATAAGATTGATAATGTTGAGATTGAATGCACTTTAGACCCCTGCAAGCTTCGTTCGAAAAATTTAAAGATTTGTACACCTCCCATAACTTTTATAAATTATTTACACTGCTCAAAATTAATTATGAATTTACTTTAAGAGACAGACAAATAGTGTCTTTAGCGAAAATGCTCATCAAACCATGTGCTTTAATAATCTTTTATCAAATATTAGGGCGTGTCGTTTTTGCATGATTTACACATTAAAACTTTTTCCAGCGAACAAATAGAGCCAAATTCTCTTTGTAGCCAACAGTTTATGAGGCAACATTGCTAAAGACAGCACATCCATATGACGATTCGTAAACAAGCTATGATTTTTTGAAAGTTGAAATGTTAGGGTGTTTCGAAAATAGCAGAATTTCGGATCTAACTTTTGTGACTGAATTCATACAAGAAATTCGTTTTCTAAGCAACTGTTTGAAAGTGGTAAAGCAATAAAAGTTTTTGAAACGTTCTATTCAGTCTAGAATTAGTGCAACAAGTTTTAGTTTGTATGGAAAAACATAATTTTCCATTCAAAAATCGTCAGAGATTTTCTGAAAGTTAAAAAAAAGAGTTTAGGTAATAAATATTTCTTGACTCTTGCAGTATATTTCATGTGAACAAACCAAAAGCCTAAGCTATACCCCAGAAAAGATATTCGAAGCTATACAAAAAAAAAATATTTTAAAATATATGTTTTGCATTTTAACGTCTTTTACTGCCATGGCGTAGAAGATAGCTTTAAAGTCTTCAAAGCCAACGGTCATGGAAGATGAGGTACTGCGAGCATTTGTAGGACGTTAGTCATCATATACTCGAAAGATGTACGGCGTAGTGTTAAGTTAACGGATTTTCATCGAGGAATCATCACGTTTCATTGAGATCCAATATGTGTTTGTGTTCGTTTGTTTATTTGAATGCTGGTTAACCGTAGGATGAAAATGAAATAATCTCAAAAAACTGCTTTGTATTGCCATAAAACGTTGGCAAAAACAATCCATAAAATTATTGAAAATTATTGGTTCAGAATGATTGTAACTTGTTGTAAGAAACACTTTGCTCCTTCTCATGTCAGCAAAACATGAAGATTAAGAAAGAGCAAAAACAATAATATAAGTGCTACAATTATTTCAAGCTTGTTTAAATTTTCTGGAAGAATCATCAAGCAATAATTTCTTCTTGCATACAAATTTCCATACAAAATTGAAACTCGTTGAGCTAATTCAGGAATCATCCAAATCATCTCCTATTTTACCCAGATGCTTGGTAACACAAAAGTTATCGGAAAAATATATAATCAAAAGTGAATTTTCGCAGCGGGAAAATTTATCCCCTATCCGATATAATCACATTGCAACTTAGCTTCAGCCAAAGTGATTGAATTTTCTGCAATTAGATTAAACCCTGGGCAAACGCCATTTTCTAACTGCTCGGATACCTACGCAACCGGCTGAAATTAGATGCACATTCCGGTTGTTCCGAAATCCGACCGGAATTCAAGCACGTTCTCCGGCCAAACACTTTTGCAAAATTCTTCAGCAAAGCGCCGGAATGCAGCAATGTGGGCCAATTTTCTCGAACGGGCGGCGACCAAATAAAATCCCTCCACAAAAAAGGTCGAACCTCTTCAGGGACGGCAGAAGCGTCACAATCTCTCATACAAATTGCTTGTAGCGGTGCATTTGGCCCAGACTTGAAGCGGAACGGAGGAGGGAGATGAAGTTTGAAACAAGGCTCTCTGGAACCGGAAGTTTTTGTTTGACGCCCTCGGAATGAGAAACGGAAAAGGCCTACGCCTACAACAGAACTCTGGAGGCCCATCGGCCTGAGAACAAAAAAGGGATGCACCATCTTCATCCTCAACTAGCTCCTATTTAGTAGGAGGATGATGGCGATGCCATGGCCAGGCGAAAGATATCGGGCAAATGAAAATTAACGACCGATACGATTATGACAACGATGACGAAGAAGAATTCGATTAAAGGTGGAGATTGTATGAAAGTGTGTGAGTGAGGGAATCTTTTTCTGAGAAGACGGGGTGGAAACATCGAGCTTAGCATGCAGTGGATGCACCGGTTGAG